>NC_080405.1:28211666-28522222 GCF_030265065.1 Corythoichthys intestinalis
GGGGTATTGCGCTGTGTTTGTGCAGTTTTGGGGAACTCCTGTCGAATTTTCTTCCGGTTAGACAACAATGGCAACGGAGATGGAATGCTTCAATGTGGATCTTCAGCTCATTAACATTGAACAACAAATGTTGATCATACAAATGTCTGTAAATAAGTCACAGACTCACAGCAATCATACTGTATGTACATAATAAATGACAAAGTGCACCAACCAAAAATACGACATAAAGTGATAAAGAGCTGGCAGTTTTTGGCCGGCTGGGTCACCGCCTCGTGTGGCCATTCACTTCCGAACACACACATACTTGTCTCGGAGGTTCTTCCATTTTTTTTGATGCATTCGCTGACCTCCAGCCCCGTATTTTTAGCAATTTCCTTCCACAAATTGCTTGCCATTTGGCAATCTTTATAATGTCTTGACGAGACATTGAAAAGGTTGTCGTACTTGCGGACATCTTTGATGATATTCTCGTCGGCTTGTTTGAAAATGGCGGTGATCTCGCGCTGAACTGGAAACAATAGTCTGAGCGGACCAATCACAGTCCATTTGCGTCACGTCACCACACATTGACATGACGCCTAGTCAGGATTTTATAGAGGTGCACATCATGCTACGGCGGAGGGTCGTAAATCGGGTCCGCCATGACGGCATAGGTCTGCCGCAGAAGCATAACTCAGCCTTAACAGCCATATTTTAGATTGCATAACGTGCTACTGCCAAGCCTCAAAATTATCGTCTTAAATGGCGGAATCTACTGGCAGCATGACTTATGAATGAAAGTATTCAATTTTCTCTGAAGTTTTTAAATACACAACATTATGTATTCAACTAAAACCCCAAATTTCGGTTAAAACGTAACTGTTACGGGTTAGGGATTAGCTTGACGCTACAAAAATGTTTGCGGTTCAGAAGTTGAGTGATAGGTTTATATTGTTAAGAAAATTCATGTAACTTTTACGTGATGCAACTACGAAATACACCGGCTAGGCTAGACCGACCCAGTTGGTGACCGGGATGGAAGATCCTCTGTCAACTCTGTCTAGTAACGTCCTCCAAGGATAGATGCTAGAAGGGTGAAGGTGGGAAATTTTGAAATATCACGAAACCTGTCAATCTCTCTTTCAAGAGCAAGATAATAACCAAAAAGATTCTTAATTGTTGTGTGCCATCAGGGTTCATTGTGCCAAAAGACGGTATATTTTTGTGCACAGTAGGGAAACAGTAAATCATATCAGCATGAAATATACGAGATGCCCTTGCTGGCGAAGGGACATCATTAAGGTGCAAGCAGGGGGGATTGGAAATAGGGGTCTTGAATTATGGTCAGAGTAAGAGTTCCCAGAACGTGTGCCTCATCAACTACTGTCAAAAACTGGGTGAAAACCAGAATCATGATAGAGAGGAGGAAAGGAAAAGAAAATTCTTTTTATGAAGCATCCACAGAGGCGAACTGCCATGCTTCAAAAAGACAAACATGCATTAGATATGAGGAGGGGTGGGTCCTATGCCTTAGAGTCCAACCCTCATTGGTAGCTCAGATTGGTGAGAATATGGCAACACTCGTCAAGGGAGACGAGTGTTCACGAGGTTTGGAGTACTCAATATAGACGTGGCCTGGGATTTTGTCATTTTAACGTTGATAGTTGACGGCCGAGTAATTGCAATTACACACAAGAAAACCTAAATGTTACAACTCTTTTCATTCATTCGTCCCAGAAATTTTAACAAAGATTGGACTGATGAAGGGTCTGTCCAACAATAAGTAGAAAAAAATGCAGAAATATAGAAACCTCTAGCATTACAAAATTTCAAGTATTGTGGAAAAAAAAAAGAAAAACAAAACAAATCAACAGTCAATGCAGATTATTTTAAACCAACCAACGATCAACACTCTGTGGGAAAATTTAAAATCAAGTTGAAGTCTGATTGTTTTCATGTTTCCGTGCCACTGACACGGCTGGATGTCCTTTGCATTTGAACTGCGAGAGGCTAGCAGCAAATGATCACTGCCACCACTCACAGCTTAAATAGAAAAGAAATCTACACCGTCAATGGCAACTCAGCAGAGAAGGCCTGATGTTCACAAACCACCATAACCGCATAAGATTTTGCGCCACGACCTTGTGGGGTGGCCGCCTTCTGCAATTACATCATCGACACTCACTTTTTCACACAAGAGCCTTAATTGTTCGGCTGTCACACACAGACCGGCTTAGACACCAAGCAGATTACCTAAGAAGCCGACGTGAGATATACGCACGTCGCCCTTTTATTCCATTGTTTCAGCCTTTCAGGGATTATTAATGGCTTGCTCATTATTTTACAGCCGAATCTTTGTGATGCATAAAGACGGAGAAAAGACAGTACAGGAAGCTTCACCAGATGAATGGAGACGGATGAGATCCAAGACAAAAAAGGGCAACCTGATGAAAGGCGAAGCAGGTCTGCTTGACCTGAGGATGTTAGGGGTGTCACAGCACCACTTGTCGGGGGGCGAACATCCAGACAAAATGACAGTCAGCCCGGCCAATACCGCCAAATGCGATGAGCGTACCTCCAAAGCCATGAGACTCCGCCCAGCGTACATTACGCAAGATGTCACGCGCCGTTATGATGATGCAGAAAATCCAAAGACCTGCTGTGACAAATCCACCGCCCCCCCTCCCGAGGCACAGCTGGGGCGCCGACACGCCGCGGGTCGCATGGAACGCGATTCATCGGCGCCCGAGATGAAATGGCTTTATTTACATGAATTTGACGTCAAGCCCAAAATGGCTGCTTGTTGCTAGGCAGAGCGTGAAAAAATGGCGGGTCCAAAGAAAAGTGGCGAACCCGCAGAGCAAAGATGGCGCCTGCTGAGGAGGAGGGCGTGGCCCGATTTGCTGACTTGGGGGAAATCCACACGGCCGACTCGGCGTGGGGATGCCGAATGTTTCACACGCTAGCCAAGCTTGACGACTAAAGATCTTCAACGCAAAGTAGCGAGGTAGGGGTTACGTTTGGACTTTTTGAGCGTAAAATGACATCAGAATGCCTCGATTGTGTCTTTTAGTTGGTGAATAGCAGACAAAACAGTGTAAGCACGTTTTTTTGTTCAAGACACCTCAAAGGAAAACAAAATTCACATCATAACACTCACTAACTTACAAAAACGTTCAGGCAATGCATTGAGAAATACAATAAAATGTAAATATGTTTATTGTTGGAATCCTTTTTTATGCAGTGTAAAGTGTTTCTAATAGTCATCTTTTGATGACATACAGGTTGGACGAGTGCGAACTTGGCCTTCATATTGCAGTCACTTTAGATATGTTTATACAAACAAGGCGTGAGTCAGATTTGAAAATTTAAAAATCGGGATTGTACAGATCACATTAACATGAAAAGGAATATACCTTAATACATGTTTCCTGCAAGTTCAGTTGTATTTAACTTTTAAACTCAATACATTTCTGCCTGTTTTAAACTTTTTCAGTACAATGTTTATGGACATTTATATATTTTTGGTGCATTTTTTAAGAAATGTTTTTTGCCATTTTAGCTAAACCAGTTTTGCTATATTCCTGCAAAGTTACTATTTTCATTTGTCATATTCCACCTTTGATCGCAGAATTTTTTTGGCATGTTTTTACTTTACAGAACTGGAATTATATATAATTAATATTATATTTTATGTTATATTATATATAATACATATATAACATATATATATAGTATAATAATAATATTAAAATAATATATTTTTTCACCCCCACTGTAATATTATGACTTGACAAGTTTTCATGTCAAACTAGAACTTCATCCTGTGATCATTCGCTGCCAGCCCCCGGTAGTTTAAATGGATTGGATGTCTTTTGTTTTCCATGGCAACCAATAAGTTATGATGTGATCCTTATCACTAAAATGTGAACCTTATCACTCTAAAACGTGGATCTTGTCAAAATGTGATCAAAGACGGCTGACCTCCTTTTTCTTGTTAACCCACTATACATTTCATGCATGTGTTTTCCAAGAATGTGAAAGCAAGTTGTGTCACAACAATATGCTAACATCCCTTCAGAGGTTGTCCCCAAAGCCTCGAATGCACAAACAACCTCATGAAACCTCCCTTTTCTCACATATCATAAATTTCGATTCATACAAAGCAGAAATTAGACACCCAAGATTCAGAAGCACTTTGGGAAGATAAAGTGTCTTGGGATCAGCACATATTCATAAAAAATGTGTGTACAGTATAGCTGTCAAGAGGTTTTAATGGGGAAATGAATGGAAAGTTAACAGCAGGGTAAACACCTAACGTTTCTTCCTAGCATATTTTGTAGACTCATTGTAAGTAACCGCTTCAAAGATATGTTAAATGAGGACACTTTTGACCCAACTTCTTTTTGATGGCCGTTCATATAATGATACATTCAAGCGTGAAAAAATGCTGACATACGGCAGGTACAAAGTTAGGCTGCTGGCAAAACAAGGCTTGTGCCACACATACCTGGAAACGTCGAATCAGCTTTGCGAAGTTGAAAATGGCTTTGCAGTTGCTTATATTAGCTTGATAACATAGGGGAACATTTTTTTAATCTGTTGAGTTAGATTTTAATGTTTATATCAGAATTGCAGTCATTGTTTTTCTAGTATGTCAATTTTTTTCTCCACAACTTACCTGTTGTAACTCCATGCACACAAATAATATTAGTCGCCATATCATTTGTTAAAAAATAATAATAATAAAATGCTGTTAACTCATTGCCAGCGATAGATATCCAATGCATTTGTAGTGGGGGGCTGGCTATAGCAAATAAACATTTGTGTATTCGAAGCCACACCCCCACCTCAAATGGATTGGGCATCTAATACAGTGATAAAGTCATTTTAAATTCACAGCAGAAGAATATAAAGAGCCACATGATTGGACATCTATCAATGTCAGTTGCAGTAAAATAATAAACATTGTTATAATGCCTTTTTCTTTCAGATTTTACCGTCTTTTTTTTTCATTAAACAGACAAAAGTGCAGTATTTTTCCTTTCTTTTTCTTAAGAAAGCGTGGATCTATAGTTAAAGAAATTGATCTGAGAGGAAAACTGAGATCAGATTTTGGAGTCCTCACTCAAAAATGAGTTTATAAACAGCTGTCAGACCAAACTCGACAAAAAATTGTGTTCCCCGGTGCAATGACATACTATAAACTGAAATAAGGTGTGTAAAAGTTACAGCTACATTTTTCCAGTTTTAAAGTAGATCTTTTTTTTTTTTTAATGACTCAAATTGCTGATACTCTAGAAAAAACAAAAAGAGGACTGTTCCAGAGATGTTATTAAAGAATTTTGAATATGCTGTATAGGGGGATTAAATGAATATTAGTACAGGAGGATTACTGTATGGGATTTTTTTTAAATAAAAAATTTCAGTCAAAATCTGAAATGCAAAGAGGTGACATACCAACTTTGCCGAGAAAAGCACAATAGGTTTTCATCATTTTGGAAAACTTATCAAAATATATGACAGATTGGGGTGGAGTTCTATAATACTTTTGTTCAAAAATATACAACTTTAGATTTTATATCCTCACAAATGTGCTCCAACTTCCCAAAGTATATCACCTTGAGCCATAAGAGACGCTCAAGTAAATTTCTGGTATGTTAGCTTTAACTGGAATTTAAAAAAAAAAAAACTATCAAATCGAATGATCAGCTCTTCCAGTTCAAATGCAATGTACGTCTTTCACCGTCAATGGCACTGAAACATGATCAATCACTGCCAGCTCTCTGCTTCAATAAACCTGCACTTATTCATCAATTGTAAATCATCAATAGTGCCTCCTCCTGCTACTTCTGACGTCACTGCACGCCGCTGCTCAATTCTTTCGCACACGATCATAAAGGCGCTTTTGGACCCCACGTGACAGTTCCGTCCCCCTAATTCGTTCGAACCAACACCGGAAACCCAGGCAAGAAAGAAGTCGGAAATTATGCTTTTTTTTTTTTTATCATCCCGTGGGAAGTAAATAACCAAATCAATTAATTAACTTGACCACAACTGCGCATCTGATCAAAGAGAATATATAGAGATTTTAATAAAATATAGAATACATAGTTAATTATACAACAGGCTTCTGTACAGTACAGTAAAAGTGAATACTAATTAGGGCAGCTTTTAATGGCTGCTCACGTTGCACACATATGTGGAAATGTACATTTAAGAGAACACGCGTGTTCGTTGCAGCACTATCACAATGCTTTAGGCCTACGAGAGAGCAACACACGTTCTGTACGTATTACACTTAATTTACATTCAAAAAATCCCCGCGATGGAAGAGTTTACATTCATGTAAAGGCAGAATTAGGTTCCATGATAATAATAATAATAATAAAAGTAACGACAGCCCACAAATAGACATGTGCACAATGCTGGAGGGAAAAAAATTGCCATCACCCACTGTGGCAGTGGGCGTGTCAAAGCAAACAACAAAAACGGGAGGCTTTATTATAACACAGTTCACAACTTATCACTAAATATGTAACACGAAGAGCACAAAAAGGGACACGTGCTGCACGAGCTGTGAAACACTCACTGGACACATCATTAGGTACACCTGCAGGAGAAAACGCATTCATCAGAGTGACATGCTGGGGAAAATAATGAAGGGTCTGTTGGACACCTTTGTGGTTCATTAAATGAAGCACTGTCGAGTGTTTACTCACTGGCGGCCATTGGCGGTGATAGACGTCCAATCCATTTTGACTGGGAGGGGCTGGCATCACTCAAACCAGCGCTGCCTCCCAACACAGTCAAAATGGATCTTACGTCTATCGTCATCAATGGCACGAGTAACATTTCATCATCAAGAAGAGGAACTTTTTTATGCGTTGCTAAATAAGTTGTAACGCGTATAAAATAAATAGAAATTGCAATTTCTGGAGAAATTGGGTGGGAATGCTTTCATGCAAAGGTGACTTTTAGTAATGTTTTGGTCATGAGCAGAAGACTTTAAAATTGTAATGATTTATATTGGTAACACTAAATGTATTATGAGTCTAGTTGATTAAAGATTTTCTTTTGTGGGTCCAAAATGAAAGTCGATAAGTGAATGGAGAAGTTTTGTGGGGGTGACAATATGATTTGAATGAGCAATAGCAATGTTGCATGTGTAATCTGAAACGAAAAGGGCTTTCTTGTCCAAAATAAGAATTATATATATATATTATACATATATATTAGTTTTTTTAAGAGGGCTGTGGAGTTTTTGGTCTGAGTCGTGTATTTTATATATATATATATTTTGGAGTAGAAACCGTTTGAATATTGTGTAAAAGGTGTGGGTGGAAAAAATATAACAAAGCCTTTCAACAGTGGGGGGATACAAAAATGACCAACATGGGTTCCAATGTTAGACAAACAATTGTTTATGAAGTCAGAGGACGCAGCTTTCATTACATCATGTCTCAAAGTTTTTTTTTTTTGCAAGACAACTGGACACAGGATTCACGTCACCGGGCCACAACGTCGGCCGAGTGCGTGCTTTGAATTAATCACCTGCTTCGCAAGTGCCTCTTAGAGTTTGTTTTCTTCATTGTTGAATCATATAAATTTATTTCAATTGGTCTGCACATCATTGTGCAAGGTGTACCTAATGAAATGTCCACTGCTCGTCAGACTACGAGTCGACACCACTGTGACAAGTATACCACCCGTTGACGAAACGTTTTTGGAAGTGGGCAGACGTAAAAGTCCTGCTTTGTTGAGCAAAAGTGTGGCCGGCCTGGCCGCAGTGGTACTGGGCGGCCTGAGCCCTCATGGTGCCGCCTCCTCCTACGGCACTGCCGCTTCCGGTGCTGCTATAGGAGGCTCTCTGCAGCAACAGCGTGTCCAGCAGGGGCTGCGACCTGTTGTCGAACCCGAGTGGAAGCCGTGACCTCGAGTCGTCTGGACTCCCCGGGGACAATGACCCCACGTCGTGAATGGAGCTGAGAAGCAACGGGGACTCAGTGCCGTGATCACCAGGATGCGAGTCTCCTGCCGCGGCCACTGCGCCACCGCCGCTCGGGGCCTCCTTGGAGCCGTGGAGCTTCATGTGCTTGCGGAGCGAGCTCGGGTGCGTGTAGCACTTGTCGCAGCCTCTTACTTTGCACGTGTACGGCTTGTCGCTGGAGTGCACGTGCGAGTGCTTCTTGCGATCGCTGCTGTTGGCGAACCTCCGGTTGCAACCCTCAAATTCGCATTTGAAAGGCTTTTCACCTGCACGTGCAAATGGAGACAAAGTGGAGGGCGAGGTTAGGCCCACTTACAAGCCAGCCTTGAAAGCCGCTGAGAGAGAGTAATTAGATAATGGGCTGGAAATCTACTACTACATTTCTCCTATTGCAATATATTTTTCAATTATGGCATTATCTTTCCAGACGGCTCTGATAAGATTATGCAGGTGTATTGTACCTAATGTTTTGGCAGTTATCCTCACGTCACCTTCTCCTCCTTTTCTTTTCTTTTTTTTTTTTTTTTTTTTTTTTTTTTAAACTTTTGATATTAGAGCCCCAAAAGATGTTCTCAACAAGTGATGGAGTGACTTTCACTCGGAAATGTAGGTCAAGTTGCCTTGGTGCGTTTGCCTTGCAGTTGCTAGGGAGAATCGTTGAAATGCGTGTGGGTTTTTCCCCCCTTTCTTCCTCCCAATTGCAGACACTGCACACATGGGCCAGATAATCATAAATACATATTCGGTTTCGTAGAGCCTTGTAAGTGAATGACTTTTATTGTAATCATAAAAAATGAGACAGTGAATGTACTCACAGCATGGGGGCAAGTCGTTAATTCCTGCTTTCATTATGCAAACCATTTACAATGAAAGTCATGGCATATTATCTTCATGTTATTATTATTGTTATTGTTGGTATAAATGTATATTTTTACCGAGTTCACACTTGCAGTGGCTTCATTTTGCCTTTATTTATTTTAATATAAGCAATGATTATAACGAAGAAAAAATTTATTCTTTACTGCTAATAGTATTACACTTTTAGTTAAAACAAAGATTCAATGAACTCAAATCATTAACACTGAAGTTGTTAAATTATAATAAATGTCAGAAGTTTTGCTATTTTGAAAGTTGGCCTTACCGCATTTCCATCAACGAAATACGAACTACTGGTTCTTGTTTCATACCATATCTTAACGATAGTTCAATAAATAAAACATAAAATGTCATCGAACAATTTTGTAAAAAAAATAAATAAATAAATAAATAAAAAAAGTGCTTGCTTGTTGTTCCATCAAAAATCATTACCGTAAGCAATAATTCATTATTTAGAGTTTAAGGCCCCAAAAATGTTTTAATTATATAAGAGTAGTGGTGATATTGTGCCTATTTCCTGCAGTTATTTTAAACATCATCTTGAATTATATATATATTTTTTTCAAATAAAAAATTCTAAGAAAAAATATGTTTAATTCTATTCTTCAGTCATTATTACTAATGTAAGTTATTTTATCCAGCATTGTATATATTTGATTCAGTCCGTTTTAAAAATCATTTATGTCTTTGAAAACGCTAAAATGATAACGAATTATACGGGTAAATGTGTAATAAATAGTTAATCATGTTGATTGATTAAAAAGGAGGCACTAACACTTCAGTCAAAAATATAATAATAATAATAAAATTTATCTTTGGGGGGGGGGCTCTCTCTACTTGCCAGCAATGTGGATGGGAAAGTGGTCCCAGCATGGGAGGCCCACGCACCACCCGCGTAACCGCCACGTCACAAGCTCTCCGGTGTCCCGGGATTTATTTAATAATTTCATTGGAATGAAGTGGGAGCGGCCCCCGTGCAGTGCTGCCTATATATACAGTAGGGGCGCTGCACTGCTTGACTCATTTCTTGCATTTGTCCTATAGGACGAGTCATGCCTGGGGAAAAGCACCAGTCATGATAATAATTATATATTCATACTCGCATTATTTAACGGAATTGTAATATTTATGTGCCATTGACACCGATAGACGTTCAATCCATTTTGTTTGGGAGAGGCTGACAGCAAATCACTGCCCACCCTTCCAGTTAAAATAGATTGGACGTCTATCACCGTCGATGGCTATCACAAAACTGAAAGTCCGTTATATTATTCTAAGTGTTCATCTAAGTGTATATTTTGAGTGCATTAATAATATGTATTATTGCTTAAGAGAGCTTTTTTTCCCATCATAATGAAGAGCATGACAGCTTCCTAAATGGTAAATTAGCAACTGTCAATCTATGCAGAGCCATTCAGCATAGGTAATCCATTGCAAATTGAGTTAAGGAACAAACCTGTATGCGTCCTCTTATGGATTTTGAGATTCTCCGACCTGGCGAAGACCTTCTCGCAGCCGTGGAAGGGGCAGGGAAAGGGCTTCTCCCCAGTGTGGACCCTGACGTGGTTGACCAGCTTGTATTTGGCTTTGAAGGGCTTGCTGTTGCGGGCGCACCTCTCCCACCGGCACACGTACTCGGCCTGCTCCGCCGCGCCGACGTGCTCCACGGTCACGTGGCTGACGAGCTCGTACATGGTCCCGAAGGCTCTGGAGCACGCCGGCCCGTCGGGGCTCCACTTGCACACCAGCTCGCTCTTAACTTTGGCGCCGCACCTGAGGAGCGCGTCGCTTCCGCCGCGGTGGTGCACGAAGGGTTTGTAGAGCCCCAGGAAGGGCGTAACGCCTCCCTTGGGACTCGCGGCGCCCCCGTACGGGTGGCCCCGGGTGAGGAGGTCGCCGGGTATGCCCAGCATCACCTGACCGTGCTCGCCGCCGGAGGCCTGCTCCTGGTAGCTGGTAAAAAAGGAGCCGGTTCTGGCGTCCCTGCAGCCGGTGAAGTCCCGGTAGCGCGCCTGGTGGTTCCCCCTTGACGGCGCAAGCTGCTCGGTGCCCGGTGGCATGCCGCCTCCGACGAGGAAGCCCCTAGGGCCGGGCTGCTCGAAGTAGTGGGGGAGCGAGTGGTCAACGTATGCACTGGACCTCGTCTCGGGGTAGTCTCGCAAAGAGCGCGAGGGGCAGAGTTTTAAGGAAGTGCCAGTGGGGAGTCCCGTGTGCTCCCCTGCCAAAGGTGGCAGCACCACGCTGGGTTCACTGCTCCTCTCCCCCGGGTTGACGCTGCACGGGAGAGGGAAGCCTGCACTGAACCTCGCCTGCAGGCTTGTCATGTTTGGGTGCAAAGTTAGCGTGCGGCAAACTGGGGGAGATTTGTTTTAAAAAGAAAAACAGACGGGACAGCACGTTGAAAATGTCTGCTCCCAAATGGCCATTTATCATCTGCATGTGAAATTGTTGGCCGTGAACTTGGCGGCGGAAAGACGCACAGGAGTACTGAAAGTTGCCGCGAGTCCCATCTCGCCCGCACTTTCTTTCCTTTTGCCCTCTTGATTTGCGGCAATAACCGTGGTAGTAAAAGTGCCCCCGCAAACAGGCCGCGGCGCAAAATATAAAAGCACAGCAGGCACAGCGGCTTGTTTCAATGGGAGCTTTGGGATTGGCTGGAATGCGGCGTGATTGACAGACGCTGGGGTCTGTTTTCAGGAGGGGTGGGCTGCACAGCGCGGCCGCTCACTGCACGACACCCTTTTCAAATCGAGCAGAGAAAATGCTTTGAAAAGTGCCAGCAATACTCCCAAATATTGCTCGGGGCGCTTTTCTTGGCCCACCAAGACAAACCGGCAACTGCACAAGAAGAAAAACGTTTATCGTGGGCCAAGTCCAGTTGATTGAATATGACTGCAGCAAAAACACAAGACAATAGCGGTCCCGAGTCTGATTTGCCAGTTTGGAAATTCCTCTGGAAAGAAAATAACGCACCGTGTGTCCAGGACGATTATCGTCAAATCCTAATTGGAATTCCAGGTTTTCAAAAGTTGTGAAAATCTTATTTCGAATGTTTCCTGCACTCGTGTTTGTTTTTACAGAAGCGGAACAAGAATGTCAAATATGGAAACATTTGTGTGTAATGCAACACGTTGGAGCTTTGTGCTGCACGATCATTAAAATTAATAGTCATGAAAGGTACGCCGTGCTTCTTGCAGCAGCAGCAGCAGCAGCAGCACAGCTCCGTTATGTAAAAATGCAAATGAGGAAACGTGACAAACTAACTTTCTCAGCTTCAGTGGCTGAGAAATAAAATACAAAAATATATATTTATTCTTGCATTTTCGTCATAAATCAACAATGTATTTCAGCCTGAAGAAAAAAAAGTAACCCTTTAGCAGAGTTGACATTTTGATATACGAAAGCATTTACAATGCAATGCTGACGTCAGCTGCAGAGGTTCCTCGACAGTGACAAAGCAACAACAACTAAAAAGATAACTCACAAGGGTACCCAACATTAAAGTGATTGTAATGCACAGCCAGTGTTGGTCAACCTTTGACCCTGAGTATTTCCGAAAATAGGTCGAGGTTGAAGGTCATTAAAGGGCAATAAAACCAAAGGTTTCAATCGGCTATTCATTGTGCACTACAGGGCAGAACGTAAATAAATAAACTGAGGGCACCTTTTGGGCATGCATTAACAAAATAACAACATTAATGTTATTCATATGCAAGGTGATTCAAAAAGAATGTGCCAAAATCGTCATGTGACATGTGACAGATCAAAATACTTAAAAAAAAAAAAAAAAAAGTTACAGAACTTCTAGCTTGGACACAGGTCCAATATACCCAACAAATAAGCCGCACCGGACTATAAACCGCAGGATTCAAAATGAAGGAAAAAAGTAGCGGCTTATAGTCCGAAAATTACATAAGTTCAAGTTTTCAAATCAAGTGCTCAAAGGTAGCCATTACCGGCACTTGAAATAAATGAAATAATACTTTAAGTTATGTTCAACACATTTGCCTATGCCAGAGTTTTGCAATGTTTTTCAGTTTTTACATATCTCTTGATTTAGGCACATTGTTTTTGAATCACCCTCTATATCTTTACCTCAATAAATTAAATCAAAAGTGGACTCATATCCATTATTACTTCATTTTGTAATTTAATTATTACCACATTTAGCATGTATTTACACATACTAGTATACACATAGGAATACATTTATATATAAATATGTATAAATACACATACTTCATAGATACAAATAAGTATATATATATAAAAAAAAACTAATGTAAATATATTCCTGGAGTTATTAGGTTCAATAGATATAATATAGTTACGTGATTAATCTCCATACATTTACATTGCAAGTTAATAACTTGATTTATTTCCAAGAATTGCATAAGATCACACTAAGATTTTTAAGCCATTTTTTTCTTTATTTTCAGGTTGTCAGTGCATGGCCATTGGTGGTAGAAGTGTGACAGGCCATTTGAAATCTGTTGTGACTAGTACAGTGTAAATATGTTTCTCACCTATTTAATCATTAATGGGGTCATATCCAGGGAGCAAAAAGCAGTCAGAGGTACTCTGTGTGAACAGCAAACACACGACGCCACTGTTTTCACAACATGTCAGGAAAACATGCCTTTTTTTTTATATATATTGAAAACTAATACATGGTTTGGGTGGTATTTTTTTAAAGTCCCATGATGGTCAAAGTATATCAGTACACATTGTTAAATTGTAGGAACACTTTCGTTCAGAACGTTTGAGGGATTTTTATAATGTTCTTCTAATTAATACGTGTTTAAAATTGGGTAAAGGGCCGAGTCTTATATTCTTGCGGACCATATGTGGCCCACGGGCTGCAGGTTCCCCACCTTGTAGTGGACCAGTGTTTACAAATATACAAAAATATACTAACATTTTTATACAGATTTGGCCTTGATTTGCATGTATGTCTATTGGTTATTTTTGTAAATGTGTGTGTGTGTGTTTCTAATTATATGTTTGGGGGTGTGCATGTGTGTGTCCACTTGCTGACAGAGGCTTTATATATTAAACAAGATTATTAGATGACTAAATTCACTTTGTCAAATGGTTTCCCAAATTTTACACCAAATAGCACCCAAAAACAATGCCGAGAAGTGCAAGTACAACTGAGATCAGAATGTAGTAGCATTGCAGGCCCAAATGTTCACAAAATAAGATGGTGCCATTTCTAAAAAGTATGTTTGTTTTAATTCCACTCGATTATCGCATAAATATCAGAGGCATTTTCCATTTGTGGTCACAATATCAACTGAAAGTTCACATGTGCTTGCTTTCCAGTGAAAAAAGAAAAAAATAAACTAGTGCAGTAATGTAAGCTGAAAAATATTAAGATCTAACTCTTTATATATATATATATATATATATATATATATATATATATATATATATATATATATATATACACATACACATATATATATCTAAGGCAGCAATTTTAGCAGACTGTTGTGTTGAAATAATTTAATGAGTTGTGTTGACTTTTATGATTAGGTTAGGGTTTAATACAACTAGCAATAGTTGTGTAAATATGTAAACTGTCGATTCTTTGTTGTGAAATGTGGAAAATGGAAACTTTCTGAAAATAACAAAAATGAAAATAACCTTGTAATTGCGATACCATCCAACTATATATATGTAAAAAATTATAGTAAGACAATTGCTTTTTTGTTAATTCTATTATATTAGAATGTTTGTTTAGATTTACATACACGTGAAAATCAGAAAAGAGTAATATAATAGTTTTTCTTTTATTAGTGTGTGTGTAAACCCTCAAAATGACTGGCAATTGCACCAAAGCAACATGAGAACAAAATGTTCCTAATGATTCAATGAAAACAATGCAAATTTCCAATAAAAATTGCATCTCCACAGTTTTCTATTGTAAATTCTAATGTCTTGAACTTTAAAGTTAAATACAACTGAAATGTGAAAGTCTGAGCACATTTAAATACAACTGAAATGTGAAAGTCTGAGCACATACTCCACTTCGAAAATGCCTAAACTACATTGTATAAACTATATGAAGGAAACAATACGACCTAATATAATATACAAAAACCGGGTTTACGTCTATTAAACAACAACTTGGCAAATCAAGCCTCTGTCGTCACCACAATCTTGAGTTTTAGCTCATGTTGCTTTTCACAATACTATCATTTACAAGCCATTGAAGGTAAAAACAATCAAGCACACCTCCACATATATGACGACAGCTGCGCAACTATGCTAGCATGGCACAAGTGTTTACTAACACAAGTCAATCTAGTATTGCAATGTTGAGTCCACTGAGACCGAGCAGTGACAAAGCACATCATGATGTATGCATGCTGGACTCAATGAAAAGTCCAAATGGCAAGCCAGTCAGTTGTCATCTGCACAGCAAACCTGACTCATCAATTGGTTTTTAAAAATACAGGATAAAGATGTATACTCAAAACATGCATGGAAAATGACAAGCTGTGTAAAAAAATGGTGTATTTGGCCAAAGCACTACGAGCCTCTGGGGGGGAGAAAATAAAGACAGAATGCAAACGTTGCATGCTAATTACTGTACGGGGAAATTCAAGTCAGCCAACATATTTTTGTTGGGATATTGTCAAAAATCCAGATTGCTCTCAAAGAGAGAGAAGGCAAACAAGAGCACCATTCTATTTTGGAAAGGTTCGAGCACAGCAAGCCTTGGAGTCGGATTAGGCAGCACGACAGCAAAAATGTGTGGAAATGCATCACAACAATGCAGTACTCCACGTTGAATTCATTCAACACTACCGTATGTATATGCAGCAGGTCTATTAGGAGGCATACACATATTCACTTGCTGAAGTTTTCATTAGGTGAGCCAATACAAAAGATACAAACTCACTTTTCATTAACACTAAAGAGTCTTCATTCATACACATGCTACTTTTTATTAACCTCTGTAAATCACAACCTTAAGAAAAACAGAAGCAGCTCTACAACAACAATACCACAGATAAACACAACTGCATCAATAAAACGTCATTTGGTGAATCAACAACATGATTCCAAATCCCTGTGTAGTGAAAATGCAAAACAAAATGTGGCTTTACCATTGGACTCCAGCAGCATGCATGCATGGATGGATAGGCCTGCCCTCTCACATGAGGTGTGCACTATAGCACCCCTGCAATATTGTCATAGTTTCGCATTGCGCGCATGCGCAGTCGCTAGCAGATTATGTTGGAGCCAATGAGGCAACCCCAAAAACGGCCCGATGAGGTAATCCCGGCCCGAGATAACAAAATAATCAAATTACACACTACACACAATGTTATATAATATTACACATGGTTTAATTAGTGCATTTAGTGCAATGGGGACATTTTTACTTTCATTCTGGAAGTCAAATACTTGGGGTCATATAAAATTAATCAATTAATCTCACACATACAAACTTTGACAGGTTTCACGATAAAATGCTGCCAAGTGCCAACTTGTCACATGTAAACAGGTCATATTCACACACACACACACACACACACACATTTTCCAAAATCATGCATGCAGCCCCGCCCCCTTGGGGCAGAACAACTACCCATCTATCACACATGCTGCCTTCACTGTCATGCAGAAAGTCAGACAACTCACCTCTCCGAGTGATGAGAGTGGATGGGGTGGGAGGGTGAATGGGGAAAAGTTGTAGCCGCTGGATGAACGGTGATGAAGGTAGGAAATGAAATGACGAGGCTGATTTTGGAGACTTTTTATGGGGAGGCCCTTCAAAAATAGAGGACGTGAGAAGCTCCTTCCTGGGACAGATTGAAAGTGTGTGTGGATGGGGTGTAAGTAAGGGGGGGTCATGTGAAAGGCTTGCGGTTAAAAAGCGCCGCTTGAAGCACTCAACACGTCTGTGAACTTGATCAGATTGTATGTGTCCTGCAGAGAGTCAGCGGTATCCCTCTGAAACTCGCTCAATGCAGGACCCCCACCCTTCCTTCTTTTGGGGGCTAAGCACAAAAAAAAAATCTCAGGATATTACAATTACTGCCATCTTTCTGTCTGTCTTTTATCCCCCACCACCACCATGCACAAGTCTGCCTTCACCCTCCCACCCTCCTCTTCTTCACTCCCTCCACCCCTCAGTCTTACACCCTATTGAGATTTGCTGGAAGACCCCCCCCACACACACACACACACACACACACATAAAAAGGTCTTTTAAGATGCTTCAAGAAAGCAGCTTTCTGAATCCATGCCTATAGCTAGATAGCTAGATAGCTAGATAGATAGATAGATAGATAGATAGATAGATAGATAGATAGATAGATAGATAGATAGATAGATAGATAGGTAGGCAGACAGACAGACAGATAGATCCATCCATCCATTAATTTGTTTGGACCCCGTTATGCAACATGCTTACCCCGAGCGTGAGTTAGGGGGGAGCCGGCTGCTCGTGCCCCCACTGGCGCTCGGAGCGCCACCGGCTCATATTTACCTGCAAACTAACGCCGGCGAGAGCCAATGAGAAGGCGTCGGCTGAGACGAGCTGCCATCTTCAATCGGCAATGGTGCCAATCACTGGAAATCCGGCCAATTAGCGGCCTCGCTACGGGTCACGTGTGAGTCGGGGAGTCGACCCGCGATTGGCTGGCGTAGCTCTGCCTCCTGAGTTCATTTATGTTCTGGGAGTGAGTGATTGACTTTATCAGTCCAAGGACATCATCCGCGTGGAAAGGGGGGGAAGTTTGAGCCTGGTTCTCACGGAGCGCGCTCGACGGGAGTTTTCCTCCTAAGTCTCGCAGAGGATTCTTCCCCGTTTTCGGGGGGCTCATTTCGGGGCATTGATTTTGATTCCCGGCCGGCGGTGCGGCAAATCTCGGCGCAGCGGCTGCAGCGTGTGCGCTCCGCTAAACTGGATTTTAAATTTCTTTTCTCCTAAGTTTTTTTTTTTTTTTTTTTTTTTGCCCCCCTCCCACGCTCATGACTATGCTTCTCGATAGCGGTCCGCAGTTCGCGTCGCTAGGAGTGGGCGGCTTCGGGGCACCAAGGCACCCCGACATCGGCAACAGGGACGCGAGCCTGGGACTCAACCCGTTCAGCGAGTCCTCGCACTCGGCGGCGTTCAAAATCAGCCCCGTGGGCCACGACATCGCCTCCGGTCAGACGTCCGCCTTCACCCCGCAAGCCGGCGGCTATGCGGCGGCTCTGGGACACGCGCACGGCGGTCAGGTGGGCTCGTACGGCGGGGGGGCGTTCAATTCCACGCGGGACTTTCTCTTCCGGAACCGAAGCGTGGGGGACTCCGGCGCTCCGAGCGCGCAGCACGGGCTCTTCGCCGCCTCGGCCGGGAGCCTCCACGGGCCACCGGGTATCGCGGAAAACCCGGGCCATCTTCTCTTTCCCGGACTCCACGAGCAGAGCGTGAGCCACCCGTCGCCCGGCGGCCACGTCGTCAACAGCCAAATGCACCTGGGTTTGCGCGGGGACCTTTTTGGGCGGGCAGACCCGTACCGGCCGGTGGCCAGTCCGCGCACGGACCCGTACGGTGCGGCGGCGGCGGCGGCACAGCTGCACAACTACAACCACCCCATCAACATGAACATGGGCATGAACGTGCCCAGCCACCACGGCCCGGGGGCCTTCTTCCGCTACATGCGGCAGCCCATCAAGCAAGAACTGTCGTGCAAGTGGATAGACGAGCACCAGATGAACAGACCCAAAAAGACGTGCGACAGGACGTTCAGCACCATGCACGAAATGGTCACGCACGTATCCATGGAGCACGTCGGAGGACCCGAGCAGAGCAACCACATCTGCTTCTGGGAGGACTGCCCTCGGGAGGGAAAGTCCTTTAAGGCCAAGTACAAACTCGTCAACCACATCCGGGTGCACACGGGCGAGAAGCCCTTCCCCTGCCCCTTCCCGGGCTGCGGGAAAATATTCGCCCGCTCGGAGAACTTAAAAATCCACAAAAGAACGCACACGGGTAAGACCCACTATATAAAATGTGTGTGTGAGAGACGTGCTGCTGTCGTTCCCACCGCGTGTCTGTCGAGTGTGTGTGTACGGTCCACTCGTAAACTGTTGCTTCAGTGTTTACTAAAGTGAGAGTAGTCGCGATGAATAAATAAAAGCTGATGGAAGCAGCGTTTAGCGCACTTGTGCGGCTGAAAACAAAACGCAGGTTACGCTGTTATATAACATGCGCTTGAATGATTTGGGTGATTTGCGCGTCCCTCCCTGCAGGTGAGAAGCCGTTCAAGTGTGAATTCGACGGCTGCGACAGACGCTTTGCCAACAGCAGCGACCGGAAGAAGCACATGCACGTGCACACGTCGGACAAGCCGTACATCTGCAAAGTGTGCGACAAGTCCTACACGCACCCTAGCTCTCTCAGGAAACACATGAAGGTAATTAACGTCTTCATTAGACGCCTTAAATACATTAGCTACGATTAAACATGTGTTAAATAGCCCCTCCCTCCTTGTTGTTTTGTTTTAAACTTTCATTCTAACAATAATTATGAATTTTCTTCCTCCTCCTATTCACGGCAGGTCCACGAGTCCCAAGGGTCCGAATCGTCCCCGGCAGCAAGTTCTGGATACGAGTCGTCCACACCCCCGGTTCTGGGCTCGGCCTCCAACGAGGACCCGACAAAAACACCCCCGTCAGCCGTGCAAAACACGTCTGGACACAGCGAAGGGCTGGCGCCTAACTTTAACGAATGGTACGTTTGAGGACGAAAAGCAAATGAAGCCCGACGTGGAGGGAGCGCGAGGATATGGATTTTAAAACAACAACAACTGAGACTTTTTTCCTGACTCTCAAAACACACACACACGTTCAGTCTAACACACTCACACACAAAATGGGACAAGCAAGAAAGCGTCCGAGCTCAGGATTTACCCAAATTGGACTTTTCATTCCGCAGTTTGGAGGAATTCAAATGAAAATAAAAGGAAAACAGCAGAACACACATTAAGTCATTGTGTTATTTTTCCCTTTTGAGTTGAAAAAAAAAACCATACAGGAGAAAAAAATGATTTATTTTTCATTTCATGTATTTTCTCAAAATGTTATTTAAAAATAAAAAGAATAAAAAGGGAGGGTTATTTCACTGTTTTATATGATTAAAGGGTGTTCTGTCACCCCTTCAATTGATTGTTGGAACTTCAGTCTTAAGAAAACGTGCCAAAGTCTTTTTTGTCATGAACTTGAACAAAGTTTAAAAGAATACAAAAAAAAAAAAAAAAACTGAAATAAATATTATACTCGTGAATGTATTTCCTTGTTTGATGGGGTCGAATCTGTTGTCAACGTCCGTTTTTCGGGTGGAGAAAAAAAATGAAATGTGGTATTAGGTTACGATTGTTGCCGTTGAATATAATAATAACGTTGCCTTTTGTTAATATGCCGTTGTAAATACATATCCATGATGCCATATTTATCAATTTGTAATTTAATTATGGGTATAAGTTCTGAAACGTTAAAAAATATTTATGGAAATGTTTTTTTCTAACAACAAGTGTACAGTTTGGGCTCAGCTTCACTTAAAACAACAACAAAACAACAAGCTCCACCATGGCGATTGTATCCTTTTGTCTTTTCCTTTTCTTTCCTTTTTTTTTTTTTTTTTTAAACCGGTAGGCCTACACGTGTCTTATTGCATCGAATAATAAATAGTCTATATATGGATATGATGGATTTGTCTATATATGATGCAAGCTATTCCCCATATTTTCTTTAAGAGACCATTGACATGTACATGTGTGACCTTGAAAGAGGTTTAAGAAGCTATAAAACGGTTCTGTGGATATCTTTATGTGAGAGGGCAAAATTTTAACTTTGGTTTTGTATATTTTACTTTTTTAGAATCAGACATATAGATGTCAAATCTGTAGCATTAAAAAAATAACTCAGCCTATTGCACTCTTTGTTACGAAAAAGCGTGCTGATTTCCAAATCAAGGTGACAGAAATTCAAATTTGGGAGTCATTCAATCAAATAAATGCAACATTTATTTTATTTTATATTTTAAAGGAATAGTTCCAATAATGTCTTTGTGCAAGTATGTTTTTAAATGTGTGCATCGGCAACAATGGAACTGTCACAAGAAAATAAAAAAAAAAGTTTTTTGTCTGTCAGCCTGCATTGTTTTCGACGTAATTGTGTGGCAAATAAGCGTGTTCTCTGTTGTGGTGTTTGCATTTAGAGCAGTTTGATGATGCTTGTTTTTTTATGTGGGACTAACTTGTCAAGATGATTTTTTGTGTTGTAAAAAAATAGTGAAAGGAATTTTAGATTTATGTGGAACTTTTATTTTGGAGGGGTTAAAAAAAAGAGTTACAGCATTGCATTGTAACCTATTCTCAAGAATTCAATATTATGCAGACACAAAGTATATTGTGAGAACAATATCAGACCACCAGCACTAACTTTAAAAATAAAATGTACAAAAAAAAACGGTACCTCGTGACAGTGAGATAAGGAAAAAACGTTTATTTAATTAAATAATTTAAGGAGTATATGTTTTATATGCTATTTTATATACCTTAATTTAAAGACAAACTACTTTTTCTTATGCCCGCCCCTCATCCGCAGAGCAAAAATGTGAAAATATCGTCTGTATAAAACAAAAAACAGCGAGAATGTGATGTTGTAACACTTTCTGGGAGATATGGGTCATATTTCGAGGAGGAGGAGAAAAAAAATATTTTGTGTCACTGTGCCACACTGAGGCAAATGTTAGGCCCACGTTCATGCCTTAGCCTGTAAAAGACCACCAGGCAAAATTGGGCTTACTGTGTATTTTTGCTTTCTTTTCACACAGCAAATGTGATTTTTTTTTTTGACTGGAATTAAAAACAAAACATTCAGCAAAAGCGCCTTCCAGGTGATTATTTCTTATTGTTATTATTATGCTCAGCATGTTATGTGCTTGCACCAGACTGCAAGGAGTCACTTGAACTTGACACCAAGGGAGGCGCCATTTTAGTATCCTGGCTTGCGACGTGACACTTCATCTCACGTGATGTGAGAAGTTCAACTCATTGGCTGTCTTTGAAGTTATGTTTCAGTGCCATTGACGGCAATGTACGTCCAATCCGTTTTCACTGGAAAGTCTGAGATCATTTGCTATCAGCCATTCCCAATGGAAATTGATTGGACGTCTATCAACGTTAGTGGCAAAAAAAAATCCATAGTCATAGGATGAAATTCAGACACTTCTCCTTAAAATGGCGTGACTACAACAGCAACATCCTCAGCCTATTTGAGACAGATTCCCATTTTACTCCCACTTTTGCGCAAGCGCGATCATTCCTTTGATTTCTGTTCTTTCAGCCTCCCCCTCCTCTTTGCTTCCTCCTCAGCTCGTCTAGTCGCACATTTCAAGTTCCTATCAGTGACGTCAAAAAAGAGAGACCCTACTAGAAGGGGCATAAAACCAAATGCGCGCGTAAAGATGCCGTTAACACGCATTAATTTGAAAGTCAAATGATGGCAATGCATTGTTTTTTTTTTTTTTTTCATGTATATTTTTTAGGGGGGTACGCTACAGTAAGTACCCGGATGATGGCACCACCTCCTCATCTCCATCCGGGGGAGAAAGCGAACGAGTGCAGGTCTGTTTTAGCGGCTTGTGCTGAAGTTTGATATCGGATTGATTGGTCACCTCCTCCCCTTCCCCTCTAGACGCCCCCACCTTCCTCCCAGTGAAGAGTATTTGCTGGCTAAGCGGAAGAGAAGCGCGCTCTATAAGAGGATAACCCGACACAAGCAGGTCCCCAACGCCCTTTGTCACGCAATCGAGGCTGCAACACCCCACCCCATACATAAATAAACGTATAAACGGAACTTGTTAATCAATTAATATACGAAAACAAAATGCAGTGATACAGTACATGCATTCATTTGGGGGGATTATTTGTGATTGCATGAAAGATGCACAATAAGCGCAAAGGCACTTAAGCAGCTGATCAAGTGATCTGTGACCGTGTGACGTGTGGCCAAATACTGTGGATCACCACCAGGAATTCGCACTTACTCAATATTGTTATGTAAATTGGTTGATGTATATTAATCAGTTAATGTCGCACTGTATGTTGATGAAGTTTTTTTCAAGATGACATTAAAACTTTTCATTAACTATTGTTGATAAAATATGAAGGCTTTAAAACAGGTTCATTAATTTTGATTGCATTGACAGCGACAGAATTCCAATCCATTTCAACAGGAAAAAGATGGCATCAGCCCTTTCAGTTAACATGGATTAGAAGTCTAGGTGCATTGTTACAAAGGTTGTTGGTTTGCGACATGACAAGACTATTTACTTCATTATTTATTTCAAATAATCATGTTATTGCACTGTAAAAAAATATATAATTAAAAAAACGTTTAATTCATGGTAAAATTCTTGCGGCTGTGGTTTCCAGAATTAGACTGTTAAAAACTGGGGGCTGGGGGACAAAACATGTTAATTTTCAAATTAATAACTACTGTATAACTAACTCTTCATAATTCATAGATGAATCCCTTCAGCCTGGACTAAATTGCATTATATGAATACAATGTGGTCATGGTTAGTCAACAGAAGTCTTAAAAAAAAAAGCTATTCAAGTCATCTGGTAAAAAAATTTCTAGTTTTAATATTGCAATATATATCGCAATATATCACAAACCCCCAATAAGTCTCAAAGAAAGGACGTAGGTTTGGTCTCAACATTGGTAGGGACGATATGGCATAAACTGCATGTACACTTTTTGCTGGGGACGGGACATTCTTAATGATCAATGCTAAATAAATCTGTATTGATTTATACTAACTTTTATGTGTATTAGTTCAGCCTACACTGTTCAATTCGAAACCTTTGTTTTTTAAAAATTACTAAAGAAACATTTTAAAAACTTCTAGAAAAAATGTCTGTATTTCATGAGCAGCACTTAAAATTGCATTATTTGAACATAAAATATTATACATACACAATAAATACAAGCTTGTTAATCATCTCTTAACTATCCAGGAATGCAAAAAAAGAAACATTTGTCTTAAGACAACATTGTCTGAATAAAGAAATCAAAAATAAGTGAAAAAACGTCTTGGTTAAGGAATAGCAACAAAAAATAAAAATGGAGCTGTCCTTCAGGTAAAACACTACTGCTTTTGTCCACAAGCACAGCCAAACTCAACAGAAAATGAAAGCTCCTGTGGGCTGCTTTAAGACCACATAAATGAAATAAAAAGTAAAATTGAGGAGAAGGGGGTAAAACTCGGTTCACTACATTTCTCACAGTTTAATTAACGTTAACAGTAAAAACACATACAGTAGGACACTTCTCACAGCTTCCTACTCGAGTTTTGCAGGTTAGCAAGTTCACATAGTTGAATGTTATGGAAACTGATGCAGTTTGGACTTTTAGTAGCAAAATGAGTGGTGTGTTCCCCACTTCCACAACATTGATGTCTTTTTACATTTCTTACAGTGGCTGCTGCTGGCTGAAAAAAAACTTATAATATCCCTAATATTTTTTATATCTGATGTCTGTGTGTGTGTGTGTGGGGGGGGGGGGGGGGGGTGTTTCAAGTCATCATCCAATCAGATATACGTTTAGGAGGGTACAAAAATGGACCGGCAGATTCAGCAAGTGAAAAGAGGTACATGTAAGTCTGAACTAGGGCTGTGAAAAGTATCGCGTTAACGGGCGGTAATTAATTTTTTTAAATTAATCCCGTTAAAATATTTGACGCAATTAACGCACATGCCCCGCTCAAACAGATTAAAATGACAGCAGAGGGTAATGTCTGCTTGTTACTTGTTTTTTTTGTGTTTGGCGCCCTCTGCTGGCGCTTGGGTCAAACTGATTTTATGGCTTTCAGCACCATGAGTGAGCATGGTGTAATTATTGACATCAACAATGGTGAGCTATTAGTTTATTTTTTGATTGAAAATTTTTACAAATTTTAATAAAACGAAAACATTAAGAGGGGTTTTAATATAAAATTTTTATAACTTGTACTAGCATTTATTTTTTAAGAACTACAAGTCTTTCTATCCATGGATCGCTTTAAGAGAATGTTAATAATGCCATCTTGTTGATTTATTGTTATAATAAACTAAAACTGTTGATTTATTGTTATAATAAACTAAAACTGTACCGTATGTTGAACGTATATATCCGTCTTGTGTCTTATCTTTCCATTCCAACAATAATTTACAGAAAAATATGGCATATGTATTTTATATATGGTTTGAATTGTGCTTAATCACAATTAATTAATTTTTGAGCTGTAATCAACTCGATTAAAATTTTTAATCGTTTGATAGCCCTAGTCTGAACATAATGAAAATAATTCACTTAATAATGGTGGGGTCAATTACAACAATTAAAACATATGGGAAGACAATTTAAGTGGCCTATATAACTGAAGTCATTATATAACACAAATAAGGTTGCTTAAAAGTTGGTGGGGACAATTTGAGCATCCTGAAAAGTTGGTAGTGTTTTGTCCCTACCGTCCCAATGCAAACCTACGCCCTTGTCGCAAAGTAATTTTTTTCCCCAATATCGTTTAGCTCTAATGGCGTACCGCACGCAGGCTATTTTTAGACCGTGACGTCGCATCGTAAAGCGGAAGTAAAGCCGAAGTGGGACATTATAGACCCGCCCTCGCATAGACCCAACGTAAAAAGTGCTACTTTTCTCCGGTAATCTTTCAAAAACAAACATGCCGATCACGCATTGCTTTTTTGGAACTTGTAGAAACGACTCTAGACATTACGACACATGAAGGATGTTTTCTTCATATGTTTCCGGAAACCAAAAACTCGAGAGGAAAAAATGTGAAGACCGAATCAACAACGGCGAATCCATTCACGTTTCATATGCAGTAAAAATTATGTTGGGTTGGCATGGTCTTTCAGAGGACAAAGAGGTAAGCCATTTTTATATTTTTAACTTTTTTTTTTAGCGTAACGTTGTGCTGTACTGCTTCTGTCTGACAATGAATGACCTGAAAAGAATTACAATGTTATCTAACTGCCACTGTTACCGTTTCTGTTGTACATTAAAAAAAAACAACTTTAGTAAGGGGGAAGTGTAAATATATTATAGGATTAAAAGATGTGTTATCAATGAAAAAATTTAAAGTGTTCGTTGGCTGTCACTGAGTAGCATTTGCGATCGCTACACAAAGCTAACCAAATTACCCCCAAGAACGGTACGAGACGTAGGACAACCAGAGGATATATAAGAAAGACAGGGCTGATGGTAAAGGATAGCTTGTTGAAACAGGAGAATGTCATTGTCAATCGCGTCGATAAAAAAAGCTAAAGCTATGCTTAGGTCGGCTCGTTTTTTTCGTCTTTTTCAGCCTTCGACACTAAAGCCATCTCTTTAACTGAACATTTTTATGTTCTTCCACATCTTTGCCAGTGAATTTGGCACCAGGCACATCATTTTCTGATAGAATTGGTAGGTTTAACTCTGTAAACATCTCCTTCGTACACGATTTCTATTCATTTCCTATTAGGGACAAACGGTGGCTTGTCCTTACTTAGCAACAGTAGCTAATGTCATGAATATTAATGAGCGGAAGTGACGTGTTGCTTGCGGTACGCCATTGTGTAAGCAATCTGATGGTGGTGACGTCATAGTGCTCCCTTTTTTTCTGGTCCCCTTCTCCAACTGGAGTTTGAACAGCAGTCAGGTGTCCTGACTACTGAGCACAGTCTAGCTTCAGCTGCCACGACACTGTTTTAAGTATAGGAACTTTTTATTTTTACTTTTTGTTTGAGTCATGTCTTTTACCTTATTTTCCTGTATTTATACAGTACTTGTTATGCAAAAAAAGATGATTGATGGATTGATCTCATTTCCTAACCTTCTACACCCAAAGCACCTACAGGGCTCCTACAAGTCTGCAGTGGCTTAGTAGTTAATGCATTTGACTGCCAAAATGATGGTGTGGTTTCCAAACCAGACAGGAGAGGGGGGGGACAATGATAAAAGGTGTGACATGATGACACTGCCATCAAGACTGGTTACATATCAGTGAAAGATTAAATATTATAACTCTGGAAAACAATGCAATATAATACATGCATTTAGTTGGTTTCACAAGCCGACTTGGATTAAACATGAGTTCGCGACAAATCGACCATTTGCACATATTCAAGCTTATATCTTTACATGATTAACAACAAATGACTTTAGATGGCAAAAAGGAACAACCTCCCAGTTCAAATGGATTTTTCGTCCATTGCTGTCATTAACAATGTTGATTAGTTATGACCAGCCCTCGTAAAACAAACATTTCCCAATGATTAATTGGTAATGGTAATTGAAACAAACTGAATTTAATTTAAAAAAAACACTCAAATATCGTAATTAATTTTTTTTTTTTTTTTTTAAGTTTTCATGTTTTTTTTAAATGTTTCGATATTAAAATAGAGGTTCGTTCAATTAATAAGATGGATTTTTTTCAGTATAAGGACTTCTAATACAGATACAAGCTTACTTTTATCTCTTTTACTTCTTTTTCGCATGGATTTAATTTCTTTTGCAGATCAACAAAAAACTTTCAGTTTTACTGAGTAACAAAGATGGACGACCAAGAGGCATGCTCCAGGAACAGCAGTCCGTTATTAAGTTTTTGGTTGCTGAAGGGAGCAAACCAGTTGAAATTCATAAGAGAATGTCAACTGTGTATGGTGCGACACGTTTCAGCTGAAAAAATTGGAACAAAATTTTAAAGTGATGATGAAATAAAAAGCGTTGTGAGTGACTGGCTGAGACATCAGTCCAAAGATTTTTACGCTGAGGGAATAAGGAAAGGTTGTGCACAGATGGGAAAAGTGTGTGACAGTGCTGGGAGACTATGTTGTAAAATAAAAATAAAAGGAAGCTTCTATCTGTATTAAAATTCCTTATACTGAAAAAAATACCTTATTTATTGAATGACCGTCACACCGAAAGAGCTGATTTTTTTTTCTAATTTAGGTTTTGGGCATCCATCCTTCAGTCAAATCCCCGGGGATGTAACCTCATGAGATTTCTGGAGCTTCCTTGAAAAAAACAGCCTCTAATGGAAACGCACTATGTAAGAAACAGTGTTGTCAGATTACTTATAAAAGTAATTTAATTACTGAAAACGCCTAAAAAAAATTAATGTAGTTACTGATTACTTTATTATCAAAGTAACTAAGTTACTTTAAAAGTAATTTATTGGTTACTTTTTACCAACTTTTTTCCGTTTGCCGCTTCAACATAAGAATGAGAACAGAAAAATGTCATCTCATGTAACCGACAATTGAATTTGTAGGGGAAGTTAGCTGGAGTTTAATTAGTCGATGGAGTTGATTTCAACCAGCATTGACTCGCCCTAGCTTAGCCACTCCGGAGCCCTGAAATTAACAAATAACTGACAGGCTGCATTGAATTTGTTTAGATCAACTCCACCGACTGATTAAACCCCCGCTAACTCGAAGATTAAGCCTAATGTCAAAAATTCAGAATATCGGGTAAGTGTTTAGGGTGAACAGCATATCAGTGCTGATGTAAAACAATGCAAATTGAGTGCCCAATATTCAAAAACACACAAATGAATTGCACAGTGCAATAAACACAAATGTGGGGGTGGGTGCGAATGCGCGCGTACAACCCGGAAACCACGAAACCTGGCGGCAACTAAGCACTTTACACTCAGTCGGACTTGCAACAAATTCCAAAAATGCTAAATGAACACATCACTTCACGACATGAATCTGTAACACAAATATGATGTAAACAATTCTTGCGGACTTCGCGAGGACGAGCAGGCGCGACGACTACCTGCCATTGCAACGGAATAATTATGAAACGGCCGGCAACGTAGCCTCCATAATAAAGGAAAAACACGTTCATTCATGGACGCACACGTATCAACAGTTTGTCACACATCTCATCTCAACAGGCACACGTCGTCTTTCTCAGTCCTAAAACTCTTAGCGCGTGTGACTCGTGACCAAAACAGAAAGTAACTATGATCGGTTACCAAGGGAAAAAAACATTTTAAATTCAAAATGCTCTTCGTACATGACTACAGTATTCTTCATTCTACATACATTATGAAGCAATAACAAAATAGCAATGCACAGACACTAAGGAAACTAACTTTAATCAGATTACTGGTTTAGAAAAATGAACGCGTTTGATTGCTCGTTACTAAAAGAAAGTAATCAGATTACAGTAACGCGTTACTGACAACACTGGTCACAAACATACTTTTCCGAAATTTTTGAACTGTCACTTTAATTTTGGGAAAAATTGTAATGGAAATACCCCTAATGGCACAGAAAGAGTTAACACTGTGTAAGTTGCTGACACGCTCAGCCAATTAGCTTTGCTTATTTCACCTCCAGCAGGGTGTTGAATATGCACTGAGAAAATACATTCAATCCACGATGTGGCTTTCTTTTTTTGTCATGTAAAGCCATTAGCACAATGGCTTTGTCTTGCGAGGTCAATTATTCCTCTATTGCACCTCCCATTAAGAGAAATTTCCTTTGATGCCGTCGCCCATACAGCACATAGCCTACAGGTATCAGCACGACGAGGAAAGTGAGTGAAAGTGTCCTCCTACCTTTAATAAATGACGTCACTAAAGTTAAAACCTAATTTCAAGTCAGCTCGAATCACTAAATAAGCAAATGAAGCAAAAATCATTGGAAGCAAGCACTCCTTAATTATTATCAGGTTTTAGAATTTTGTTGACTTTTTATTTTTAACTGCAAATTGAAATCACTATCGTATGTAAAAGTGCATGTTTGAGGATTTTTTTGACTGTGATCTTGACAACTTTTTTTTTTTTTTTTATTAAAAGTATCTTTTATAGTGAAATAGAGAAGCAGAGCATTCGTCATAATCCAACTTCAAGCACAGCTATAGAAATGATGTCATCAAGTGATAGATGAACTCATATCTCGAGGCATAGCGTTAATTCTTCAACATCTGGCAAGGGAGGGAATGTTTGAATAAACCTGATGAATTTCTAAACCCACGCACCCACGCTAATGGGCCCCCAGAGTGGATGGTGTGTGTGTGGGAGGGGTGAGGCGGGGGGGAGAAGACAGCCAAGCAGATGTTCTCTGATTGTAGTTCGTCTTCTCTTGTGTTGACATAGTCTCAGAGAGACAGTGAGAACGAGAGAGAGAGAGGGAGAGAATAAAACTGCTGTCCGTGTATGTGTGTGCAAGTGTCAGCTTTTGGATGTGTGTGCGAAAGAGGAGCAAGAGACAGCGAATAAACTGGCCATGGGCGTGTGTGTGTCAGAGAGAGGGAGAAAGAGACAGAGGGACGAAGCAAAAGAGAGAAGAGAAAAATGAAAGAGGTCGAGAAAAGATCGAAACACTTGTGTACAGGTGTGCCGATGTAAGAGAAAGAAAGAGAGACTTAAAGCAGTCCATGATAAAACTATCTTCGCAAGAGCCAGACGAGAGAGAAAAAAGAAAGAAACAGAGATCGAGGAGAGAGAGCGAAAGAAACAGTTAAGATATAAGTGTGTCAGAGAGAGAAGGAGAGACTACGATGGAGCAAAGGAGAAAAAGAGAAATGCAGAATCATCAATTGACTGGAATTTGTTTACTTTTAGGGCACTTCACACTAGACCAGGGGTCCTCAAATACAAATCTTGAAGGTCCACAATTATTTTTTTCATACAAGCATGGGTCCATTTATTAATGTCGGTACAAGTACAAGGCAGTTTGCAGGTGGTTTTCTTCTGACCAAACAAAAAAAAAAAAACTGTACAATTATAAGGAAATAAAAATTAATTAACAAAACATTATTTGACTTAAAAATTGACAAGATCTGTCATGAAGGTGCAAACAAGAACTATTGACAGTAGAGGCGTGCGAAATTTCCGATTCTTAGATTATTCGCGATTCGGCCGTGGAAGATTCGAGAACAATTCACAAACATCCAAATTCCGATTATTGAATTATACCAGGTAAAGCTGAAATAAAACACGGTCAGCGCGGTCTTCAGGGCGCAATGAGGAACGGACCGAGAGTAAATATCATGTTCAACTCATGCCGCTAGATAAAAAAAATAATAATAATACCTGACTGCGGCCGTCAGCCGCTACAAACAGCGCCCAGTTGCGAGTTGCTACAGACATACGGCAACATACGGCAATGGTAGATATCACAAAAATCTAGAACTAGATGTGAAATGACAGACGACGGCCATTTTAGATCGTATACCAAGAACTAGATGCGAAATCACAGACTTTCCCGCGCTAGTAAACAGGCGCCATCTTAAAGCAGTAGACTTCTCTAGAACGCTCTGTTGTAGCGAACCTAATTACTTTTTATCTAAAAAAAAAAAAACCAATCGGCAAAATCTTGACTTGAATCTATCTTTAAATGATATGAAACAGTTTTAAAACTTTCACGTCGAAAGTAGACAGAAGTGAAATTATGGAGTAACGGAAGCAATTTTAACTTTAACGGTTGATTCACAACATTAAATTAATTGAATGTAGTCTAAAGCTGCCGATACAGAATGGGGACTTCAGTATTTTATTTACTGTTTTTAACAGTTAACTTGATACTGAAATAGTAGTTTGTTTAGTCTGAGAGGATTTTTTTACAATTTGGGAACTAGTGTACAAAAAATTAAAAGCGGGGGGTCGGGGGGGTAGGTTTGGGGGGGGGGTTGTGGTGCATCAATAATCGATTTATAATCGAATCGGAGCCTCTGAATCGTAATCGTAATCGAATTGTTAGGTGCCCAAAGATTCCCACCTCTAATTGACAGTGCATTTTATTACTGAAAAGAAAACATTGCTGGACAAAAAAAAGAAAACATGCAAGTAGTACAGTACATGTTCACTAAAACATAAATGACAAGCTCTGTCATTAAGGTGCAAACATAACAATTATTGACAGTAACTAACTGTAAAACACTGCTCAATGAGAGAAATGGCATTTGGCTGTTTACTCACATCATCAGCCAGTACTTCAGTGCGTCTGAGAGTGAGATTTGTTTGATTTTGCATTTCCTCCTTTTCTTTCCCTTTGAACATTGCTGTCATCACTTCAGTCATACTCTTTTATTATTTCTCCATCAGAGAACGGCTTCTTTGTTAACCTTGCTTGACTCTTGATGTGACTGCTTCAACCTGTTAATTTCTTGCCTTCTCTATTCCGATTAAGGAGGAAACGTCTCTTCAAAAGAGCTGCGCTCTTTACCATAATGGCGTTTCATATTTTCACTTTTTATCACAGCAACTGTCTTGAAGCATATTAAGCACATAGGTTTGGTACTTGCAGTTGGTAAAATGGACACATATTTGTCATTTCATTCCTCATTGAAACGGCGATTTTCGTTGTCCACTTTTCTTCTCTTGGTCAACTTTGAGCATGAGATTTTGTTCGATTCAGTCTTCTACTGTTGGCATGTGTGGTGTTAGTGAACGTTGCTTAACATTGTGATCTTGAACGTTGCCCGCATGCAGCGAGAGTGCCGGGGCATTGAATGAAAAATAAAGTACACGAGCGCATGTACAAAGAGAATGCAAAGTGCCGGGTGTGACCCGTGTTTGAGGTTGCTGACACTGCTGCGGTCCGTCCACGCTTGCTAGTAGCATGCAGGCGCTCTCAGCCAATCAGCACATCCATGCACGCTCTCTCAGCCAATCAGCGCATCCATGCAGTCTCTCTTAGCCAATCAGCTCATCGTTGTCTTAGATATGACAACACAAGTGAGAACATGGAAGATATTTGACTAAAAATGAAACAATTTAGCGATAAAATAGTAGCGCATAGCGACAGATCGGCGGTTCAGAAAATTATGTTGAAAAAAACTTTTTTTTCTTCTTCCTTTTTTCGTTCGTCCGTGGGTCCGCAGAGAGATGTGCCGTGGTCCGGTCGTTCCGGCACTAGACCATGACGACCAGCAACACTTGCAAATGACTTGTTGAAAAAGTTCAGCATTCATACTGCGCCAACCGAACTTTTCGAGTAGCAACACATGGACGAAAGGCGCACTCATAGATTGGACAAATAGAAGAGGAAATACCTCCCTCCTGGGAGGGGCGGGGCATGGAGCGTCACAGCATGGTACTGTGCTGCACGTAATGGAGCATAGCATTATTTTTACATGTTAAATTGTATATAGGTTTTGTTTTATTACTGTCATTTTGCAATAATAATATAACCATGCATCTGTATGTGAATTGTTATCAACTGACTGAAGTTTGTAAGCACGTAAGTTCTAAAAAAAAAAAAGTTAAAAAAAAATTTTTTTTTTATGTAATGTAGCATAGCATAGCAAGTAACCGCTCGGCACATTAGAACCGAATTCTGTGTATCAAATGCAACTGCTTAGTGCAGGGGTCGGCAACCTATGACACGCGTGTCAGCACTGGCACGCGAAGGGTTAACCAGTGACACGCGAGCGCATGGCAAAAAAAAAAAAAAAAAAAAATGCGTGTTATGTTTATTGTCAGTTGTATCTTTATCAGTTGCTGAAGCGCCCCATCTTGTGGCCGTTTTATGTATTGGTTCTAAAACAGTAAAAGAAAAATGCAAATAGGAAGTTCTTCAAATGTGATTCAGTGTGTTTGTTACATGGCAGCTCCACTCTCACAACTTCTGTGGCATTTGTGTTTGTTAGAGCAACGTCTGTGAGTATTTTGTTGTCAAATTGAGAATTTCACTCTTTATATTGTCATTAGGTTGCATGTTTGTGGGGAAATGTGTTTGATATTTCTAATTAAGAACTACTGAATACAGGCTAATTGTGTTTGCATATATGGATGGCATTTTTGTTATTTGCAGCATTGTTGCTGATTGCATGTATTTTTTCATTGTTTTAGTCTCACAAAAAAGGAAAGAGAGACATAAAGGATTACTGAAAACATCCGGCGTGTGAACCTTTTCATGTTTAGCTGCTTGGATAGCGGAAGCGAGCCCATTTACAATGCGCCTTTTTACCGGAAATCAAGGCATTTTCAGTTGCGCGCCCTGTTATTTAGGGGCTTTACGGGACCGCCCCTCTCACCCACTCTGCCTGTGGCGTTATATGCGAGCAATAATGGATTTTGAGCACACCTCCAGCTCTTCCTCTATTTCTCGACTCCTGCGCTTGTCGGATTTTTTTCTCTGCGCGTTTAATTCAGCCCATGCTACTAACATGTCACGAAGCTGACCAATCAGAGAGCTGGCGGAAGTACACTGTGTTACCAATTGCACTTTTTGGTAATTGCAGTGGTTTCAATTCTGCACCGTTGTGTGTAGTAGACAGGCGATTAACGTGGCTTGTTGTCGTCAATTCGCCCGGTGCTTACTTCAGAGAAGTGGTGATGTGTATAAAAACACAGTGACACGTTGCATGGCATTTTGCTGGAGACTTTTATTAATAAAACTAAAACCATCATGAAACACAGCCACTTTTCACGACGCTCTTCGCACAACTCTCTCTCTCAACACCTTGTTTCGCTGCCTCTCTTTTTCTCACCCTTAACTAGTAAGCCGGTCATACTGTCGGTAACAACTGGTTCGCTGGTTACTTCCGCTAGCTCTGTGCATTATGCCTCAAGAGCGTTGTGTGTGTGTGTGTCACACAACAAGTGTCAAACGCCACTATGAGACAAAACATGAAAATTCATGGAAGACTGGGCCAGGGATCACATTAAGGTAGGCATCTTTTGTATTTGTTAAATAAAATCTAAAATTGTGCATAGAATTCACTGTTAGTGAACAAGACAAAGTAGTCGCCTGTTCTGACTTTGAATGTTAAAACAGCCCGCTCTGTACTGTGAGAGACCTGCACTGAGAATCACGCTTGTTCCCGTTTTCTTGCTGGGTTGTGTGTGTGTGATATGTTTACATAAGATGATGCTCAAGTTTTGATATTTTCTACAATATACATTCATTTTTTTAGTTATTTGATAAAGAATGGTAGTTGTAAGATTTCAACGTATCTTCATGTTGTTTTCTTTGGAGTAAAATTACAGCTCTGTTGGATATAAAAATTCAGATGTGCGTCATTAATCTTGGTGTGGCACACTGATTGACAAGAAAATTTGAAAGTGGCACACCACACCAAAAAGGTTGCTGACACCTGGCTTAGTGCAACACAACAACATTTGGCCATTGCTAATCGTCTGTCATCTTGCCAGTGTTAATTTTGAATAGTGTCCGCACTGTACTTCCAAGGGTGTTGTGTGTGTACCATCACAGCCTAGAGCATCACAGCTCTACGCTGTGACACTGCACATAAAGTAGCAAAAGCACATCCTGCTCCGGTTGCATTCACAAGCGAAGCAGGGTGCGTTTAAAGTGGACCGAGACACGATTTTTTAGTGGTCCAGAGTTCGGTTGTTTGGTCCAAACTAGAGTTCGGACGGGTGTTCACATTTACAAAACCAAGTGGACTATCAGGGAAAAAGTACTCTGGGTCGTTTAAAACGGACCAAACAGTGCCAGTGTGAAAGCGCCCTTAAAGGGCCAACGCTTCAGTGATCAAGGAAATTAATGGTAGTAGTAGTGGTAGTTCAAACATGTTAGAAAGATAGCAAGTATAGAACTTATTACAAAAAAGAAAAAAAAAGTAAACTGAGAGCACACATATTCATCAATTTTGCATAGTAAAAGAAGATAATGCTCATAATCAGTAATGAAAAGTAACGAATTACATTTAGTAACATTACTGTAACTAAATGCAGCTGAAGCATTGAGGGGATCCGGTTTGGTGGCCTCAGCATTGCATCTCTGCTTTTTGCAGATGATGTGGTGCTGTTGGCTTTATCAAGCCGTGACCTCCAACTCTCACTGGAGCGGTTCGCATCAGAGTCGGTCTGGATGAAGAGCAGCACCTCCAAATCCGAGACCATGGTCATAGGTCGGAAAAGGGTGGCGTGCCCTCTCTGGGTCTCGGATGAGATCCTACCCCAAGAGGAGGAGTTCAAGTATTTTGGGATCTTGTTCACAAGTTAGGGTAGGAGGCAGCGGAAGATCGACAGGCGGATTAGTGCAGCGCCGGTTCGCAGTGGTGAAGAAGGAGCTGAGCCGAAAGGTAAAACTCTTGATTTACCAGTCAATCTACGTTCCCACCCTCACTTATGGTCAAGAGCATTGACTTGTGACCGAAAGAACATGATTCCGGATACAAGCGGCCGAAATGAGTTTCCTCAGCAGAGTATCCGGGACCTCCATTAGAGACAGGGTGTGAAGCTCGGTCATTCGGGAGAGACTCGGTGTCGAGCCGCTATTCCTCCACTTTGAGACACGCCACGAGACGGGTTGGGCATCTGGTTCGGATGCCGCCTGTACGCCTCCCTGAAGAGGTGTTCGGGCATGTCCCACCGGCGGGAGGCCCCAGGGACGACCCGGGACACGCTGGAGAGACTATGTCTCTTGGCTGGCCTGGGAACACCTTGGGATCCTGCTGGAAGAGCTGGTTGAAGTGGTTGGGGAGAGGGAAGTCTGGGCCAGATAATGCGGTAGATGGATGGATGGATGGATGGATGGATGGATGGATGGATGGATGGATGGATGGATGGATGGATGGATGGATGGATGGATGGATGGATGGATGGATGGATGGATGGATGGATGGATGGATGGATGGATGGATGGATGGATGGATGGATGGATGGATGGATGGATGGATGGATGGATGGATGGATGGATCTTTACTGTAACTTAATAGTCCTTGAGTAACTTGTATTTTTTAAATTTGAGTATTTTTTGTAAATCAGTTATTTTACTTTTACTTTAATAAATTTTGTTGGAATGTAGTTAGTCAATTGCATTTGAAAACATTTCTATTACAAATATTACAACAACAACAAAAGTGAGTGGGGAGGAAGATAGACACCCTATTATGTCAAGAAAGATGTTTAACATTGCTGACATATTGGATGGGCTTCTTCACCCTCACAGACCTTCCACATACAAAATGCTCTGCGCAACCCGCGATAGACAATCATTGTACATGTCCGCAACAGCCAGACATCGTAGCCAATCGTTTACCACTTCAAAAGTTTTTGCATTAACAAGCAAGCTTCAAGAAAACATGCGAGCCAGTGGTTGAAGGAGATGAATCAATACAACTATCCCCCACGGATATAAGTTATATGGAAATGTGTGGGGTACCGAAAAGGAGAAAACGGCCTAGGGCCCAAGGAAGCTAATGTTGAATGGCCAGCAAAGGCAGGCACATTTCCACTATTACTTAACATTTAGTAGAACACCACCCATCACTGCTTGACAAAGTCAAGGCATAGACTTCAGAACCGATTGACCTGACACTTTGTCATTCTTTGCATCACGCCTTACCATAGGGGGCCGAGCTTCATTTAGTAATAGTCGGCCGAAAACGGCACACACTCATGTCGGATTTAAGCTTGCATTTTTGAAGAACTACGAAAGCTGTACCGCATACAAACAGGTAGGATTGTCTCAGGAGTGATCTGTTCGAAGATTCAAGGTAAATATTATATTTTACGTACAATGCATGTATTTTGAAACGTGAAAAAAATCAATGGGAAAATGGGAACCGCAACGGCACTGGTGTCATTCTTCGACATATACGTAAAATAGATGCATAACTGCCCTTTTTTTTGCTCTTTTAACAAAGAATCGAGACTGTTTTACGTCCATATCTATAAATAATTCAGGGATTTAAGCATTTATTCACAACAATTTCAACGTAAAAAGCTGTTTGCTGTGGACTTGTAAGGCGGTGCCACAGTGAACTTAATGACGAGCCGCACATTCCGCATATTTACGTATAATAAATATAGTACAAGTCGGGGAAGCTGACCGGCAAACACAAGGCATAGTCAAATATTCATTTGTATGCAATATTCTATGTGCAATACTTACTCACCTGCAATATTCAAAGCCTTATCTGTCAAACTGCTGCTACTTCACTCCGATTATTATCACTGCCTGAACATAGGGTTATATCATACACATTTAATATGTTTATTTAGATTTTATACTTGCAAGTCACTTTTTAGGTTTTAACTTATGCACTGCAAAGGGAAATGCTCCAAGGCATAGTCCAATATTCATTTATATGCAATATTCTATGTGCAATACCTACTCACCTGCAATATTCAAAGCCTTAACTGTCAAACTGCTGCTACTTCACTTCCATTATTTGCACTGCCTGAACATAGGGCTAGCTCATACACATTTTATATCTGTTTATTTAGATTTCATACTCGCAAGTCACTTTTGAGGTTTTAACTTATAATGCACTGCAAAGGGAAATGCTCCTCAATTTCATTGTACAACTGTATAATGATAATAAAGGGCTATTCTATTCTATAAAAAGTTTTTGATTGTATATATAATTTATTAGTAATCTAATATTATATTATAATTGATTCTGCATGCTTTCCTCAAGTGTTAAGTTTCTGATGTGAAAATTGAGCGATTTATTAGCTGTTGAAAACATGCAGTAAATAAAAGGGGGGAAAAAGTTGGTATTTTGGGGAAAAACTTGATATGATGATGTTAAAAATTGCGATTGATCCTGAAAATATAAGTTATTATCTCTTTATTTAGTGATTTTTGTGCATATAGTGTAAAACCTGATTTAAAGTTTTGTTATACTTACATAAAAAAAAAATAATCGAGATTTTACTAGGGAACGACTGAATTTCTTTATGCCGCTGGTCATGGAGACTCGTATATGGCTAAGGTAGATGCCTGTTTTGGTTTTAGGTCGGTAGCAGCTTTGGTTTTGAAAATATTTGAATATGATTTTTTTTAAATAGGCCCCCTACGGATCGGCCCCGTTTCCCATGTCATGTCATGTCAATAGGTTATGACGTCTATGGTCAAGGTGCATTACTGTACTGGCTCTACTAAATATTGATCATGTTTTCTGTGGGTGTGCGTAATTCTATGCACCGGTCTATTTTTGTTTCAATGATTATCAAGCACTTTCTATTTATCCAAAAAACATTTCACTTCTCGAATAATACGGTGTTAATCTGCTATACAATATGGTATATTTAACATATGTACAGTGGTATTAAAAAGTATCTGAACCTTTTGGAATTTCTCACATTTCTGCATAAAATGACCATCCAATGTGACCTGATCTTTGTCAAAATCACACAGATGAAAAAACTGTGTGCTTTAACTAAAACCACCCAAACATTTTAGGTTTTCATATTTTAATGAGGATAGGATGCAGACAATGACAGAAGAGGGAAAAATAAGTAAGTGAACCATCACATTTAATATTTTGTGGCCCCACCTTTGGCAGCAATAACTTCAAACAGACACTTCCAGTAACTGCAGATCAGTCTGGCACATCGATCAGGACTAATCTTGGCTCATTCTTCTCTATAAAACTGCAGTAGTTCAGTCAGATTCCTGGGATGTCTGGCATGAATCGCTGTAGGTCATGCCACAGCATTTCAATGGGGTTCAAGTCTGGACTTTGACTTGGCCACTCCAGAACGTGTATTTTGTTCTTCTGAAACCATTCTGAAGTTGATTTACTTCTGTGTTTTGGATCATTGTCTTGTTGCAGCATCCATCCTCTTTTTAGCTTCAACTGTCTGACAGACGGCCCCAGGTTTTCCTGCAAAATATCCTGATAAACTTTTAAATCCATTGTTCCATTAATGATTGCAAGTTGTCCAGGCCTCGAGGTAGCAAAACAGCCCCCAAATCATGATGCTCCCTCCACCATGTTTCACGGTGGGGATGAGATGTTGATAAAGGTTGAGCTGTTCCATTTTTCCTCCACACATGACGTTACTCCCAAACAATTCGACTTTCATTTCATCAGTCCACAAAATATTTTGCCCAAACTTCTGTGGAGTGTCCAAGTGCCTTTTTGCAAACATTAAATGAGCAACAATGTGTTTTTTTTTTCTTTTAAGACCACAATGGCTTCCTCCATGGACTCCTCCCATGAACACCATTCTTGGCCATAGTTTTACATCTAGTTCATGTGGGCACAGAGATATAGGAATGTGCCAGTGATTTCTTTAGCAGACACGCTAGGGTTCTTTTTTACCTCTCTCAGTATTCTGCGCGGAACTTTTGGCATCATCTTTGGTGGACGGCCACTCCTTGGGAGAGAAGCATCAGTGCCAAACTCTCTCCATTTGTAGACAACTTCCCTGACTGTTGATTGATGAACATCCAGACTTTTACAGCTGGATTTGTATCCTTTCTCAGCTTTATACAGGTCTTTTGACCGAGCCATCATGCACATCAGACAATGCTTATCAAGACAGTTCTTACCGGGTGGGTGTTTTATAGTGGGCAGGGCAGCTTTAAACCACTCATCAGTGAGTGGGCACATACCTGACTTAAATTGTCTGCTAAAAATTTGTTTCAATTGCTCGTTAAGTCTCCTTAGGCAGAGGGTCCACTTACATATTTTAACCCCTTCTGTCACTGTTTGCATGCTAGCCTGATTAAAATATGAAAACCTATAAATCTTTGGGTGGTTTAAGTTAAAGCAGACACTGTTTTTACATGTGTGTGATTCTGACAAAGGTCAAATCATATTTGGTGGTGATTTTATGCAGAAATGTGAGAAAATCCAAAAGGTTCAGATACTTTTTCATACCAATGTGTGTGTATGTGTATACATATATATATATATATATACAGTGCCTTGCAAAAGTATTTGATTGAATCTTGCAACCTTTCGCCACATTTCAGGCTTCAAACATAAAGATATCAAATTTTAATTTTTTGTCAAGAATCAACAACAAGTGGGACACAATCGTGAAGTGGAACAACATTTATTGGATAATTTAAACTTTTTTAACAAATAAAAAACTGAAAAGTGGGGCGTGCAATATTATTCGGCCCCCTTGCGTTAATACTTTGTAGCGCCACCTTTTGCTCCAATTACAGCTGCAAGTCGCTTGGGTATGTTTCTATCAGTTTTGCACATCGAGAGACTGACATTCTTGCCCATTCTTCCTTGCAAAACAGCTCGAGCTCAGTGAGGTTGGATGGAGAGTGTTTGTGAACAGCAGTCTTCAGCTCTTTCCACAGATTCTCGATTGGATTCAGGTCTGGACTTTGACTTGGCCATTCTAACACCTGGATATGTTTATTTTTTAACCATTCCATTGTAGATTTGGCTTTATGTTTTGGATCATTGTCCTGTTGGAAGATAAATCTCCGTCCCAGTCTCAGGTCTTGTGCAGATACCAACAGGTTTTCTTCCAGAATGTTCCTGTATTTGGTTGCATCCATCTTCTCGTCAATTTTAACCATCTTCCCTGTCCCTGAAGAAAAAAAGCAGGCCCAAACCATGATGCTGCCACCACCATGTTTGACAGTGGGGATGGTGTGTTCAGGGTGATGAGCTGTGTTGCTTTTACGCCAAACATATCGTTTTGCATTGTGGCCAAAAAGTTCAATTTTGGTTTCATCTGACCACAGCACCTTCTTCCACATGTTTGGTGTGTCTCCCAGGTGGCTTGTGGCAAACTTTAAACGAGACCTTTTTATGGATATCTTTGAGAAATGGCTTTCTTCTTGCCACTCTTCCATAAAGGCCAGATTTGTGCAGTGTACGACTGATTGTTGTCCTATGGACAGACTCTCCCACCTCAGCTGTAGATCTCTGCAGTTCATCCAGAGTGATCATGGGCCTCTTGGCTGCATCTCTGATCAGTTTTCTCCTTGTTTGAGAAGAAAGTTTGGAAGGACGGCTGGGTCTTGGTAGATTTGCAGTGGTCTGATGCTCCTTCCATTTCAATATGATGGCTTGCACAGTGCTCCTTGAGATGTTTAAAGCTTGGGAAATCTTTTTGTATCCAAATCCGGCTTTAAACTTCTCCACAACAGTATCTCGGACCTGCCTGGTGTGTTCCTTGGTTTTCATAATGCTCTCTGCACTTTAAACAGAACCCTGAGACTATCACAGAGCAGGTGCATTTATACGGAGACTTGATTACACACAGGTAGATTCTATTTATCATCATCAGTCATTTAGGACAACACTGGATCATTCAGAGATCCTCACTGAACTTCTGGAGTGAGTTTGCTGCACAGAAAGTAAAGGGGCCGAATAATATTGCACGCCCCACTTTTCAGTTTTTTATTTGTTAAAAAAAGTTTAAATTATCCAATAAATGTTGTTCCACTTCACGATTGTGTCCCACTTGTTGTTGATTCTTGACAAAAAAATTAAATTTCATATCTTTGTGTTTGAAGCCTGAAATGTCAACCACTAATTGTGCAAGTTCTCCCACTTGAAAATATTAGACAGGACTGTAATTGTCAACATGGATACACCTCAACCATGAGAGACAGAATGTGGGGGGAAAAAACAGAAAATCACATTGTTTGATTTTTAAAGAATTTATTTGCAAATCATGGTGGAAAATAAGTATTTGGTCAATACCAAAAGTTCATCTCAATACTTTGATATGTACCCTTTGTTGGCAATAACGGAGGCTAAACGTATACTATAACTCTTCACAAGCTTTTCACACAGTTTTGCTGGTATTTTGGTCCATTCCTTCATGCAGATCTCCTCTAGAGCAGTGATGTTTTGGGGCTGTCGTTGGGCAACACCGACTTTCAACTCCCTCCACAGATTTTCTATGGGGTTGAGATCTGGAGACTGGCTAGGCCACTCCAGGACCTTGAAATGCATCTTACGAAGCCACTCCTTTGTTGCCCTGGCTGTGTGTTTGGGATCATTGTCATGCTGAAAGACCCAGCCATGTCTCATCTTCAAAGCCCTTGCTGACGGAAAGAGATTTTCACTCAAAATCTCTCGATACATGGCCCCATTCATTCTTTCCTTTACACAGATCAGTCGTCCCGGTCCCTTTGCAGAAAAACCGCCCCAAATGATGATGTTTCCACCCCCATGCTTCACAGTGGGTATGGTGTTCTTATGATGCAATTCAGTATTCTCGCTCCTCTAAACACGAGAACCTGTGTTTCTACCAAAACGTTCTATTTTGGTTTCATCTGACCATAACACATTCTCCCAGTCCTCTTCTGGATCATCCAAATGCTCTCTAGCGAACCACAGACCTGGACGTGTACTGGCTTCGGCAGGGGGACACGTCTGGGAATGCAGGATTTGAGCCCCTGGCGGCACATTGTGTAACAGATAGTAGCGTTTGTTACTGTGGTCCCAGCTCTCTGTAGGTCATTCACTAGGTCCCCCCATGTAGTTCTGGGAATTTTGCTCACCATTATTGTTATCATTTTGACGCCACGGGGTGAGATCTTGCATGGAGTCCCAGATCGAGGGAGATTATCAGTGGTCTTGTATGTCTTCCATTTTCTAATAATTGGTCCCACAGTTGATTTCTTTACACCAAGCGTTTTACCTATTGCAGATTCAGTCTTCCCAGCTTGGTGCAGGTCTTCAATATTGTCTCTGGTGTCCTTCGACAGCTATTTGGTCTTGGCCGTATTGGAGTTTGGAGTGTGACTGACTGAGGTTGTGGAGAGGTGTCTTTTATACTGATAATGAGTTAAAACAGGTGCCATTAATACAGGTAATGAGTGGAACCTCGTTAGACCTCGTTAGAAGAAGTTAGACCTCTTTGACAGCCAGAAATCTCTGTTGTTTGTAGGTGATCAAATACTTATTTTCCACTGTAATTTGGAAATAAATTATTTAAAAATCAAGCAATGTGATTGTTCACTGCCATTGACTGTGATAGACGCCCAATCCATTTTGACTGATCCAGTCAAAATGGATTGGGCGTCTATCGCAGTCAATGACAGCCAAAGAGTTAAACTCTTAAGTCAAGGCACCAGTGAATAAAAACACGAATTTAACCCACAATATTTTAATACAGAGGGGGAAAAAATACAACAAAGATATAAATATGTGTCTTGCATGCGTGTGTGTTAACATGCATGACTACTGTCACTTGGGGGAAGGAGGATAAAAGATTGGTGCATAAGGTCTAATCAAAAGCCATGCAACCACAGCAACAATAGGGGAAGGGTTTTTCTATATGTTGTCTGTTAAAAGCAGCATGATCAGAGGTGATTTGGACTGTAATGATGTGTGTTTTGCCTGGGAAAGAAGCAGTAGTAGCAGGTCAGTTGCCGGGTGACGGCTTCAAATACAGCAAGTTTATCCGATAGAATCTGTATTTTCAAACGCAAATTCTTACATAGCCAGACAAAAAAAAATGAATTTTATTCTGAGGGTTGAAAATTTGATTGTCTTGGTGTTATTTATTTATTTATTTATTTAATCAATGACGAAGAAGTATTGTTGTTGGAGACAGGTAGGAGGGCAGGATGCGAATGAGAGGGGGATGGAAAAGCCAGGTGCAGGGCGACCTCATGCCAGGATAATGTATGGGGGCCATGGGTGTCCACCGAACCAATCGCAAGCCTTTCACACTGACAGCTTTTCAATGCTAGTATGGGACAATCGCCACAATAATTGCCTTCTAAAGCATTTCGGGGACGAGAACAACACAAACGACATTGTTACTCCTGATTCAACAGCCCTAGATAGGCTTGTTTGGTAATAAGAAAAATAAATCCATTAGGACAGAGGGTGGTGTTAAAGTGCACACGGGTGTGATTGGCAGGTCCCTGCTTAATACATCACACATTTTCCAAAGGAGGTTGTAACTAAGCTGCTTTGCTCAAACGTATCATAGTCAAATATTTTCATCTGCATCTGCCCAGACACTCGATCCGTCCCCTGCTATGATGACCCATGACACCTCTTTCCTCTTGATGGGCCTCACCGGGGGGACGCGCAGAGAAACCCAAAACCTCCCTTTGAACTAAAACCTTACTTGTTGCTCCAATAAACAATATGAGTGAAGTTAAACGGGGAAATAGCCCCTCGTGCCTTGTCAAATGATTATTTTAGGGCTTAAATTCTATTAATGAGGTGCATTGAAAATGAGAAGACTTAATTGGTTCTGAAGTGACCATACATGAGGACAAAAAAAAAAAGAATAAAAAAAAAAAGGGGGGGGGGTACATATTTCTCGTGAAAATTCTTCCAAACCATTTTTATGGGGTTAATTTAAAAAAGGAGTTTTTGTGCAATAATGTAAAAGGGGAAAGGAAAATAACAAGTTTGAGTTGCTAATATACACGAAAAGTATATCATCCCATCGAGGAAAAAAGTCATATGGCAAACAATAATTTTAGGCAGTAAGAAAAACATAGTCATCATTCCACTCGGAGTCAAATTATGCACACAAAAACTAGCATAAAAAGAGACTATTTGAGTCCTACTTGATGAGAATAATGACAAAAGTCATTACGTAACACGAAGAGTCATAATAAGATGCCATTTTGTTACAATTTTTTTAAAATATATATTAAATAAAATCCTAGTCATTAAAAACAAGCTAAAGTTATGATTTTCAAACAATGTCCTTTTTCGCAAAAATGGAAACATTCATATTTTTGAAATGTAAACTACTGGTGCAATAATAATTGATACATTAACAAATAATTAATTATTATATAAATATTATTAGACCTACTCCATCTGGAATACAAATATTTTGAAATTCTATTAGTTTTGAGATTGTGTCTACTATAAAGTAAATCCGCATCTCAGCAGTAAAAATTCTACAATTTCCTTATTCTTTAGTGAAAGCAGACTGATCTTATCAAAATAAGACATTTGGAAACATCAGCTTTTACTTTGAAAAACAATGACTCTTGACGATTTTCCCATGTCACGCACCAAACCAACTACTGAGTAGTTAATTATCCATGTAATGTATATGTTTTGTTTTCTTGTTTCTTGTTTAATCGGTTATTAATTAAATGATTAGTTAGCCCGACTGTTAACCTGTATATCCTCATCCTTATGCTGGTAATTTACAAAAATTTCACCTTCACTTCCTGAAAAAAAAACTAACATTCTGAATGTATAGTTATCAAAGAAATCAGAAGAAGTAATTATTATAAAAGCAGCAGCTCATCTATAGATTGTCCTATATTACATAAGAGCAATAAGTGGCGTGGCTAATAACAGTTTAATACAGTGAAATGCTCCCACGCAGGCACTTTGTTTTCATTCTTGCCGGGCTTCAATTATGCATTGGCGCTGCCTTGTCTGTCATCTGCATTAAACATGGCGTGCTTCATGCATTCACCATGAAGAAAGCTGATGTAAAATATCGTATAAGAAGCAACACCATCAGCTGGCTCGAATACATAATAACGCCAAAGTTTGCACCTTGAGGGCACAAAACGAAAGCTGACTTGCCAAGCAACTTCACACAGTTTTCCGTTAACTATTTGCTTTTGAAAGAGGAGTACAAGCACGCTAGTGATCCCGGTTTTGGAATTAGCTTGTCTTGGGAATGATTTCTCAGTTTTACCTCAATAAGGTGAAATCTGGGGCACACACACTCTCTTCTGCTTGTCGTAATCAGTGGAGTGTAAAATTGCAACACCAGACAGCTGGGATAATAGCTCAGAAGGGGGCTAATGTCCCTTGCTACATTCACAGGACATTTTTATAATGACTGTATTAAAAGGGGAAATTATGAATATCTGTTCTTGTCGGTTTTGTGAATGTAGTGTTGACTATTGTGCTGTACAGGTGTATTTTGTAGACAAAAAAGGGACCCTTGGCTTTCATGTGTGGGGCCTCTTTGCTCGATTTGAACAAAAATTCATCGCAAAGCTGATGACTCCGGCACACACGTACACAAACACTTAAATTACATGGAGATTACCGAGGTCTGGTTCTGAACCCAAATTCCAGTGATAATACGTCTGCTTTTAGATCATCTCCCTCACTCGCCCACCCCCCGAAAATCCCAGAAACTCACCAGTTAACACTCCCACTGGCACCGAAATCTTAGCTTTACTCTGAACGGGGCCAACATTCTGCGACTGGACAGTCCAAGTTCGAAATCCCAGACAGTTTTTGACATTTTTACTTCAATCACAGCAGGTCCTGGAAACGCAACAGTAGCGAACGTTTCAATTTTTTTGTAGGTCCGACATATCGGATTTTAAAAGGTTCTGACACAGAATTTCAAAAAGAATGTCTGACCTTGACTAAACATATTAAATTATTTTTTTTAATATTTCAGATTTTAAAAAGCATTCCAACTACAGGGTTAGTAGCTCACTCAAAGGAAAGTCGGTAATTTGTAAAGCCCGTGTTATCGCTGTGTTGTAAAAAAAAAAAATGTCAGCAATAATCCCGGCTTGCTCTCAGTCATAGAACCTCGTGAAATCTGCCTAAATAAGTATGTTTTCATGCCCTGGCAAGCCTATAAACTAAAATCCGAGTGCTTCATTAGGAACATATAGTGTTTTTAGATTGTTTTGATGTGTCCAAGCAGCAGACGGACTATTGGCTAAGCATTGGAAAGAGCAGACAGACAGACAGTCCAAGCCGGTTTAGCCTTGTTTAAAATTATTAATCCACTTCTAATTCCAGCTGGCCCCCTGACGGCATAGGCCCCTATCAAAAAAATCAGCGCCTCCATTGTGAAGCCTGGCAGAAGGGGGACTGGGCGTATTTTTTCTGCTCCAATCAGTTTCTAGAGGTTGGGCGATTAAAAAAAAAAAAAAAAAAAAAAAAAAGGAATCCCAAAAACCCCCCTTCCTCGCACAGCAGGGGGATAACGGAATCATTAATTCCCCATTAATTTCAGGGGGGGGGAAAAACTAAATGTCGACACGATGTAGTGCTTTAGACTTAAGAGAAAAAGGGAAGCGACAAGTGCTTTTGAAGGCTGCAATAGTGTTAAGACGTAACATTGACAAATCAAAATCGTATAAAAAGGTAAAATAATAGTATAGACATGACATTTGACCAACTAAATTAAAGATAAGGGGGAGTTTAAGGGAGGGAAGAGCGTAAAGATACAAGAAGTAACAGCCTTTGTAGTATACAGTGTATCACAAAAGTGAGTACATCCATCGCATTTCTGCAGATATTTAAGTACCGGTATATCTTTTCATGGGACAACACTGACAAAATGACACTTTGACAGAATGAAAAGTAATCTGTATGCACCTTACATAATAGAGTCAATTTATTTTCCCCTCAAAATAACTCAAAATATATCCATGTCCTATGGTCTCATCAGACCATAGGACATGGTTCCAGTAATCCATGTGCTTTGTTGACATGTCTTCAGCAAACTGTTTGCGGGCTTTCTTGTGTACCGTCTTCAGAAGAGGCTTCCTCCTGGGGTGACAGCCATGCACACCAATTTGATGTAGAGTGCGGCGCATGGTCTGAGCACTAACAGGCTGACCTCCACCTCTTCAATCTCTGCAGCAATGCTGACAGCACTGCTGTAACGAGTCACATGACATTTTGGAGTGAAAATGACAAGCAGTACTCAATTTGGACATTTAGGGATGTACGTACGTAGTTTCTAAGGGGTGTACTCACTTTTGTTGCCAGGGGTTTAGATATTAATGGTTATATTTTGAGTTATTTGGGGGGTGGGGGGTAAATTAACTCTAATATATAAGCTGCAAACAGACTACTTTTCATTGTGTCAACGTGTCATTTTGTCAGTGTTGTTCCATGAAAAGATATGGCGGAAAACACTCAGGTGACTTGAAGTTCCACTTTGAGACCCTCAATTTGGGCAAATTTCAAAATTGTCCTATATGCATGTGTGATACATCATTGGAAAGCATAAAATCTCAATTTTCTGGGGAAGAAAATTTTTGAACAGGAGGGCATTTTCAAAAAAAAAAAAAAAAATTTAAACAGCAAAACCCTATCTGGAGGTAAGAGCATGCGAGAGCAGAATTAATGATGTCATGACTTTAACAAGATAGTATCGCGTACTTACCTTGTTTGGATTCAAAAACTCCATGTAGGATGTATCACTGAGTGTCAAGACACAGCTGTGAATGGCCACAGCAGGATTTTTAGGGGATTTTATGGGTGAAACATGGTAATATACCAAGGGTCGCGATGCAGAAATCGCAGACATCAAGGAGTGGTCGAGATTTTTTTTTTCATATATTTACCCTTTTAACTCTTTTTTTTTTTTTTCAATTTCTTTTGTTTGGATCCATTATTTATCATCTAAAATATCGGAGAAAATGCGACAGTAACAAAAAAAAATACAATTAAGCAATAGCTATGAGGTAGATATCAGTGACTTTTTACAGACGCCAATTTTTTCATTGTGACGTAATTTGTTTAAAAGTTTAAAATATGCGAGTGAATAATTTTTTAAAGTCATTTTTAAAAAAAACGAAATATTAGAGATCAATTAATGATTCTAAGCTAAAAATGGCAGACATTTTGAATAATAAATATAACTACTTACCTTCTTTTTATGGCTGGGTTGAAACAAAAGCGGTTGCGCGACATCTGTAAACGGGGGTTTTCAGGGTAAAACGGACAAATCAAAAATAGTTCGGGGGCTTAATGCGCCATGAATCTGCTATGGCAGCATATAGACATATTGTTCTATCAAAGACAACAGTTCTTTTGGCTTAAAATATAGCAGTTTCTTTTAAAGACGAGTGCAAGAGTAGAAACTGCTTTTTCAGTCTTGTCTGTGTTTTCCGCCATATACTTAAAATGTTTGCAGAAATGCGAGGGGTGTACTCACTTTTGTGATACACTGTACTGTGTGTGCACACTGTATGGCATTTGGCATGAAAAATTAACTACAAAGACCTCTGCCAAAACCAAGGCATCCACATTTGAATTCATGTAAAATGTTCCCAAATGCCCTCTGGCCGAGTAAACAAAAAGAATAAGCAATAAAAACAAAACATTACTGTACATGCACTGCAAATTGAAGCGAAGACCGAGGAAAAGTTGTATGTCACGGCCCTTTCGCTGTCGTCACTCTGTAAACATAGTGGCATAGCTAAAGCTACGTTCACGCCGGGCGGTGTGATACCTAATTGTGTGTTTTGTTTTGTTTTTTGTCGGATATGGTCTCTTTGGGAGATCTCCACCTTCACGCTTTTGTGGCAACTTTCAGGGTTTTGTGCTACGTAAGACAAATGTTTTAACCTGATATCTTCACATGAAGTATCAAGAAGGGAAAGGTACTGTATTTTTGTGTTTTCGCCCATCATTGCTCGTTTGCGTCTCATTGTCTGTTTAGTAAAACATCTCGACATCTGATTTTTATCCATATACAAATGAACCTAGATCGAATTTGATAAAAAATCAGAATTGGAAATTCACACTTTACTCAAAAAATAAAATAAAATAAAATAACAAAAAAATAAAAAGATACGTGTCGCATATGACCAAAGAAATAGGAATTTATCTGCATCGTAAACGTAGCCAAAAGACAACATTCATGAGAGCAATGCTAAAGAACTTCCTAACTCTATTCCGGTAGTGCAAGCGTTCCATCAGATTGAGGGCGGGTATTTTTGTAGTCCATCTTTACCAACTAATAGTTTCGCGCCAGAAACGAAAATACAGTGATACCTCTACATACGAAATTTATTCGTTCCAGGACCTTGTTTGTAAGTCAAAATAGTCGTACTGTATGTCGAGCAGGATTTTCCCATAAGAATATATTATAATTCCACAGCCTGAAAACCTACACTAAATCCTTAATAAATACTACTGGTACTATTAAATATGGCAATTACACATAGCAAAACAAATAAATTACAAAAAAAAAATCGGAATAATAATATATTAACAATAATTCATGTATAATGCAATGAATCGGGTTCCAATGTGGCGGACATGTTGTGCGTTCTGTACCTGAACACACCGCGTGGCTGACGTGGTAGAGTAAGAAATGGGCAGCTGAGATTTTACGCTCTCTTTTAACGTTCTGTTGTTGCTGGCGTCAACTGCGGAGACAATCGTCGTGTTGTGCTGCACAAGTTCTGAAATAAATGATTAAAAACCTGACGAAGCTGGCGATCTATGTGGCGATCGTACCACAATATTTGTCACCTTAACTTATAAAGACTGGCGAACGGAGTTCGAAGGAGGAGCATTGTCGAGCCGGTTCAGAGATGCGCACACCACGCTCAGGGCCGGCCCAGCCTGACCATGCAGCTGCTTAGGGCCCCTGACCACTAGGAGGCCCCAATCTGGCAATTGTTTAATTTATATTCTATTTTGTTTACTACAGTTTTCTTTGACTTTTGTGAGTTTTGATACTTGATTACAAGCTTAAAAAAAATAAAAGTTCTTCCTTAACTTCTTTCTTTCCTCTTTTAGAAAAAGGTTTGGCACTATCTACTGTAAGTACTGACAATCATTTGAGGTGAGAAGTTTAGAGTATGCAGTGCAACAAAATCTGATTAATATACAAAATATGGACATATGGGTTGGATTGCATGTATGGGTTTCACAGTACACTGTGACGAAATGGTGGACCAAAAATATGGGCCCATTTGCATTATTTTGCCTAGGGCTCCCAAATGGCCTGGGCCGGCCCTGACCACGTTCATATTGTTCTATCATTTCCATCTTCATTTCAATGGTAAGCGTCACCTTTTCCCTTTTTCTCACCACCTGCACTAACCTTCTTGGAACTCGTGTTGGTTTCTCACAAGAAAATTCGCCGTGCGTCCGTCTTGCGGCAAAACAAAGAAACTGCGGCGCTGTCGTAAATCGCCGTATTTCGAGCATGTCGTCGGATGTAGAAAAAAATGGCGAGTCGGATTTTACATCGGATGTCGATAAGATCTTGTGGCGAAGCGTTCATATGTCGAGGCTCCGTGTAATGACCTCATTTCGGAACAAGGGAGTTGACTTCTTTTAAGTAATGCTGTCCTTATTTTTAAAAAGGGCTGATGACATTTTCCTCAAATGCTGAGTTTCACAAAACTTCACGCACACAGAGGGTACATCTCCGCCAAATTTGGATCCGCAAGTTTTACATCTCAAAATGCAACTTTTCATCACAAAGTTTCTTGAAAGTCAATTTAGCAGTGGAGTAATTTTTGCATAATTCTGCTAGCTAACAATGAAAACAACCTTCTAGGTAGAAGCATAAGTGCAGTGTTTTGATCCACACTTTGAGAAAGGTATCAGTGCAATATCACTTGTTATTGTGAATGTTTCTCAAAGCTATAAACAAAAATTATGTTTTGGAATGGGTAGGAGAAGTGACTGAATTTCAAGTTTGGAAACAATTTTAGTGACACACAATCAGAAGTACAGTGGGGCCAATAAATATTTAGTCAACCACTTGTTGTGCAAGTTCTCCCACTTGAAAATATTAGAGAGGCCTGTAATTGTCAACGTGGGTAAGCCTCAACCATGGGAGGCAGAATGTGGAAAAAAAAAACAGAAAATCACATTGTTTGATTTTTTAAAGAATTCATTTGCAAATCATGGTGGAAAATAAGTATTTGGTCCATACCAAAAGTTCATCTCAATACTTTGTTATGTACCCTTTGTTGGCAATAACGGAGGCCAAACGTTTTCTGTATCTCTTCACAAGCTTTTCACACACTGTTGCTCATATTTTGGCCCATTCCTCCATGCAGATCTCCTCTAGAGCAGTGATGTTTTGGGGCTGTCGTTGGGCAACACGAACTTTCAACTCCCTCCACAGATTTTCTATGGGGTTGAAATCTGGAGACTGGCTAGGCAACTCCAGGACTTTGAAATGCTTCTTACGAAGCCACTCCTTTGTTGCCCTGGCTGTGTGTTTGGGATCATTGTCATGCTGAAAGACCCAGCCAGGTCTCATCTTCAATGCCCTTGCTGATGGAAGAAGATTTTCACTCAAAATCTCTCGATACATGGCCCCATTCATTCTTTCCTTTACACAGCTCAGTCGCCCTGGTCCCTTTGCAGAAAAACAGCCCCAAAGCATGATGTTTCCACCCCAATGATTCACAGTGGGTATGGTGTTCTTCGGATGCAATTCAGTATTCTTTCTCCTTCAAACACGAGAACCTGTGTTTCTACCAAAAAGTTCTATTTTGGTTTCATCTGACCATAACACATCCTCCCAGTCCTCTTCTGGATCATCCAAATGCTCTCTAGCGAACCGCAGACGGGCCTGGACGTGTACTGGCCTCAGCAGCGGGACACATCTGGCAGTGCAGGATTTGAGTCCCTGGCAGCGCATTGTGTTACTGATAGTAGCCTTTGTTACTGTGGTCCCAGCTCTATGTAGGTCATTCACTCGGTCCCCCCGTGTGGTTCTGGGATTTTTGCTCCCCGTTCTTGTTATCATTTTGACGCCACGGGGTGAGATCTTGCATGGAGCCCCAGATCGAGGGAGATGATCAGTGGTCTTGTATGTCTTCCACTTTCTAATAATTAGTCCCACAGTTGATTTCTTTACACCAATCGTTTTACCTATTGCAGATTCAGTCTTCCCAGCCTGGTGCAGGTCTACAATTTTGTCTCTGGTGTCCTTCGACAGCTCTTTAGTCTTGGCCATAGCGGAGTTTGGAGTGTGTCTGACTGAGGTTGTGGACAGGTGTCTTTTATACCGATAATGAGTCAAAACAGGTGCCATTAATACAGGTAACGAGTGGAGCCTCGTTAGACCTCGTTTGAAGAAGTTAGACCTCTTTGACAGCCAGAAATCTTGCTTGTTTGCAGGTGGCCAAATACTTGTTTCCCACTCTAATTTGGAAATAAATTCTTTAAAAATCAAACAATGTGATTTTCTGGGATTTTTTCCACATTCTGTCTCTCATGGTTGAGGTTTACCCATGTTAACAATTACAGGCCTCTCTATTATTTTCAAGTGAGAGAACTTGCACAATTAGTGGTCATTTGCCCCACTGTAGATGGATGCTAATTTCTTAACCCAGTATAGTGCACTAAGTTAACTCATTAGCAGTCATTATCAGCACTAGATGTCCAATCCATCTGGACTGGGAGGGCTACCAGAAATTAACCAGCTCCTAGTCCACCGTCTGTTGTCGAACGACTTCTTGTTCCATGAAGGCTTAAATGTGATTGAGTGTACACATTGCTAATGATCAAGAGGATGTTCCGGGCTGCTAACCTCGCATGTGGCCAGGCGGGACCCATCAAGGGGGGGTCGGGGGGCGTAGGTGGGCGATGTCAAGCGTCCAAAGGGGACAAAGAAGTGGTTTTGCTCCAGCTATTCCAATGTAAACACCATACCAGCAGAAACATGGGACGCACGAGCAATCCAACAAGGACATGGCTTGGAATTAGGGGTACGTAACCCCCCCTTCACCTCCACACTTTGGGGCGGAGCCCCTATCATCACCCCTTTCATGAATACACACATGTACATAACACACACGCACACAATCATGAGGCCATTATAGCTGTCGGGGCTCCGAGTGACGGCCTTTCATGGTGTTCTGTCTTCAAGCCAAGTGGTTATCATGTATGCACCCGACCATTAGGAAATGTCACACATATGCACACAGACTTGATATTCAGGAAATAATGTCCAATTAGACCTGATCAATGGTGGAGAAGTAAAAAGCATTTCAGGCAGAGACAAATTCAATGCGTTTTAATTTTTTTCACATTGATTTGCTCACTACTATTTCCGCTCTCTCGCAGTCTCTCAAATCGCTCAAAGATTGACGGGATCACAACAAAGGGAGATTGTTATGTGCGTGTGTGTATGTGGGGGGGTGCTAATTAATTAATTCTTTATTTATTTTAAAAGTTCCCCCCCGGGTGGCGACGTGCTCCGCGAATGTTACAGCAGACGGAAAATTACAGAGCGGGCGACAGTGAGTGACACGTGAACGAAGGCAGAGTGGGATGGGCAGGGGGGGTTAAAGTCAGGAGGCATGGGGGTGTTGGGCGTGCCATCCAAACATGCCCGTGCCCCCTTTTTAAAGCCATGGCAACATCGCCCACCCCCGCCACATTCCATTTGAACAAAACCGTCATATTAATAATGCACTCACATGTGTGTGATGGGGGATGAGTGTGACTGGTGAGGAGAATTGGTGGGTCCGTTCAAAGTTCCAATTTTCCCAGAAACAATCCTCAAAATGGCAACAAATGACAGCCAATTTATCGCAGCGAGGGGGCCGAGTGCCCACCTCAATGGATGCAAACTGCTAAAATATCTTTCCTACACATAACAAGCTTTTGTCAAAAATGATGTCCGCCCCCCACTACTACACTCCCCCTCTCTCCCAAAACCAATAAGTAGGGCATGCAGAGAGTAGGCCACTAAAGACCGGGTCATTATTGATTTGACAAGCGAGTGAATAATTCATCTCTGGTGGAAGGCATCAGCTGGGTTCGAGCGGTCAAGCCTGACTACGCTCAGAATTATGTTATGTCGTCTAGCGCCCTGATTGGGAACGTCGCACCGCTAGCCGTTTGATGGGACCCCCTCTGCCGGCTCGGTGGTCACTGCTCCCAAATGGTTCCCCCAAACCCCCGCCCACCCTTCCAGATTTTGTATGATTTGCTCAGCCAAGTGCTGCTTAATTTACGATCATTTCCAGCTTCCCTGAAGCACTTGGCCAGCGGGACACAAGGACAGCTTTATGCACGGGTGTAATTCACACACTCATTGGCGCTGGACCCAGCAACTGCCTCCCTGCACGGGAAGACTGATTTACACGCCGCCGTGGCCGCCAGAAGAAGGAAGATGTCAGAAAACAGACACTTTTCAGAAGACGGGTCGTAATATGCCATTACCGAGTCTGTTTACTCAGTTGTGTTCTTTCAAGGGAGGAACTGAAAGTTTTCAATAGTTTCAGACTGGTCAACTGAAAAGGCTTCAATGTGTAGGCAGACTAGTGAAATAAATACACGCTAAAAGGATTGTGTTCTAGTGCAGTATGACTAATAGTGATAAAATTGAATACGAATTTTTACTGAACCAAGCAATCGTGATAACGCTTGTTGAGTTTGTCACCATATCTGCCTAAAGTAGAAAAGCTTTAAGATTCTTTGGAGATTTTGTGTGATAGAACTGACAGAAAATCTTCAAATTCGAGTACAATAGTTACAAGGCCACAAAGATGGTCAACATTTTTACATTCCATTGTTACATTCCTACTCATGTGTCAATGTTGGCTACTCGGTAACTACTGGAAGAATGTCACTAATATCCATAAATTACACTTTTGAAATGAGGACGAGCAGAAGAAACTACGGTAGATAGCTACACATTCAGTACAGCATACATACATACATACACATTCAATCATTGACTGACATCCTCTCCCACTTTAAATGGATTGGACATTTATAATCCTTAACGGCAGCCAATAACTTAAGAAGAATGAAAATTTATTTTAAACAAAAATAAAGTGGTACCGAGACACACGATTGCTTCAACACTAGGGCTGCAGCTATCGAATATTTTAGTAATCGAGTAATCGACTGAAAATTCTATCGATTAATCGAGTAATCGGATAAAACTTTTTTTTTTTAGGTAAAGAGCAATTATACATATACATGAGAAAAAAAAACATTTAATCCAATATTGAACCATTTTCAGTCAATCAATGTCTTTATTTTTTATGTACATTGTTGAAAACAGCCAACAATTGCATCTAAGATGTGACTAGAAAAAAAATTCACTGCTTTCACTCAAAAAAACTTCTAGACCTTATACATATACATATATATATATATATAAAACATATTTCTTACCTAAAAATGTAATTACGCTTGATAACACACATCACTTGACAGCTATGTGTTTTTCCCACGTGTTTCAATTTTGTTTCCATTTGTGTCAAGCTATTTTTAAGTTAAGTTTTAAGTTAGTCTAAACTGTAAGTACTGGTAGGATTTTGAGTTTTTGCAGTGTTGAAAGTAAATGTATGATACCTGCTGTATTGGAGCACATTTATTCAGCAATGACTACTGAGCTAAAACTGACAGTTAGCTTTATTATGTTTTAATTTCACTCCCTCATCACTCTACAGCGCTGTGTTTTTACAGATGAAATAAAGCCTGTATGTAAGACATGTTAGCCACGCATCGACAGTGGTCATAATCAATAGAAACCTAGCCCTCCAAAGGGCTAACGTTACGTGAGCATGTGACAGTAACGTTATATTAATATATTTATTAGCGATGAGAAGTCTACTGCTTAAAGATGGCGGCTGTTTACTAACGCTGCCCAGACGCGGCCGAGTCTGTCATTTCACATCTAGTCCTAAATGCATGCGATATCTGAGACGCATCGGACACTACCTGCTACCAAACTAGCATCATGTGGGCGTAGTATTTTTTTTAGCAACTTCAGCGTAGTTTGTAGCGGCTGTCGGCTGCGGTAATTTTTTTTTAATTTTTATTTTATTTTAATTGCTTCTTCCTCTACGCACGTGACGTCAGCACGTTGTCCCGCGTTAAAAATAGTCCGGGCAAAACGGGATGCTTAGAGCTGGCAAAATTAAACGATTCCTCGAGGTGAATAAAATTACTCGGATCAGTTTTTAAACTCGAGTTACTGGAGTTGCTCGAGTGTTCGTTTCAGCTCTATTCAACACATGATCTTTTCGACATCCGACGTAAAATTTGACTCGCCGTTTGTTTCTACATCTGACGACATGCTCGAAATACGACAGTTTACGACAGCGCTGCAGTTCGTTTTGCCGCAAGACGGGCGCACGGCGGATTTTCTTGTGAGAGAAATCAACATGGGTTCCAAGAATGTTAGTGCAGGTGGTGACAAAAAGGAAAAAAGGTGAGGCTTACTATTGAATAACATCGCCAAAAAATCGCCAGCTTTGTCAGGTTTTTAATCAAATTTATTTCAGAACTTGTGCAACACAACATGCTTACTGTCCGCTGCAGCTGAAAAAACTGAAAGTAAAAAAGTCCTCCCTCATTCTGTCAAGTCAGCCACACGGTGCGTTCAGGTACACTACGCAAAACACATCCGCCACATTGGAACCCGATTCATTACATTATTACACGTACGATTATTATTATTATCATTACTATTATTATTATTCCGATTTGTATTCATAATTTATTTGTTTTGCTCTGTGTTATTGCTATTTGCAATAGTACCAGCAGCATTTATTAAGGATTCAGAGTAGATTTCCAAGGTGTGGAACGAATTAATGGAATTATAATGTATTCTTATGGGAAAATCCTGTTCAACATCCGACCAATTCGACTTACAAACAAGGTCCTGGAACGAATTAACTTCGTATGTATAGGTACCACTGTAGGTAAGAACAAAGTGTATATAATCAATTAATCAGTTCTTAAAATACTTATTAATTCACCGAGATCAATAAAAGACCAAGACGTTTGGAAGTCAAAACAGATACAAGTCGAGATCAAAACAAAAGTAAGGGCATAAAAGTCTATTGTAAAAATAAAAAACCTGGAACACACTCAGGTGACTTGAAGTTCCGCTGGGAGACCCCCAATTTGGCCAAATTTCAAAACTGTCCTATATGCATGGGTGCTACATCATTGGAAAGCTTGAAGTCTCAATTTTCTGGGGGAAGAAAAAACAGAAGGGCTTTTTTTTTTTTTAAATAATTTTTTTTGAAACAGCAAAACCCTAACTGGAGGTGAGAGCACAAGAGAGCACAATTAAAGACGCCATGATTTTAACGAGATATTATCGCGTACTTACCTCTTTTCGATCCAAAAACTCCATGTAGCATGTATCACCGAGTGTCAAACACAGCTGTGAATGGCCAACGCCGGATTTTGGGGGGATTTTATGGATGAAACATGGTAATATAACAAGGATCGCGATGCAGAAATTGCAGACATCAAGGAGTAGTCGAGATTTTCATTTTCACATATTTACCCTTTTCAATGTTTTTTTCAATTTTTCTTTGTTTTGATTATTTATCATCTAAATATTGGGGAAAATGCGACAGTAACAAAAAAAAAAAAAAAAATACAATTAGGCGATAGTTATGCGGTGGATATCCGTGACTTTTTTACAGACGCCAACTTTTTCATTGTGACGTAATTTGTTTAAAAGTTTAAATATGCGAGTGAATAATTTTTTAAAGTCGTTTTTTTTTTTAAGTAAATATTAGACATCAATTAATGATTCTAAGCTAAAAATGGCAGACATTTGGATTAATAAATACGCTTACTTACCTTGTTTTTATGGCTAGGTTGAAACAAAAGCGGTTGCGCAACGTCTGTAGACGGGGGTTTCCAGGGTAAAACGGACAAATAAAAAATAGTTCGGGGACTTAATGCACCATGAATTTGTTATGGCAGCATGTAGACACATTGTTCTATCAAACACAACAGTTCTTTTTGCTTAAAATAGAGCAGTTTATTTTAGACAGGGGTGCAAGAGCATACACTGCTTTTACAGCCTTGTCTGTGTTTTCCGCCATATATAGAGGATAAGCGGTTCAGAACATGAATGAATGAATGAATGAATGACTAAATTATAAATTTTATGTTGTTTGGGTTGCAGTCGTTTATAGGAGTGGTGAAATATTATTAACGTAAATTTTCACAACATTAATTAATTAATGTATGTATTTAATTATTTACCAATTGTTTTCCCTTGAAATTACGTTAGCTTGTTTAAATGCTGGTGTTGACAGAAAATCCAAAGTCGAGACAAGACCAAAACCCTCAAAATGCAATGTCATACGTGATTTTGAGAACAAGAATGGGCTTCAGAGTTACAACAATAGTCATTGAAAGTTCAAAATCCCTATTTTTGCTGGGTTTTTTCGGTTGTTTGTTTTTTTAATATGCTTTAGGTTATACAACAACTAAAGAGAGCTTAAGAACCTTGATATCATACTTTCAGATTACCATGACCTGGAATACAGAGAATCAACACAGACAAATGCACAAATGCTAGGAACCAAATTGTTTTTTTTTTATTTTTTGTAAATATACGGTACATAAAGTTATAGCGAATAGATTGGAAGTCTTTTGCCAATGAATAGTTCAGTTTTTCCTGGAGTTGGATTAGGTCTGTATTCATTGTAAAACAAAGCGTGTTTTTACTTTTTACTGTTGAAAATGCAGTCGTCTCATGTTATGTTTTGGTCATTGTCGGGTTAACTGGGAAGCAGCTGTGTTTCTTTCGTGCTTGCTTCCTTTCTTCCCCTTCACTACACGTCCATTCTCACACGCAAACACACATTTTTTACACACACACACACGGCCAAAGGCAACTGCAAGTTTCCATTCATGCTTCTCATTATCGGGCCATGTTGGCGCTTTACGAGGCTGCGTAAAGCGCTGAATAACGGCACTTTAAAATGCATCCTGACACTATTACGTAGCGAGGCCTTTCAGTGCCGCGCAGAGGGCCCGAAAACACCCGACGCCGAAATCGCGCCGCTCGTTTATTGCGCTTAACTGCTGGATAAAAAATGATTATGATGTAAGACAAGGGGGTCACAAACGGCCAGAGCAAAGGTTGTAAAAGGAGTCAGTGTAAATGTAGATTAACGACTGTAACCTGACATTAAGTGGGAAATGTGAACTTGTACCCTAACAGACCGACAATGCCAAACCTACCCTAAAATCCACTTTATACAGTCTGACTCAACTACATTATACAGCTCTGTTTAAGTACAAACATAAAGGTGTTACGGCTTCCAAAATGTGGCTTATCAACAGATCATAAAATATACATATAAAAAAAAACACATAAAGTTACAATTACATGTTGGTAAAAACAACATCGCAGTGATTCATTCTTGTTGTTCCTTCCTTTAATAGGGGTTATTAATTACAGGGGCAAGTTGCAGTTGCCGTTTCATGTTTATTTAAATTTAATTAAGCGTGTTTCATAAGTGACTGCACACACGAGCATGTGTGAGTGGGTTTCATTACGAGACAAAATCATAGAAGAATAAGAACTCTGGCTATTTTTGCTTTGGATCATTCATTTTTACTACTTACCATTGTGATTAAATAGATTGAGCTAAACAGATAATGATATATGATTATCTCATTTGTTTTTCTTTATTACTAAACATATACAGGAGACCCGCATTCAGTTTTGTGCATTTCAGAGTGACTCAAATGGTGAAAATATACTTAGTTTTCTATTTTGTGCAATCCCATTAACTGCACCTGTCCTATATACTGTTTTAATATGACAAAAATACCTAAATTGCAACATCAGAGCGAGTGATGAGTGGTGGGTCATTAATCACTTTTAAAGTATCCACCAGTTTGACAAAGTAATTCCGCAGTTTTAAAACAATTAACTTTTTGGGGGGGTTTGTTATCAGTGCAGGCTAAGTGATATGACCATCCCCCTCTCACTTTTCAGTCAGCCCAACATCTTTTCACCTTTTTAAAAGTTTTGGGAAATTTGGGGGTAAAACGGAGGGTAACTCTTCGCTAAACTCAAGGTCATGTACCGCATTTTTCGGACTATAAGTCTCAGTTTTTTTCACAGTTTGGCTGGGGATGCGACTTGTAATCTGGAGCGATTTATGTGTGAAATTATTAACATATTATTGTATCATTTCACATGTTATTTTGGTGTTTTGGAGTGACACTGATGGTTTGGTAAACTTGTTAGCATGTTCTCTATGCATTAGTTATCTGACTAACTCTTAATAGCTATGTTACGTTAACACGTTCGCATTTCGTTGTTCATGCATTATGTAACATTATCATACTGTACACTTATTCAGCATGTTGTTCTTTATTGTATTTTTATTTTAAATTGTCTTTCAAGATGACATATCTGTTCTATGTGTTGGATTTTAACAAGTACATTTCCCCCCAAAAAATGCGACTTATACTCCGGTGCGACTTATATATGTTTTTTTTTATTCTTCATTGGGCATTTTATGGCTGGTGCGACTTATACTCAGGTGCAACTTATAGTCCGAAAAATACAGTAAATATTTAAACTCTGATGCTTGCCAATGACGGCGAGAGATGTCCAATCAAATTGAACTGTGAGGGTTGACCAGCCCCTCCCAATGCAAATGGATTGGCTGTCTATGGCCATCAATGACAGTTAGTGATTGTTTGAAATAAACCCTTCAAAACCTGATTTTTTGATATTCATGCTAAAAAAAATCAGTGCATTATCTACATAGTAACTTTATTGATTGTACTTTCTGTTGTTGAGGTAAAAACTATCAGTTTCAGCTTGAGTCTTATCATGTATGTGCACTGACGTTTACGGAGTGGCAAGAGCAAAATCATGATGTACCATGTATAAATTTATAAAAAGAGACAACACTGTTGTGTTCGAAGAATCTCATGTCGAAATTTTTTTTTAAAAAAGTCAAAAACAGCAAGGCACAACAACGGTAAATGGTAATACATTGTGACGAATTTTCTTAATTTTGTACTTGTATAAAATGCACGCTCAATTTTTTATATCTTTTTCTGGGATCAAAATGCGTAATATCCACGTGTACATCACAAAATTCGGTATAATGTGATATTAACTGCTTCCTACGCTGATTGCCAACAATACAGTCTGCTACGATTCGTTTCGATTCACGGGCCTTTGAACGGTTTAATAAGATTAATCAGTTACATTTTCACCTAAAGCAATAAAAACACAAAGCAGGGCCGGCCCAGGCCATTTGGGGGCCCTAAGAAAAATAATGCAAAGGGGCCCATATTTTTGGCCCACCATTTCGTCACAGTGTACTGTGAAACCCATATATGCAATCCAACCCATACGTCCATATTTTGTATATTAATCAGATTTTGTTGCACTGCATACATCAAACTTCTCACCCCAAATGATTGTCAGTACTTACAGTAGATAGCGCCAAACCTTTTTCTAAAAGAGGAAAAAAAGAAGTTAAGAACTTTTAAGGAAGAACTTATATTTTTTTAGCTTGTAATCAAGTATCAAAACTCACAAAAGTCAAATAAAGCAAACTGTAGTAAACAAAATAGAATATAAATTAAACAATTGCCAGATTGGGGGCCCCCTAGTAGTCAGGGGCCCTAAGCAGCTGCATAGTCTGCGTATAGGCTGGGCCGGCCCTGACACAAAGCAATTTTGAACGTACAGATCAATTAGTTACTGAAACATTTCAGAAATTTGATTGAAAACATTCTTTTTAACAAAACGTCCCATTTAAAAGATGATGTGGATTCATGTTTTGCGTTTTGATCGATTAGATTAGATAGTCGTTTAGCCAATCACTATATTGATTAGAGGGGGGAACTTCTACGTACCTCACGATACGATTTATTATAAAAGAATCACGATGACAATTATCTCACAACAATTAATGATACATAGATAAAGAAACCAATCTACAATAAAACTACTGATGAGAAAAACAAGCTATTTCTATGACAATCTGAAACTGTCAAAAACCTACCTTTCTCACAGACTATGAAAAAATTTCTGTAATGAAGCACTATATTATTGCAACCATCTTGTAAACAAATGTCTGTTTTCCTCAACATAGACACTTTTGTAATGGAAGATTTCACTAACAACCTATAGGTTCACTGATTAAACACTGACGCCTTTTTAAAACAATATATTGATTTTTGACGGGAGCATATCGAGAACCTATTGGGGATTGAAGTATTGCTATATATAACCATATCGATATACTTTATTGTTATACCCCTAATATCGATCCAGGTCAATGTATCATTACACTGCTAGAAACCACACTAATGCTAACAGCTGTCTTTGAACAACTCTGACACCCTGAAAGCGCAATATTTTTCCTCCAGCTTAACATACTGTCATAACATACGTACACAAGTGTTTGCGCGTACTGTACGTGACACGATGTGCCGCGACAGCGACAATGCGAGGTGGCAGCGCAGTCAAAACAAGGCCAGTTCTGGCAGGCCAGGCCAAAGTGGCGCTTGAAGAGTTTCTTTTGAGGCGCTCCTTAATGTTGTTAAGTGATCTTCTCCACAATTGGGACACTCCAAGAGGCCATCCCTGACAAGCCGACCAAAGCAACCCCCCCCACCCCCCCGACTTGTCAGTTTCCATCTCAGGCTCTTGGCACACATCAGGCTAAGTGATACCCAAAACATAGGACACGTAACTTCTCCAATCAGACGCAACCTTTGAAAATAAAAAAAAGTGCATTCCGATGATTCGCTGACACTTTTTATGTACCCATGTTGTTTCAGGTTTGCGACTGGGACGCGATCTGACATGCTGACCGGGCCAGTTTGCCTGGGGAACATCAGGCGAGGTTGACATGAAAAGCCTTTGACTTTGCGGAGGGGAGCCGTGTGAATAAAGCAGTAGGGGCCCAAGGTTTAGAAAATGCCAGACAGTGCCAATGCAGAACACGACAGCAGCGGCAGAGCCCAGTTGGCCGCGGGACAATTTGGCCGCCGGCTCCAGCAGACTTAGCACTCACTCACTTTAAAAAAAAAAAAAAATGAGTGCCTCAAACTGCTTTTCTCTGTGGCACTACCCAAAAAAAAGTGTTGGCAAATTGATGCCCAACTTTACGGGCGCTAAGAACGCTTGATCCAAATAAACGGTCGCCATCAAAAGGAAACTTTAGTACTAAGCGGATGAAAAGCCTCCATCCAAAGTGGCATAGAACTTTGGGCTCATCACTAATGAAAAAAGGTGGCGGCGGTGTACGAGGGTGGGGGCATCTTTTCTTCGTTTCTTTCTTCCTCCTTTCTCTCTTCTTCTTGGTCTTGTCTGTTGAAACATGTGGTCAGCTGTTATGCTTCCATGTGGTCAGATGATCAAAGCCGGAGGAGGGGGGCCACGGGGGGTAGCAGCAGTAATTGTCCCCCTGCCGAAGCCCTGCCCCGGCCCGGGATCAGGATCCCAGCAGGTGGGGCTGGGGTGGGCGGGGGCATCCATGAGAACGGAGGGAGGAGAGGGTGGAGGAACGCAAGAGGCCCAGCCTGGCAGAAATAAAGACTTCCTAAGGCCTGCCCGCTGACAACAGAGCCCCAAAGGGAGAGTGAAAAATGAAGCCTACGCACACACTAAGAGGGTTTTCACTCAGGGAAGGGGGCCGCCATTGGGGCCAACATTCGGGAAAGGGCAAGATGGAAAAGCATAAGAGAATAGGATTATAATATTTGCTCAGCGCAAAGAGGAACAATTGTGCACCCATTTCACAGTATCTTTACAACTGAAGCCTGTGTCGAATCCAAGAAGGGATTTTTCTTCTTTTTGGGCGGGGGGGGGGACAAGGGGTGGGTGTCATTTCATGAAAAATGGATTCTGTTAGCTTCACCTGCTAACCTCTATTTCTCTGATCAGCAGAAATAAACTTTACGGAGGCACAACAGACTTTCTCACCCGAGCAGGCAGACATTAACATAAACAAACGTTTAAGAAAAAAAAAAAAACACCAAGCTGGTGGGGCAGGGAAAGGGGGAGGGCCTTCTTTTGCATACCTCCACCATTCAGTATTTACCTGGGAACCAGAGGGAGCCGTGAAAGCTCGCAGGTTGGACTACTTTGCATGTACTTGGGAGCCACGCAAAACACTCTTCACCCCTGTCCGTCATCTTGATTGCCTCAACCGAGGACCCCCCCCAACCCAAAACACCCCCACTTTTCTACACACATCTTCGACCAGATGGCTTTTTTTGTTTGTAACTGTCTGCTTCTCTCTTCTTGCACCTCTGGTCTACCAAACTAAATCCTCACGATAGCTGGGTGAAGCGAAGTGGGGTTTGTTGGAGGGGGGTAAGCTGGACAAATGGCTGGAGGTAGCAGAGCAAATAAAATGGATTAAGACGAGGCTTTTCACAGATACATCAAAACTTTGGCGGCGGCCCAGCAGATTTTTGCCTTCAAAGAAGAATTAAAACTCAGACAGTGGAGAAATGTTTATGAAATAATCTTGTACAATCACAGATACATTCTATTTTGTACTACAAATTTACATAAAAATCTGAAAATCCACCATTAATTGAATGCACGTAAATATACAAAATGATATGAAAAACAAAATCAAATGTCACCTCTTGGCTCCATCCAGCCAAAGGTTAAATTCTTGACTCCCTGCTGTCAGCCGTCATTAAGTTGCCTAGCAACCGGCTGCAAGCTATAATTAGTTAGGCAAAAATCAGGATTTCCATTTTGTTAACACAAAAAACACTTTTTTGAAAAGTGTCACATGTTCTTTGAAAGAGATTCCAAAAGGCGTGTGATGAGATTTTTTTTAAAGCACTTTGACTGTCACCGCTGAGTGAAATGTGCAGCTGTTATAACATATTTAAGTCATAAAAACCACAAGATGGCAAGCAAAGCATCAACCTGTGAGCATCCTTCAAATATTATAAGCAGGGTTGCTGCCAACTTGTGTTTTCTTTTTTTCCACACTTCTTTAATTTCGCCATCTTGCAAGGGCAAGAATCCTTATCGCCACTATCATCAGTTTTTGCCACTATCATCAGTTTTAAAAATATAATTAAAAAAGACACTGTATTCAACTCTACAGTGATATTTCTTGCCGAACGGTTCCTTTACAAGCAAACCAGGGGTGCATACTTGATGACTCACCTAAATGATAGCTGAACACACACACACACACACACATATATATATATGGTGGAAAACACAGACAAGGCTGTAAAAGCAGTTTCTGCTCTTACACCCCTCTTTAAAATAAACTGCTCTATTTTAAGCCAAAAGAACTGTTGTGTTTGATAGTCTATATGCTGCCATAACAGATTCATGGCGCATTAAGTCCGCGAACTATTTTTTATTTGTCCGTTTTACCCTGGAATCCCCGTTTAAAGATGTCGCGCAACCGCTTCTGTTTCAACCTAGCCATAAAACAAAGGTAAGTAATCGTATTTATTAATCGAAATGTCTGCCATTTTTAGCTTAGAATCATTAATTGATGTCTATTATTTACTTTTAAAGAAAACGAATTTAAAAAATCATTTACTCGCATATTTTAAACTTTTAAACAAATTACGTCACAATGACAAAACATGGTGTCTAAATAAGTCACGGATATCTACCTCATAACTATTGCTTAATTGTTTTTTTTTGTTTTGTTTTTTTTTGTTACTGTCGCATTTTCCTCGTATGTTAGATTATAAATAATCGATCCAAACAAAGAAAATTTTTAAAAAAAACATTTAAATGGTGAATATATGAAAAAGAAAATCTCTACCACTCCTTGATGTCTGCGATCTCTGCATCGCGACCCTTGTTATATTACCATGTTTCACCCATAAAATCCCCCAAAAATCCAGCTGTGGCCATTCACAGCTGTGTCTTGACACTCAGTGATACATGCTACATGGAGTTTTAGGATCAAAACAAAGTAAGTATGCGATAATATCTTGTTAAAGTCATGGCGTCTGTAATTCTGCTATTGCGTGCTCTCACCTCCAGATAGGGTTTTGCTGTTTAATTTTTTTTTTTTTTTTTTAAATGCCCTGCTGTTCAAAAATTTTCTTCCCCCAGAAATTTGAGATTTTAAGCTTTCCAATGATGTATCACACATGCATATCGGACAATTTTGAAATTTGGACAAATTGGGGTCTCAGAGCGGAACTTCAAGTCACCTGAGTGTTTTCCGCCATTTATACAGTGGGGCAAATAAGTATTTAGTCAACCACCAAATGTGCAAGTTCTCCTACTTGAAAAGATTAGAGAGGCCTGTTAATTGTCAACATGGGTAAACCTCAACCATGAGAGACAGAATGTGGGAAAATGAAAAGAAAATCACATTGTTTGATTTTTAAAGAATTTATTTGCAAATTAGAATGGAACATAAGTATTTGGTCACCTACAAACAAGCAAGATTTCTGGCTGTCAAAGAGGTCTAACTTCTTCTAACGAGGTCTAACGAGGCTCCACTCGTTACCTGTATTAATGGCACCTGTTTTGACTCATTATCGGTATAAAAGACACCTGTCCACAACCTCAGTCAGACACACTCCAAACTCCGCTATGGCCAAGACTAAAGAGCTGTCGAAGGACACCAGAGACAAAATTGTAGACCTGCACCAGGCTGGGAAGACTGAATCTGCAATAGGTAAAACGCTTGGTGTAAAGAAATCAACTGTGGGACTAATTATTAGAAAATGGAAGACATACAAGACCAATGATAATCTCCCTCGATCTGGGGCTCCATGCAAGATCTCACCCCCTGCTGAAGAAAGCACACGTCCAGGCCCGTCCGCGGTTCGCTAGAAAGCATTTGGATGATCCAGAAGAGGACTGGGAGAATGTGTTATGGTCAGATGAAACCAAAATAGAACTTTTTCGTAGAAACACAGGTTCTCGTGTTTTGAAGAGAAAGAATACTGAGTTGCATCTGAAGAACACCATACCTACTGTGAAGCATGGGGGTGGCAAAGGGACCAGGACAACTGATCTGTGTAAAGAAAAGAATGAATGGGGCCATGTATCGAGAGATTCTGAGTGAAAATCTCCTTCCATCAACAAGGGCATTGAAGATGAGACGTGGCTGGGTCTTTCAGCATGACAATGATCCCAAACACACAGCCAGGGCAACAAAGGAGTGGCTTCGTTAGAAGCATTTCAAGATCCTGGAGTGGCCTAGCCAGTCTCCAGATCTCAACTCCATCGAAAATCTGTGGAGCGAGTTGAAAGTCCGTGTTGCCCAACGACAGCCCCAAAACATCACTGCTCTAGGGGAGATCTGCATTAAGGAATGGGCCAAAATACCAGCAACAGTGTGTGAAAAGCTTGTGAAGAGTTAAATAAAACGTTTGGCCTCCGTTATTGCCTACAAAGGGTACATAACAAAGTACTGAGATGAACTTTTGGTATTGACCAAATACTTATTTTCCACCATGATTTGCAAATAAATTCTTTAAAAATCAAACAATTTTTGTTTTGTTTTTTCCACATTCTGTCTCTCATGTTTGAGGTTTACCCATGTTGACAATTACAGGCCTCTATAATATTTTCAAGTGGGAGAACGCCATTGATAAAGCAATACATTCCACTAATCAATCCTGAAAAGGCATACCTGTGAAGTCAAAAAACATTTTAGGTGACTCCCTCTTGAAGCTCATCAAGAGAATAGCAAGAGTGTGCAAAAAAGTAATAAAATCAAAGGGTGGCTACATTAAAGATACTAAAATATGATACATATTTTTAGTTATTTTAACTTTTTTTTTGCTAAGTACATAATTCCACACATGTTCATTCTAGGGCTGAACGGTATTGGAAAAAACCTACATTGCAACATTTTGGTGGTTTGCTACATATTGCAATATTAAAACTAGAGGAATTTTCACCAGATGACTTGAATAGCTCTGTTTGGGAATACTTTGGTTGACTCACAATGAACACATTGTATTCATTAGAGATGTCCCGATCCGATCACGCCATTTTTTAGAGGATCAGGATCGGGTGAGAAGGATCAAATTTTTAATTAAAAAATATACATATTTATGTTTTTCTGCTTCATGCTCGTACAACCTCTCACCCTTTCTCCTTCTAAGCAGTGTGACCAAACTGTTTTTCTTGGTCACCAGTGCAGCTGGCGTCTGGTACTTAAAGTTGACGATGATTGACAGGTTTGTAGCTTTGATCTGGCCTCACTAGCTGTACGATCAAATGCACAAGTGTGTTAATTATCGTTAAGCTTGGTACACAGCCAGCAGTATGCTGTGGCAACTCATTAATTGTGTAAGTGAGAGGCTGTTCTACAGCGTGAGCATCAAAGAAAAAAAAACTTTTTTTTGGTATCGGATCAGGACTCGGTATCGGCAGATTCTCAAAATCAGGTGACTCCGATTCGGGTGAAAAAATATGAGATCGGGACATCCCTAGTATTCAAATACTGTAATAGCGTTTAATCCAGGCTAAGGGGATTTATCTGTGGATGATGAAGATTCGTGAAGATAAAAGGGATTCAGGAAGCCATGTCTCTGCACAATTGCTGATTTTATGAAGCAAAACAAAAGTTTACATTTAAAAAAAAAAAAAAATCATGGTTGATGCTTGTCCATAAGGAGAGACAATCGGGGGAAAAAATCCAGAAATCATAGTGTATAATTTTTTAACAATTTATTTGTATTGTTCTGCTGTAAAAAAACATTTGAAGATCTGAGAAAATCAATGTTAATATTTAGTACAGTAGCCTTTGATTACTAATACAGAGGTGGTTGGTTGGTTATTCTGGCTCTCTGCTTCGGGCTATTGCCATGTTGGAAGATCCAGTCATGACCCATTTTCAATGCTCTAACAGAGGGAAGGTTATTCTCCAAAATCTCACAATACATGGCCCTGGTCATCCTCTCCTTAATAGAGTGCAGTCCTCTAGTCCCATTGGCAGAAAAACACCCACGAAGCATGATGCCACCACCCCCATGCTTCGCAGTAGGGATGGTGTTCTTGGGGTGGCACTCACCATTCTTCTTCCTCCAAACACTGTGAGCGGAATCAAGACTAAAACGTTCCATTTTGATCTCATATGACCATCTGACTTTATCCCATGGCTCCTCTGGATCATCCAAATGGTCATTGGCTAACTTAAAACGGGCCTCGACATGTGCTGGTTTAAGCAGGGTAACCTTCCGTGCCATGCATGATTTTAAACCATGACGTATTTGTGTTTTACCAACAGTAACTTTGGAAATGGTGGTCCCAGCTCTTTTCAGGTCACTAACCACCTCCTCCTGTGTAGTTCTTGGCTGATTCCATTCCATTCTTAAGATAGTTGAGACCCTACGAGGTAGATCTTGCATGGAACCCTAGTCCGAGGGAGATTGACAGTCATATATAGCGTCTTCCATTTTCTAATAATTGCTCCAATGCTGGATCTTATATCACCAAGCTGCTTGGCTATTGCCCCATAACCCTGTCCAGCCTTGTGGAGGTCTACAATTCTGTCTTTAGACAGATCCTTTGTTTTGACCATGATAGGAATTGGAGTCTTCCTGATTGTATGGGGTGGACAGGTGTTTGTATGCAGCTAACCACCTCAAACAGGTCAAAAAGTCAGACTCAAAAAGTCCAACTCCACTTATTCGTTTGACTTTTTAAAAGTGACTAACAGGTCTTTGAGGCGCACAATCCTAGCTAATAGACAGGTGTTGAAATACTTATTTGCAGCAGTATAATACAAATAATTTTTTTTTAAAAATCATACACTGTGATTTCTGGATTTTTTTTTTCTTGATTTTCTATCAAGTACTCAAATACTTGTTTTCCTTACTGTATATTGTGCAGGCCTAGTTCATTCATCGTTTTATTATACCTTCAGTGAGAATATACAATGTAAATAGTCATGATAATAAAGAAAACACATGAATGAGAAGTTGTGTCCAAACCTTTGTCCTTTAATGGCACAGTGAAAGAAAATCACACACACATACAAAATAATAATTCACACTTTCTTTATTCTTATCTTCAAATTTTGCAGGTACAAGAATCCATATTGTCACTTTAATAATATATTATAAAATAAAAATCAAATGTAAACTCTAGTGATGATTTTTGATAATCCTTTATAGGGCACTCATTTAACTCATTGGCTGCCACTGACTGCGCAAGGCAGAGTTTTCAATACTGTACTATGTGGTTAATAATTCAAATAATTCAACTTTAGAGTGTCATTGGGGGCCACAACGGAGTATCTGTTCATATTCATTTCAATTTCATTAATTTTGGTTTTATTAAAAGTTTATTTTTTTATAAATGTATTGGTTTATTTTAAAAATGAATTTCTATTGCATATATATATATATCTTTAGTAGGGCTGTCAAATTTATTGCGTTAACGGGCGGTAATTAATTTTTTAAAGTAATCACGTTAAAATATTTGACACAATTAACCCATGCACGGAATGACCCGTTCATGCGTTGCCTCAAACAGTTTACAATGACGCCGTTTTAGCACATTGAGAGTGAAAAGGCAGAGAAATGCGAGTGGACACAACCCTTCAGTGGACCGCACCTTTTATTGGCTAAAGCTTTGGCAGCCACTACTAACAGTCATGGTTGCCCAACTTCCCATCATGTATTTGGGCGGAGCAAGAGATGATTTTTTTTTTTCTTAACACGCTTAATTGAACACAACAGAGAACATATTGTATACCATTTGCAGTCACTACTGACAGTCATGGTTGCCCAATTTTCCATCATGCAACTGGGGCGTAGCAGGAGACGATCTTTATCTGGCATTCCCAATCAAAATAGCTATGCAAAAAACACATAAAACTTACTCAGACTTTGCCTTGGCTAGATCTCTAATTAATTTAAAACTCGCCATTGACACCTTGTGGTGTATATCAATCACTACCTTACGTAGTTAAAGACACTGTGGAAGAACGGCAGGGAGCCCGATGTGACGTCACCGCTCAGCGACGTCAACAATGCCGAGCTTTTAGTTTATTTTTTTATTGAAAATTTTACAAATTTTATTAAAACAAAAATATTAAGAGGGGGTTTAATATAAAAAATCTTGTGGATTTATTGTTATAATGAACAAATACAGTACTTATGTAAAGTATGTTGAATGTTTATGTCCGTCTTGTGTCTTATCTTTCCATTCCAACAAAAATTTTCGGAAAAATATTGCATATTTTAGAGATGGTTTGAATTGCAATTAATTACGATTAATTAATTTTTAAGCTGTGATTAACTCGATTAAAAATTTTAATCGTTTGACAGCCCTAGTTTTTAGAAATAATAATTGATCATATTTAAGCTTTTTGTCCTCTATAAAAGGTTTCATGTTTGATGCGGAAAGGTCCCTATACCAGAAAACGTGGTGTGATAAATCACTACATAACACAAACTTATGGGGCATAATAAACAAACTGTTACCTCATGGGCTGCAATTGACGGTGATAAATGTCCAAACCATTTGAACTAGGAGGGTAGGCAGCGATAATTCACTGCTAATCCCTCTCAGTTTAAATTGATTAAAATGGACTGGACGTCGATCACCGTCAATAGCACTGGCACAAAATCATTCACACTACTGTCATCAATAGCAATTAGTTAATGCGTCCGCTCTCACCTCCTCAATGTAGGGCAGCCGAAACAAAGAGGAGATACGTCTTTGATTGCAAACATGCGTACGCTCGCAGAAACGACACTCGCGGAAAACACAATGAAAAATAAAGAGTTAAAAAAAGTCAACAACTCTCATGAGTCCTTCAAAGGCTTTCATCTGGGAGAGTGCGTGAAGGATTTTAGGAAATCACACACGCTACTCGCATTGTGCATGTGTGGAAAGTGTTTTCGGCAGCTCTTGAACCCGTAGAGGGGTTTAACAAAGATGAGCACGGTTCTTTAAGCTTCCAGCGTGCTTGATGTTTCCTTATTCAAGGCGCTTTTCCTCTCACTGGATCTCACTGTCACTCAGTGTGAAGGCAGAGGTGTGCCATTAAGCGCTTAGAACATTCTGAAAAACCCACAACTACAGTGACAATAACGAGCACACGGGACATAAAGAGTAATTTATTATAAGCTACACCTGCAGTCAAAAGTATCGAGACACTTTCTCATCATACTAAATGGTGAAGCGTCTCAAAACGTTTGACCATGAGTGTACTTAAGAATCCCGAGCTGATACTGTACGTAAATTGTCTCATGTTTCGTGATCTTTTCATTCAAATCCAGGCAAAACAACATTATTTTTTTTATATATACAATTAGACATGTGCCGATTACCGGTTTCAAGGTATACCGTGGTATGAAAATATTAAGTATTCAAAACCGCAAAAAATTTCTGTCATACCGTCCCCAAGGTATTAGCTATTTTTCAAAATGCAGGGAGAAATCCCTCGATTGCAGCTGCAAGGCTCAACCCTCCTCCACCGGTTGTTGCTCAGTGTCAGTGAGTCAGCAGTGCTACACGATGGCTGGAGGAGGTGAAACTCATGAACTTTTTCCCCTATCGAAGAAAATGAAATCGTTTGTATGGGAATATTTCGGCTACAGAAAAGTTACAGATGGCTGACTTATAGGGCCAACCGAACAACATCTTTGCAGAGGGTGGCCTCCAATATGATTTCGCATTTATACAAAATTAAAGGTTCGTAAAAACTGTCATGAACGTTTCCCCCCAGAAACACTGTCATGAACGTTTCCCCCCCAGCTACGAGCGTTAACTCCAGCGTGTTTAGTGTGCCTAGCGGTGGTAAAATATGTGTTTTTTTCTCTCTGGCAACTGTGTTGAAAAGAGAGCGTGTGTATAATGTAAACATGATATGAGTCATACACACGTGCTTATTATGCAAAAAAAAAAAAAAATTTTCTGGGTGCAATAATGTTGAGCTGTGGCTAAGGTTTTTGGGCTCACCTAAAGGACTGCATTTACTTTCATTTTAATTTTGTTTTTATTTATTTATTTTGCTTTAACATTATACCTGTGTCCCATTTGCTAATATGTTTTGAAAAATAAAAATCCTCTTCAATGGATCTTTTTTTTTTTTAAACCCAGATATCTCAAAGTAACACATTTTCAAGCTGCAATTTCAATACCGCGATACCGTGAAGCCGTGATATTTTGGCTTAAGGTGATCATACTGTCAAAATCTAACACCGGCACATGCCTATAAACAGTATATTTTAGTTATCCGTCAAAACAAGGGTGCTGTACGACCAAACTTAAAAAGTTGCAGCTTGAAAGAATGCAAACATTTTTTTTGTACCCATGTTTCAGCATTTCATCTTTTTTGTGTTGATAAAGATATTCCAAACTTCTTTTTTCATGTAAAACTAAGCTATTGTTCTTCCATCTGGCAATAACTCATTACTATTTGTCAAATAATGACTTTTTGTTTGATTTCTTTTTTTGTTTTTAATTGATCATAATTAATTGAAAATTTCACAATTGGCAGTAATTTAATCCCATGGTCACATCAGGACAACTTTAGTTATCTAAACAACATGATGTTATGACTGAATTTCATAGAATACATAATAATAATAATAAAAAATTCCACCCTCTTTGTGAAACCATTTTAAATGTTTGAAATGTTTTAAGTAGTTTTATAAATCACCAATTTCATCACGACACAATATTGACGCTATAGATTTTGGGAGGGGGGGCAACAACATATTTGTCGATATTACAAAGTGTGCCTCAATTTGATTCAAATGCCTACAATATAACACAATGTTATGTGGTAATGTACATGTAAATGTGTATTTAACACAATCAGTTGCAGTACATTTCACCTAAAATATAAACAACATTGCTTTTAACAAAACAGCATACCTACAACATGACAATCAATGTTTTGTGTTTCGATCAATTTGAATCAATCGTTGCCTAACCAATCGATGTATCCATTTAGATCGGTGTATATTTGATACACCATGAGCTTAAAGTTTTTCAAATGACAGAACGGCTATCGCAATTTTTTAAAATTAAAATCCATTTAGAAGAGGGCCCTTGATTATTGACCCAACAAGAAATGGGACAGTCTGTTGCCCATAACCTTCAAGACCCATTGCCTTTCCCACCCAGGCAGGTATCACACGTCCCTAACTGGCACCTTTTGGTCTCTATTAATTGCCCAATGATGATCTTAACACCGAGACACTCGCACGTCTCTAACGCGCAATGCCGCAAAACAGACAAACTGGCCAATGAAGCATCTGCCAGGAGAGAAGTTCACTTGGTTTGGGTGTCCTGATGTAGGAGTGGTAAGAAGACAAAGGCAGGGGCAAAGGGGAGTGTGACACCACTGTCTGTTGACTCTTTGGAGTATTTAATTAGCTGTAATCCAATTGAGACACACGGCTTCCTGTTAAGAGAGGTGCAAAGGTTCGAAATAAACAGCTTATAGCACTATTAAAGCCGACAGATATAGCCAACAGCCTCTGAGGAAGATAAACCGCTGATCTAGCTGATACAATGAACATTAGTGTGCTGCCCAGGTGAAAGATGAACTCAAATTAATACAAAGCAAATGATTGTGATGCATTTATGTTGAAGCATTTCCTCATATTAATGCAGCTACGAGCCAAAGGTGTCAGCTTGCTCACGGTCTCTAAAGCATCCAGACAAGCAGACATGGCCATCTTGGTGCAGAGCAATTTAATTGTATTCAAGTGGTTATTCAGCACAGTCAGTCTGAGGGGCACAGTTGGGCAACAGTTGGTTGATGCAGAAGGCACAGGCTTTATTGAGGAATAGCTAAAGCTGAGTGGTCAATATACATATATATATTAGAATTTTAAAACAAGCCTGATGGAAAATGGCTGACAACCGTAGCAACAGACGCCTGAGTCAACAGTTTATGGAAACCCAGGAGGGCATCCGGAAATTTTGTAACAGAGGCCTAGCGCTAATCACTGCATACCAACACTTTTAGAGCTCAAACCTCTGAAATGTTGCTCAGGAACAGATGTGTATACTCAAAGTTGCTTTACTTAACTGCAGATTTGGTCAAAAGCAGACATTTAATGATTTCTAATACAAGTTCCTTATCAAGAACAAGAATTTGTATCTCGGTAACAGGTTATTGTCATGTCCGGTGACCGAAGATGCTAGAAGAAAATTATAAACTTAACTTCTAGCGCCCCAAAGAAGGAGTGGTAAGAGGACAAAGGCAGGGGCAAAGGGGAGCTCAACACCTCTGTCTGTTGACTGTGGAGTATTTAATTAGCAGTAATCCAATTGGGAGTATACAGCTTCCTGTTAAGAGAGGTGCAAAGAGTTGAAATAAACAGCTTGCTGGACTATTAAAGCCTACAGATATAGCCAACAGCCTGTGAGGAAGATAAACCCGTCAACTCTCCGATACAATGAAGATTGTACGAAGGTGACTAAGTAAACAACAGCCGTGAGTAGAGGTGGGAATCTTTGGGCACCTAAAGATTCGATTACGATTACGATTCAGAGGCTCCGATTCGATTATAAATCGATTATTGATGCCAAAAGTTCCAAAATTGTTCAAAAATCCTCTCAGGCTAAACAAACTACGATTTCAGTATCAGGTTAACCGTTAAAAACTGTAAATAAAATACTCAAGTCCCCATTCTGTATCGGCAGCTTTAAACTACATTCAATTAATTTAATGCTTAAATCAACCGTTAAAGTTGTTAAAATTGCTCCCGTTATTCCATAATTTCCCTTCTGTCTACTTTCAACGTGAAAGTTTTAAAACTGTTTCATCATTTAAAGACAGATTCAAGTCAAGATTTTGCTGATTTTTTTTTTTTTTTTTTTTTTTTAAGATAAAAAGTACTTAGGTTCGCTACAACAGAGCCTTCTAGAGAAGTCTACTGCTTTAAGATGGCGCCTGTTTACTAGCGCGGGAAAGTCTGTCATTTCCAATCGAGTTCTTGGTATATGATCTAACACGGAGGTCGTCTGTCATTTCACATCTAGTTCTAGATATACAGTATGTGATATCTACCATAGCCGTATGTTGCCGTATGTTTGTAGCAAATAGCAACTGGGCGCTGTTTGTAGTGGCTGACGGCCGTAGTCAGGTATTATTGTTTTTTTTTGTTTTTTTATCTAGCGGCATGAGTTGAACATGATATTTACTCTCGGACCGTTCCTCATTGCGTCCTGAAGACCCCGCTGACTGTGTTTTATTTCCGCTTTGCCTGGTATAATTCAATAATCGGAATTTGAATGTTTGTGAATCGTTCTTGAATCTTCCACGGCCGAATCGTGAATAATCTAAGAATCGGAAATTTCGCATGCCTCTAGCCTTGAGGTTAGAGTTTTAGCTAGCTATTTTCAAAAAGTTGAAAGACAATGACGGCAAACGTCCTAAAATGTAAATGACAAACTGCATGGAGTTTTAAATTCGAACAATCCACCATTTTGTTTCAATTGCTTTGAATTACTTACAGTAGGTATTAGAGGTGTGCAAAATTTCCGATTCTTAGATTATTCGCGATTCGGCCGTGGATGATTTGAGAACGATTCACAAACATCCAAATTCCGATTATTAAAATATGCGAAGTAAAGCGGAAGTACACAACACTCAGCGCGCTGCGCGGTCTTCGGGACAGAACGGAGCGAGAGTAGCTAAACATCATGCTTACCATTACCCGGCCCCTCGGGTAATGCCAATGCTCAACTCACGGCTCTAGCTCAACTCATGCAACGAGATAAAAAAACACAACAACATACCTGACTGCTGCCGAAAAGCTGCTTCAAAGTACATCCATATAATGTTACGGTGGATATCATTTATATAGGACTAGATGCAATATAGATTTGGTAGTGTTAGCAGCACATCTACAAAAAGCTAGATGCGGCGTTATAAACGGCCGCCATCTTAAAGCAGTACACTTCCCTGCAAGGCTGTTGTAGCGAACCTTCCAAGCAAACCTAATTAACTTTTGATCTAAAATACTCCTAAATCTTTAAAATAGTTTTAAAACTTTCACATGTCGAAAGTAGACAAAAGCGAAATTATGGAATAACGGGAGAAATTTTAACAAATTTAACGGTTGATTCACAACATTAAATTAATTGAATGTAGTTTAAAGCTGCTGATACAGAATGGGGACTGGAGTTTTTTATTTACTGTTATTTTTGTATATTTGTTTACTGCTATATGTTAACTTGATACTGAAATAGTAGTGTGGTTTAGCCTGAGAGTATTTTTGAACAATTTTGGAACTAATGAACAAAACATTAAAAAAAAAAAAAAGAGGGAAAAAAAGGAGGGGGGTGCATCAATAATCGTTTTATAATCGAATCGGAGCCTCTGAATCGTAATCGTAATCGAATCGTTAGGTGCCCAAAGATTCCCAGCTCTAGTAGGTATGCTACAATTTGCTACAGTTTCTCCAGTTCAAACCTTTTTGCTTTTGTTTCCAGACAAGCAGCAATCTTCAGATGTTCAAGTAGTTAATGAGTTTACCTTAATTGGTCCAAACATTCGTTATTTTTACACGAGTGCGAGCAATCAAATGGCTTTTGGGTATTAGTTTTCAGCTTTAATCAATGCCATTTCAATTCATTTGAAATAGGGAACATTTTACGTCATATACAAGTAAATTGAGTAGCAATTTACATTTAAAATTCAAGACATCACTGTATGTTCCTTGGTTTAACCAAGGTTCGGCAACACTGGTATACACAATCCCTAAATAAAATAGCAGCTGCATAGCAAACAGGGAGCGCTTTAGAGGCCACGCAAACCCTGACATTAACTAAAGATTGCGACGACTGTGTTCCCAAGGATACGAACATTCCATTGCCCTTGTTCTCTTTTCTCTTTGTACCACACCTATCATTAAGCAAAATAATCATTTTCTCAAGCGAATGGGGATGGTGACACATGACAAGGTCAAAGGAGCTCATCAGTGCATCATGGTCAGACGTTGCCAAGCTAGTACAGATGCCCGCAGACGGATAGCCTCGCCTGAGACTCAGTAAAGCTGCCGAAGCCTCATACGAGCTCTAGCCATCTCCCCCCTCCTTCCATGACCATCTGTGAGGCACTCATACACACATAAAAAAATGCTTCCTTGATAGCAGGCTTGCTAAGACCACCGTGCCAGGTAAGCGCTGACCTGCTTTGAAAGTGACACGAGTTTGGTGAGGAGGGAAGCAGGAGTGCTGAGCCAGATGGTTCTCAGCTCAGCTAAGCTAAGAAGACGATTGAGACGTACAACCAGGTGAGATTTTTTGACAGGTGGGCAGAGAAAAGCTGTCTGCCATGGTTGGGGTAAGTAAGAGCTGTTCGGTATTGTAGTATGATATGAACAAACCCACAAACTGATGGTGGTACTGTTTTTTATGTGCGTAAATATGTATGTGAATCTGTTTAAGATTGCCCATATGGGTTGAATTTGGAGTGTGCATGACAAATGAAACATGATTTTTGGAGGAGGAAAAAAATTATCAACTTATACGTAAAATTAGAACCAGTTTCTCAAGTCTACAAAATATTAAAATTATATACACTCTTTTTTTCCCCACTCTGTTTGAAATGAAAATTGGCCAAAATACTGCCCGTTTTAGGTCAAATATCACAAGGGTCAAAGGATTTTTATGGGATTGAAAATATAGGAATACAAAGATGATAATGTCTTTGAAAGAAAAAATGTAAAATCAAGGCAAATGTAAAATCAAGAGAAAATAAAAAAATAAAACCATGATATTGAGAAAAATCTGGTTAATCCGTGGGTGCAATTTCCAGGGAGGGGCACTTGAAAGCTTGAGAACACCATCCCATCTGTGAAACACGGGAGCAACAGTAACATCTTGTGAGGGTGCTTTGCTTCAGGAGGGACCGGTGAACTTAACAAAATGGATGGCAAAACGAGGAAAGAATCCTTACGTATCAAAACATCAGCCAGGAAGTTAAAAATCGTAAATGTGTCCTATCTATCAGAACTTTTTATTTCAACTGTCTTACTTTTAATACTTCTTGCTGTTTCCATTCTGGTCTGTTTATATTCAATGACATTCGTAAACACAATAGCGGCGTTGCAAATTCTCATTATAAGAGGATTGTTTCTATTTTTTTTTTTCAAGCACAGTCATCAAAACAAATTCAGCAATAAAGTTTAGATTTTACAGTTAAATTAATTGTCAAGTCGATTCTTTCCCCATCAGCTTATTTACATTAAAAAATGAAAAGGCGGTGCAGTTTGTACAGTCTTGAGTAAGCACTACAGTCAAGGATTTGAAATAAAATAAATAGTTTTCAGTTGTTTTGTGTACACAGCACTTATCACTCTGGGCTTTCATAATGTCTTTCACCAGTGTTGTTTTTTGAAGTACTTTTAATTTTTGTCTTAGTCTTTTGGACGAAAATGCATACACATACACATATTGTCATGTCTACTAGGACAATGTTGAATTTATGAGGATAAAACACGCTCAGCAGGAAAACAGTACATTGTTTTTAATTATTTAAACCCAACTGGACGCCACGCGCTCTATGTAAAAAAAAAAAAAGTTGTCTGTGAGTTTAACAGGACGCTTGCCAAGCTAAAGTTGATGCAAAGTTGATGCTAATTCTAATGTGAATGCTGAGGATCCCGCTGATTTTGCGGATTAATACGTTTATTTTTTGCATCACGCCAGCCAAACGGCTGCAGAAAAATCTTCTTTATGAGGGAGAGGCGTGTGCGCCTTTTTGGAGTTTCAAAAGGTTCCCATTCACCGTGGATATTGGCCAAAACAAGCCCTACTACTGTGGGACCATTGGACTTACGAGGAAGTGAGTAAACATCTTGTTTTGTATTATGTCAAATACGAATACAGCGATTACAAAGTAAACACTAGAAACTTTCTTTAAATAAAGGACTACTTACGTTTGATCATTGATAGGCATATAAAAAGCTCTCCTCATGCACATTAGCTGCACGTTAGCTGCACAACAACTGCAGCCGCCCTCCTCCAGGGAACAAACTGTAAATTGCTCTCCGCCGGGCTGTTTGCCGATCCGCAAAGACAATCGACAACCCAGTCGTCATGTCAAATAATCTGGGCTAGTTATGTGCGATTTTCCGCTTTGAAGACTTTGAAACATCACTCGGTTCGGGTTAGCATGTCGGCTAGCTGTCACGCCTCTTGGTTTGTTTATATTCTCCGAAGCCGGGGAAGGGAAATGACATATGTCCGATTTAGGTGTCATAAAGTATCGTTCGGGCGGTGCGACAGTAAAGGTCAAGTCGACAGTTGTGCATTTTTTCCATTTAGCACAAGACTGTTATTTGTCATGACCATGCCATTTATTTAGCAATTGGGGAAAATACTTGGATAAAAAGAATATCCTGTAAAAATATTGAAGTAAAGAGACAGAAACAATGACATTTTGCAGCTCTCTTCGTCGCGTTTTCCTCGTTGTTAATAGTTCCCCCTCGACGGGCTGACTGGTCCTTCTCAAGCCATTTATTTAGCTATTGGGGAAAAATACTTGGATAAAAAGAATATCCTGTAAAAATATTGGAGTAGAGAGACTGAAACAATGACATATTGCGGCTCTCTTCGTCGCGTTTTCCTCGTTCTGAATAATTCCCCCTCAATGGGCTGAATAGTAAAACCGAAGAGCCCAGTCACCCGCTGACGTCATCCACCTGTTGGGGACGCTCGAGCCCAATAATGGTCGGCGTGGCTAACCGGCAGATTAAAAGACTAATTTCTCGTCATCTGCGCTTTGCTAAATTGTTGTACAGTATATAGTCGAATCGTCTGAAAATATGATTCTAATTCACATAATAATGCTATTTAAGACTTTTTTTTCTCCTGTCGTATGCTCTTTAAGTTGCGATGAAAATGGTTCATTGTCAATAACCTAGCATATTCCTTATCCCAAAAAATTACAAAACAGGTGGCTTAATTGCATTTAAAGAGGTATTTTTCATCTCATTGAAACAAACCATTATATGAGTTTGTACTAACAATCAGAAAAGTAACTCCCACAAAGACACTTCAGTTTGAACTAAAGTTGGATTGACTAATGTAAATTTAACATATTTACGTAATTTAAATCCAAATGGGTAATCCATTGAATGTGTTTCAGAATATGGACCAGGTCAGCATCATGTCAAAGATGGCATCATAGACTGATGAATGAGGAAGGCTGTACCCTTGCTTGAGCCAACTGTCTGCCATTGCGTTGACAGTGCCCATCACAACAGTGAACTGTGAGATTTTTTTCTTCAATGGACAGAGTAAGACATTTGGTCAACTGTACATTGAACAGAACTGTACAATGTAAATTGAGATGCTTGAGTGTCTTCATTTCCTTGATCTCATTTTTTCTTATTCCTGTGTAGGTAAAGAAAGACTTGGGGAAGAGGGGGAGCATCTTGCAGCACGCCTCAAATTGACTATAAATGGACCACCAATTGCTGACACCCCTCCCCCTCCCCCCCATTTTTTTAAAGTCCAGGAAAATCAAAGTGTTCCTAGGCAGGATGCAAACTTTGCAAATAGATCTTAGTTACGGTTATTGTAAAAAATAAAAATAAATGTTGTTTAAAAAAATCTTATTTGTCATGATATGAAACAAATTTGCCGCAAGACAACATGATGGGGTTGTCCGACTCCGACGCAGCCCACCAACACCACAGCTCCAAAAAATCGTAGGGGAAACCCTGCGTTATCGTCTCTTCATCATCATGAAAAAAACTGGTCGTTGACGGAATATTTTCGTTATCGTCATCATTGACGAAAACAGCCATGCCTCTCGCCAGTTAATATTGTATTATTTCTTAGTAAATCTTTGTAAATAATCAAAATAAGATATTCAGTACAAACATTCTCTTTTGATTCAAAAAACAAGTATTCACAATCCAATTTTTCCTTAGATTACATTTTTCTTTAGATTACACTGCACATTTATTTGTCCCCCCAGGAATTAGCTGCAAAAAAGATTCTACGGAGAACCGTCCTGGTTCAGCATTGAGCAGTTCTTCAGTTCCGCAGCTTGAAAGATGTTTTTCCGCAGCATTAACGGAAAAAAAAACTTAAATGAACCAGTTATAAGACATATTAATGCAATAATGATGTAAGAATTGCCTTATGAAATTATTTGCAATACCAAAACATTGTGGTTACAATTAATAAACATCATTACTGTCTTTGTCACTCTTGGGCATGCTCAATTTATTTGCATTAATTATCAAGTGCAAAAAAATGTATCAAAAACGAGTCTGAGGCAGAAGTTATATTGAAGGAAATAATTAAATAAAGGGCAACCTATCCACTTGACATGGATATTGTAAACACAGGCCTGTTAGATATTTCAGGAATAAAAAAACGTGCAGAACATTGCATTATGCGAAACAGTTACAGCATTCCAAAAAAACAATTAATATTTTGCACCTCACCCTATATTTTGCAAATTGTTTTTGAGTTACGCAAAAAGCGTTGAAATCAGTGTAAAATACCGTGATCGCGGAATCATGGATTCCTGGGCGAACAAATTTCGAGGTAAATGTTAAGCCAAGCAATATAACATATATGAACCGATTTGTCAACTAATCACAAAAAATAATTGGTAATTAGTTGATCAAATTTATCATCTTTACAGTGTAGTAAAAAAAAAAAAAAAAAAATCGCTTTAAGATTTTAGACAAAATAAATAGGTCATGTTTCACCGACAACAGTCTCATTAACTAATCATTTAACGCAGTGGTTGCTATTGACGGAGAGGTCCAATCCATCTGAAATGGGAGGTCTGGCATCAATCATTCGCTGCTAGCCTCTCGTGATACAAATGGATTGGACGTCTATCGCCGTCATTGGCACTGAAATAGTGTATGACCTTTCACTGTCAGTCTCATCATCATCATTCAAAGAAATCAGTTTTACGTCTTTATATGCTCCTTGTCCCATTAAAGCCATTGTCTCATTAAAGCTTACTAATGGCTTTAAAAATTTATTTGAATGCGATCTTAATCATCCAACAGTGGGCCAGCCTGCTACATTGATCCAGGATGCTGGACTCAAATCTGCCGTTAATAATTCATTATTAGTCTGGGAGAGAAATCCATTCCGTGATGACTTCGGCGAGTGGAGACAGTGCACATTTGTTCACAGCGGATAAACACTCACACAGACGAGCGGTTCAGCCACACAAGGCCGGCCTCGCGTAGACACTTATCTGTGCGCACGGTCGCATTGGATCTTATTTGAAATGCAGCCGATGTGTGCGGCGTCCAGCCAGTACTCAGGGAAGCCAGGCTACACGGCAGACACACGGACCTGCACGCTAGTCTCCATCCAGATAACCAATCGGCATCTCGCGTGGTGGCGGGGCCAATCAGACGACAAAAACCCAGTTAGGAACCCCCCTTAACAGGAATGCACAAAACAATCCAGCTGTGATTCTTGGAACTCATCCAAGCAGCCTGTCAGGGCTCAAAATGTAGAGCAAGGTGGCTTTCGCTTGTAATATAATAAAATGCTCTATCAAGTTGTGTCCCATCAGCTAATGATCGTTGCCAGCCCTCCAGGTAAAAATCTAGAAAGGGTTCACTGTACTCTAAAATCAGAAAAGCCACAAAGTTTGTCTGAGAGAAACACGCATGCTCGATGTCCTCCATTGTTGTCTTTTGTTTACCATCTCACGTTCCTCGTAGAATTCATTGGCACTCACGCTGTTATGATGTAACACTATTTACATAGCTGACATGAACAGTTGGTCGCTTGGTAGAAACGTGAGAACAGGCATGATGTCACTTCAGTTGCTAAAGCTGTTTGATGTGGTCTAGAATTTACACTGTCAAAAGTTCTGTTTCCCAAACGTTATTGAGCCAACATCGATATTTCACATTTGAAAACTACTTTCCTGAAGCCAGAAGGAGAAAATCCCAATGCCGAAAACTTACAGTTTATCTTAAAATACGACCACCTAAAGAACCTACACACAGTGTTGTTAATCTTACTGAAAAAAAGTAATTAATTATAGTTACAAATTACTTCTCCCAAAAAGTAATTGCGTTACTAACTCAATTACCTGAACGTAAGAGTAATCAGTTACTTGGCAAAGTAATTGGTGATAATTACTTTTTTTTTTCCCCTCAAAAAAAAAAAAAAAAAAAAAACATTGGCCACACTATGTGAAGTTTTTTGTGGAGGTTTTTGGTACAATTGGCCCGAGCCCAATTCTTTACCCTAATTTACCCTTTACCCTGAATCAACTGTTAAAAGTTGTTAAAATTGCTCCCATTATTGCATTAGTTCCCTTCTCTCTACTTTCGACATATGAAAGTTTTAAAACTGTTTCATCATTTAAAGATAGATTCAAGTCAAGATTTTGCCGATTTAGAAGTATTTTAGATAAAAAGTTACTTAGGTTCGCGAGGAAGGTTCTCTACAACAGAGCCGTCCTAAAAAGCCTACTGCTTTAAAATGGCGGCTGTCATTTTGCATCTAGTTATATCTATAGACCCTACTCACGTGACGTCACAGCCACGCCCCCGCCCCATGTTGTCCGGATACTAGTCATGTTAATGCATTAGCGCTTCGTAAATTCCTCCTATTATGGCGTGTTTTTCTGCTCGTTAACATTAATAATCAAAATGGTGAAGTCGTGTGTGGCGGTCGGTTGCAAAAACAGAGAAGATAGACGGAGAGACTTGAATTTTTACCGTATTCCGAGAGACCCGAAGAGGAGACCGAGATTGACTGCTGCAATTTGACGAGAAAACTGGGCTCCAAACGACTACCACAGATTACGTAGTAGTCATTTTATATCTGGTAAGATGCATTTAATATATATTTAGAGGGTTTTGGGCTGAGAACCACAATTAAGATCATTGCTAGGCTAATCGCCGACAACATACACTCAGACGTTGTGAATGAACTACCTGAAAATCTATAATTATAAGGGGATAATCAGACAGTTGTCATACAATTAATTTACAATTTCACTATTGAGGTCAAAAGCCAAAAAATAAATTCAACTAGGGACAATCTGGAGTAGTGCTATCGCACTTCATATTTATTACGTATTATATATGTATACAGTGAGAGTGCTATCGCTAAACCATATAAACATTAAAAGCCCTAGCTCCATTGACAAATGATATGAAATACATTAGACTTGACAGTGGATGTTAGCAAGAACAAAAGATTTTGAATTGAAAATTTCGTAACTCACCTTCCGAGCACAAGATTCCTGCCGAATTTTCGTGTACGAGGACCTGTTTCACCCAACCAGCAACGTAGCATTTATAAGCCTCCAAGCTCTTAAAGTTTTTCAAACTTTCGTGAGAATAGGCTGATTTTGTGTGGACAAGATAGTTGTAAATATCAGGATATCAGATGTCAGGCGAAGCCAGCGGGTCGAAAAACATCGATTTAGGCATCAAATACGGATCTGGCGAATGGATAAACTGAAGCTTTTCCACGTAACGCCTTTTATGCAACGGATCCAATGAGTTTACAGCGTCACATAACACCGGGGCTTCCATGAATTGCTCTATAACTTGCTCGACTAATTGAAAACAATTAGAAAAGGTCTGAAAAAGAGGTACAATATGGCGGCCGGAAACAGCGACACGCCCATTTTGTGACGTAGGTGAGTAGGGTCTATATACAGTACATGTGATATCTACCATGTCTACCATATCTACCATAACATGCGGGCGTAGTTTGTCCGGCTATCGGCTACAACATGTATTATTGGAGCTACCTAGCATCGCGTTTGCTCGGCGTCACAACTTTCTTGCCTCCTCCCCGCTCCTGCTCTGCTCTGTCGTCTCGGTGAGTCCGTCTCCCTCAGACTTTTCGACCAATATAGTAACGCATAGTAACGCATGCCTTTCCGTCCTCAGTAACGGTAACGGCGTTGCCAAGATGAGAAAAGTAATTAATTAGATTACCCACTACTGAAAAAAATAACGCCGTTAGTAACGCCGTTATATTGTAACGCCGTTATTAACAACACTGGTCGTGGAGGTGCTGTAGCCTATCCCCGCTAATTAAAGGCAGTAGGCGGGGTACACTCTGAATGTATTATTCATTAATTTATCATTTAACACACATAACAGATATTATGGTAACACTTGACAATAAGGGTCCCTTAATTAACATTACTGTAATTTCCCGAATACACGCATCCGTGTATAATGCGCACCCCAAATTTACTTGTAAAATCTAGGGAAAATTATTGTACCCGTTTATAACGCACACCCTAATTTTAGCACCAATAAATAGAAGAATACAAGAAAACAGACCTCGTGTACAGATACAGAAATGTCATTTTACTGACTGGTGAAACACAGCACAAGCATAGCATATTGGTAGTTCAAAACATTACCATAAACTGACAATATTTACGGTAATAATATGATTTGACAACTTCTCCAACTTACCAGAATCTAGGAGAAAACAAATCATGTGACTTTTCTTTTAAAGGCTGCTGTATAACTTGCTCGTTTCATCATGATGAATAAATGTTTCTTCCATGGATTGATACAGTAAAATGAAAGTGAGAACGTAACTCGGAAATCCGAGAGGGCTCATCGCTGTCGACACGACAGTAACAATAGGAACTATTGTTATTTGGGTTTGAGTTTCCCGAGGGACAGATATAGTTGACGGACACACACAGGAAGTCTGTGTTGTTACGTTTGTTATGGTCCGAGTTGCGGAGCTGCAATAAACACTGACTCAAATGAGTTCAAGAAACTAAATTCTGTGCATTATGAAGAGTGAAAAAAGCTGAATTTAACACAGACAAAATCATTCGGCCGATCAGAGTGAAGTATTACCAAAACAAAATGGTGACGTCACGTACCGTAATGGTTGGCAACGGATCGCCGCAATCGTTTCTTCAACACAACGTGGCCATGTCAATAAAAAAAAAAAAATCTCTCTCTCTCTCTATCTCTCTCTCTCTCTCTCTCTCTCTCTCTCTCTCTCTCTCTCTCTATATATATATATATATATATATATATATATATATATATATATATATATATATATATATATATAGATAGATAGATAGATAGATAGATAGATATATACACAGTATATATAATATATATATATACACACAGTATATATAATATATATATTTATTTCTGTCTACATCCATGTACCCGTTTATAATGCGCACCATGATTTTACAAGTTGATTTTGGGGAAAAAAGTGTGTGTTATACTCGGGAAATTATGGTAGTTAATGCTTTTTTAGACAATAACTAATGTTTAAGTAACATTACGATAATTAATATAATTGCTTATCTAACATTTATTAATATATTATTTAACATGAGTTAATGTATTAGTTAATGCAGTATTTAATGCATAACCAGACAGTAACTAATAGGAGTGTAACGGTACATGTATTTGTATTGAACCGTTTCGGTACGGGGTGCTCGGTTCGGAACGAAGGTGTACCGAACGAGTTTCTGTCGTAATGTAACTAGTGCTGTCAAATTTAGCGCGTTAACGGGCGGTAATTAAATTTTTGAATTAATCACATTAAAATATTTGACGCATTTAACGCAAGCGCGAAATGACCCGCTCATGTATCCCATAATTCCACTGTTACGTCCCATGGACGGCTCGCTAAGGGCGTAACATAAAACGAGCCATACAAACAAGTTGCAAGTGGACACAAATTTATTCAAGTCGAACTCGCAATGAACAAAATATACAACATGCGGAAGAAGCTGGCTTCGGCATAAGCCTGGCCAAAACAACAAACAAAATGAAACTACACTTAAACCCCACCCGCTAAGTAAACCCTGATCGTAAAAAGGAAATAACAAAAAGACGGCAGTTTACGCTGACTGCTGCAGTGCTCTTATTTACAGTGGTGAACAAAAACGATCCAATAACGATTGAACACAAAAGACCTCACTGAAAAAGCGGAAATGAAACAAAGTAGCAATCAAATGCACAGGTCAATGAATGGCGAGCAAACAGCTGGCGAGGAGGTATGCGGCACGTATGCTGTCAAATGCGAACCCTCAGATTGTTGACAGCGGCTAGTTTTTGAAGTTGGCACCCTTCCTCGGGTGGCCCATCAGAAGCGGCGACATCGTCTTCCCGTCCGGCGTCAATCAGAGTACGTCACGTTGGGAGGGTAGGCAGCCAGCTGGCGGACGCGACGATCCGCTGACTGACAGTCTCAAAAAAGATAACAATTAAACGGCCAGGGCCGCCGCAACACTCAGAAGTGCAGTGAGCAGCGTGGGCAACGGTTAAATGTAAACATGGAAGAAAAGCCCTCTGGGAGGGGAATTCAAATTAAAAAAGAATATAGATGGAACAACTCTCAGAAAATCTCAATAAGTTGGTTTGCCTCAGCTACTGGCTAGAGGATGAGTAGAGAAGAGGGCCACATTTGTGTGTACACTACACAGACTTTCCACACAAATAATACTTTTTTTGTTACTGTTCTAAGGCTCTGTTGTGTGTTTGTTCTTGCAGAGAAAAAGAAAATGTCTTCAACAGAAAGAATGTTAATGCCATCGTGTGAATTTATTGTTATAATCAACAAATACAGTACTTTTGTACAGTATGTTGTACAGTATGTTGAATGTATATATCTGTCTTGTGTCTTATCATTCCATTCCAAAAATAATTTACAGAAAAATATGGCATATTTTAGAGATGGTTTGAATCGCGATTAATTAATTTTTAAGCTGTGATTAACTCGATTAAAAATTGTAATCATTTGACAGCCCTAAATGTAACCCTTACTTTTCGAGGCTGTGGTCATAAAGTTAATATGACAAACTTGAAACTGTTCAGTGTTGCAACTGTTCAAGTTTGCACATCAGATATTTGTTTAAAGAAAAAGTCTGAGCCAATGTTATTTATTTTTATTTTGTTTTTCAAAATATCTACATTTCAGAATACTGTATTTTGTATTTTTGAGCAGAATTCCAGCTTTGTATAGGCTAATATTCCTCTTGTTGAAAGCACAAAAGTGTGTAATAAACAACTAGCACATTTATATTTTGCATTTTGTTTTCTTACTGTACCGAAAATGAACCGAACCATGACCTCAAAACCGAGGTACGTACCGAACCGAGATTTTTGTGTACCATTACACCCCTAGTAACTAATGGTTTGGTAAAATTAAAAATACAGTATATATAGGCCTATATAGGGTTAGGGTTTAGGGTTAGGGTTTGTTAACTTAGCATTTATAATTTCTTGGTTAAGGGACACATGTGCTACACTTTACAATAAGGGTCCAAAAAGCATTCAGTAAAGGTTAATTAAGGCTAAGTAATACTTATGAGATACGTTCACGTGAAATAATACCATACCTAAGGTTACGTTAGCAACACCCAAGGAGTCACAGAGCAATGTTTCTCATTTTAAAATACAAAATCCCTTACTAGTACCAGTATACATTAATAACTATTTATTAATGCAGTAATGTATATGTGAATTCATTTTAAAATAACAATCACTTACTAGTATCAGTATACAATAATAACTACCGTAATTTCCTGAATATAACGCGCACTTTTTTCCCCCAAAATCAACTTGTAAAATCATGGTGCGCATTATAAACGGGTACATGGATGGAGACAGAAATATATATATATTATATATATAAATATAAACCGATTTTTTTTTTTTTTTTAATTGACACGGCCACGTTGTGTTGAAGAAACGTATGCGGCGATCCGTTGCCGACCATTACGGTACGTGACGTCACCATTTTGTTTCGGTAATACTTCACTCTGCTCGGCCGAATGATTATGTCTGTGTTAAATTCTGCTTCTTTCACTCTTCATAATGCACAGAATTTAGTTTCTTGAACTCATTTGAGTCAACGTTTATTGCAGCTCCGCAACCCGGACCATAACAAACATAACAACACAGACTTCCTGTGTGTGTCCGTCAACTATATCTGTCTCTCGGGAAACTCAAACCCAAATAACAATAGTTCCTATTGTTACTGTCGTGTCGACAGCGATGAGCTCTCTCGGATTTCCGACTTACGTTACACTTTCATTTTACCGCATCAATCTATGGAAGAAACATTTATTCATCATGATGAAACGAGCAAGTTATACAGCAGCCTTTAAAAAAAAAAGTCACATCTGTTTTGTTTTCTCCTAGATTCTGGTAAGTTGGAGAAGTTGTCAAATCATATTATTACCGTACATATTGTCAGTTTATGGTAATGTTTCGAACTACCAATATGCTATGCTTGTGCTGTCTTTCACCATTCAGTAAAATGACATTTCTGTATCTGTACACGAGGTCTGTTTTCTTGTATTCTTCTATTTATTGGTGCTAGAATTAGGGTGCGCGTTATAAACGGGTACAATAATTTTCCCTAGATTTTACAAGTAAATTTGGGGTGCGCATTATACACGGGTGCGCCTTATATTCGGGAAATTACGGTATTTATTAATCCACTAATGTATATGTAAATTATTGTTATGTATTACATATATTACATATTATAACCTAACCTTAAGTATGGTATTATTTCACGTGAACATACCTCATAAGTATTAATTAACCTTAATTAACCATTGCTGAATGTGCTTTGGACCCTTATTGTAAAGTGTAGTACATGGCTCCCTTAACTAAGAAATTATAAGTGCTTAAGTTAACAAACCCTAACCCTGTAGAGGCCTATATATATTTTTAATTTCACCAAATTATTAGTTACTGTCTGGTTATGCATTAACTAATGCATTAACTCATGTTGATTAATATATTAATAAATGCTAGATAAGCTATTATATTAATTATTGTAATGATACTTAAACATTAGTTTTTGTCTTAAAACGCATTAATTAATGCATTAATTCATGTTAATTAATATATTAATAAATGTTAGATAAGGGATTAAATGAATTATTGTCATGTTACTTAAACATGAGTTATTGTCTAAAAATGCATTAACTAATGTTAATTCAGGGACCCTCATTGTAAAGAGTTATCGGTATTATAAACAATGAGCACTTTTATTGGCAGCCAAAAGCACATTTATAAACTGTTTTTTTTTGTAATCTGGTAAACTCATGTACACATGTTAAAACACTTGAAAATGCTCAGACTCTTGCGTTCTTGGTAAAAAAAAAAAAAAAAAAAAAAGTACTGGGATAGTGACATTAAAAGATGTTGAGTGAAAAATTATGTGGCGGCAGTGTTCTGCAGAATGTGGAGGTGATGCAATTTGCGTCACAACTTTCTTTATGCATGATCAGGCTGCTATGCCAAAGGAATGTATTTACAACTCAGTAGACTCGTGCTTGTAAACGGATGAATCGGAATATCTGAAAAAAATGTTCAAAGGAACTACGACCACTCTGCTGCCTAAAGATCTTACCAGCCAAGAAGCATCATAAGCACACCTAAATAGTGCATTAACGCTCAACTGGCTAACTTAGGACCTACAGGTCCGCAATTAATGAATCAGTTCTGAGTCAAAGAAATAATAAAAGTGGGCTCTGAAATTCAATGTGAATACATCATTTGAATATATCTACCAAATTGTTTTCTGATCCATCTGTGAATAACAGCGGAGGAGCCATTTTAATTAATGTCCTCCCCAAGAAGAACTACAACAACAAAGTGAGTGAGATCTTCAGCCCTGTGATTGGGGCAGTCTTAAAAATTGGAAAAATTTCCTTGACCCAAATATTGGCTGAATATAAATGTGGCCAGTATGTCTCGTGGCTGACCTGAACTGAACTGGCATTATTATAACATTGAAAAGAAAACACAACTTGGTAGTGAGACGGTAAGTGAGGCCACGCGCTGGAGTGAGAGTAGCAGCAGCCAAAGTAACAGAACCACTCTCACACAGAGATTTGGCCCAGATCAGCCAGAGAGATAAAAGAAGGGGATTACGCTGGCGGAATCACTTGAAAGTCTCCTCTGACTCTCTGCCACTTCTACAAAGTCACCTCTGACAGTGAAACCATCTGCTCCTATGCTGACACATCAAAACCACTAAAAAAACTCGGCAACATTTGGGAAACATGCTAGGTCGAAGTGGCTAAGCCATTTTTTTTTTTTTAATTGATTGAGTTGTTCTTGTGTCATTGATGGAGGAAGTGTTGAAATCACTGCAAATATACAACACAGTGTAGGCAACCCCTATTTAGCATAGGGTGACCACCTGACTGGTTTTGATGTGTCTGTCATCCGCAAAACTCATTAGCCGGATGCTATGTGTCCAGCTTTTAAAGAAAATGGTCCGCGGTTCAGTTTACGTGATGCAATTCAACTCCACGGTTGTCATAACTGGTCTGTGATTGGCCAAGAGTGGCTTCAGTTAAAAACGTCCTACATCATTGGATCAATAAAATGTAAACAAAGCTTCATGCGTAGCTATCTGACAACATCTTTTTCTCGCCGAGATTTTACAACAGGTCTAGCAAACATGCAAAAATGTCACACAGCTTTTAACATTGAATAGCCGTAAGAGCATGAGTTCCACGCCTAAAGCAGTCAAGACTGGTTCCACGGTTTCTGCACGCTTTGCCGGTGTGACGTGGACGTGAGCAGCAGGTTGAAAAGAATGTCAAGCAGAGAGTGTGAAACATAAAAGAATGGGGCGAGCACCAAATGCGTCGATATTGAAAACATTTTTTCGAGAACCCTTATCTCGTCTGGATAGCAAAATAACTGCAGCTGAACTTTGTACCATTGTTACACTTATAAAGGGTTCACTTCTTTTTGAGCAGTTCAATGCTCACATGGTTTTTACACAAAAAATCTTGTTCATAGACTTCATAATGTATTGACGGCTCAGATCGGTCATGCACTGCGCCATTCAAGTAGAGGGCCACCTATATCAAGAGGAGCTATTCACAAACACGCACGCAGAGATCGAACGGCTGATTTCGGTTGAAAAAGTACAAAAGCTGTACCGCAAACAAACAGGAAAGGTTGTCTCAGGAGTGATTTGTTCGAAGATTCAAAGTAATTATTATATTTACCATGCATGTATTTGAAACGTTGTGAAAAAAATCAATGAGAGAAATTAGCCGATACTGCTTTGGCATCATAGTTCGTAATATTTACGTAAAATAAACACTAACTGCATGATTTTTTTGCTTTTAACCAAGAATCGAGACTGTTTTACGTCCATATCTATATAGGATTCGGGGATTTAAGCATTTGTTCACAAGAAATTTCACCGGAAAAGCTCTATTTACATCAGGCGGCTGCTAGATACATTCACTGACAGACTAAAATTGTACTTCGACATATTTACGTAAAATAAACACTAACTGCACGTTTTCTTTTGCTTTTAACCGCAAGAATCGACATTGTTTTACGTCCATATCTATAAAGAATTTGGGGATTTAAGCATGTATTCACAAGAATTTTCACCGGAAAAGCTCAGTTTACATCAGGCGGCCGCTAGCTACATTCACTAACAGACTAGCATTGTACTTTTAAATATTTACGAAAAATAAATGCTAACTGCACTTTTTTTTTTGCTTTTAACCAAGAATCAAGACTGTTTTCCTTCCATATCTATGAAGGATTCCGCGATTTAAGCATTTATTCACAAGGATTTTCACCAGAAAAGCTCTCTTTACATCAGGCAGCCGCTAGCTACATTCACTATCAGAATAGCATTGTACTTCGACATATTTACGTAAAATAAATGCTAACTGCGCTTTTTTTTTTGTTTTTGTTTTGTTTTTTGCTTTTAACCAAGAATCAAGACTATTTTATGTCCATGTCTATAAAGAATTCGGAGATTTAAGCATTTATTCAAAAGAATTTTCAACGAAAAAAGCACTTTGTGATTCCACTCGGTCAGCTTTAACGGCCTCGCCAACAATGCAGGCCCCCTATTTATCTGCCACGCGCCCCGTGTCCCGTCAACACAATATGAAGTCTATGTCTTGTTCTTAAGAAATGTATTTGTTGTTCTGCCAAAATATATACACTGGCAAAACGTGCTACCAATGGCAAATTTGACACTCTAAGTACAACCGTGTGCTTTCAGCTTGTTTTGTTTAGATGCATACAGGAAAAACATACTAAAAAAATGCTTTAAGTATTTTGAGGCAATGGAAAGGTAAAAAAAAAGACTCAATAAAAACAAAAATAATAAGCGCTTGTTGCTTTTAACTTATGTGCGCATGCGCGCAAGCGCACTGGGCACTGGTAGGACATTTCGCCGGATATTTTGGCAGAACACCATTTCAAAACAAGATTTGTTCTTGGGCCCATTGCAATTTGAAAACAGGGTATTGTAAACTAAATAAATTGTCCAAAAAAGTTTGACCTTTTATTGATTTTTTTACTATTTAGGTACACAAATATGATCTATAAACCTTGGCAAAACTGGATTTCTGATGAAAATACACCGCAAGTCTGATGTATTAATGTTTTCTAAAATATGTCCTCCATTTTGACCTTACTGAAGTGGTCACCCTAATTCGGCATGATGCATACAATTCACTTGCTATCCCTGAATATCTGCGATATCAAGACCACAAATTTCAAATAGTGATGGTTATTTTTTTTCTTGGGAATCAACAACTGAAACCAGGTTTTGTTGTTTTGCTAGACTAAATAAAATGAGTTATTAATATTCACAGTCATTGACAGCTATAGATGTCACATCCACTTATACTTAGGGCTGGCAGTGATCGATCACTCCCTTCCAGTTCAAATTTATCTGATGTCTGTTCCATTCAGTTGTAGCCAATTAGTTAAAATTTAATTAAATACAGACTTCCAAATACAATATTAAAAGAATATTCAAAAGAAGCAGTTTTTATAAATCCGCAATATAGCAAGGCTACACTGCACTTGCCTTAAGTAGACAGGACTCACCATAGCTGGATGACTTTGAGAGCCTCCTGGCGATGGTGCCCACGCAAAATGACGGTCCTTCGGCCTGTCAGTAGATGAAAAAGGCAATCAGTCAAGAAGAAAAATTTGTAAACAAAGAATATGTAAGCCACAAAGATCTGAATATGAAGTAACAAACAATTCTACCTTTGCAGAACCATCAGTCGGTAGTTTGTACATTTGTACTTTTTGGTAACATTTTGCTTTTTCTTACCTGTGTTAAAGCAGGACATGACTAGCCTTCATTTAACAACTAGGAAGTAGCAAACCCGACCCACACAATTGGCACTACTTAAAAGGAACCTCGGACTTAAAGACATACAGTGCTGCTCGAAAGTTTGTGAACCCCACAGCGATGGTCAGATTTTTTGTAAAAAAAACTAAAATAACCTTATTAAATGTTAAGTTATACCCAAATCCACAATACTGACATTCCAAATAATGGACTGAAACAAAAGAAATAGTTATATTGTCATTCTTTATTTAACAAAAGTGGTTGATTTAAGAAAAACTCAGATATCATGTGTGCAAAAGTATGTGAACCCCTTCAGTTAATAGGATATTGCGCCTCCTTTTGCAGAGATTACCTCAACCAAACGGTTTCTGTAGTGACTAATCAGCCTCTCACATCTACTTTGGGGGATTTTTGCCCATTCTTCCTTGCAGAACGCAGTCAGTTGAGAGAGGTTTGATGGGCGTCTGGCATGAACTGCTCGCTTCAGGTCCCGCCACAGCATTTCAATGGGATTTAGGTCAGGACTTTGACTGGGCCAGTCCAGAACACGAATCTTCTTCTTTTTCAGCCATTCCTTGGTTGTATTGCTGGAATGCTTTGGATCATTATCATGTTGCATGATCCACCTTCTGCCAAGCTTTAACTTCAAAACAGATGGCGTCAGGTTATGTTCTAGGATTTGACAATATTCCTCAGAATTCATGATTCCCTGGACTATGTGGAGTTGTCCAGGTCCTGAGGATGAAAAGCAAGCCCAGATCTTGACATTCCCACCTCCATGCTTCACTGTTGGGAGAAGGTTCTTTTGGTGGTATGCAGTGTTGACTTTTCGCCAGACATGGCGGTTTTGGTTGTGACCAAACAGTTCAATTTTGCACCTACATCAGTTGATGAAAACTCTTTTTAATTTAGTCTCGACAACACAACTGTTAAAAAAACAAAAAAAAACTACTGAATTGATTGATTAGGAAATCAGGTTGAAATAATAGAAAATTCCAAAATGTTGAGGGGGTTCACAAACTTTTGAGCAGCACTGTATATGCTCTAATAAGCCACAATTGTTCTCTTTTACTGAAATATGTTATCAGAAACACATCTAAACAAATCTATAATATCTAGTACATGTTTTGACCTAAGGAGGGTGCCATGCTTTTATACCTGCAATGGCTTCTCGGGGTGATGACGTAGATTGTCACTGTCCCTCGACGAATACTACCGGGTTACAGCAATTACTTCTACGCGGCGAGACGTCCAACATATGCACACATTGGTTAAAAGCGGCGAGTTTTTATTAGCTTTTCATTGCCTCAAAATACTTTTTGCATGTATCTTCCTTTCATACTTTTAAGCATTGTGTTTTCTTGTGGTAGCTTTAAAGCAGATTGTTGATCTGTCGACCACATTAGTCACGTAGCGTATTTAAACCACCCTTATTTGATATTAGTATGTTTAAGTACCATAATTTCTGGACTATAAGGCGCACCTGACTATAAGCCGCCACCCACCAAATTTGACATGAAAACGGCATTTGTTCATAGATAAGCCGCACTGGACTATAAGCCGCAGTTGTCCTCATTGTGTTATGGGATATTTACACCAAAAGATATTAACTGGTAACACTTCATTTGACAATGGAATCATAAGATAGTCATGAGACCAAATGAACCACCATTAAGCTTTGAACCAATTGGGTGCAAAGCCTTATTGTTTCTAAAAGCTTCATTTGGCCATCACTGCACCCATGGGGGAGACAGTCAACCTCTGCTGCCACCTGCTTTCAACACTGTTGTCATCCAACATTCCTCCTAGCATGCATTGCGATGCTACAGATCGCAATGCATGTAAATAGCAATCAAAATTCATGTTCTGTGCTAATTATTTCTTCAGTTACTGTTCCAGTTGTTTCATTAATTGCTAGTTATTGTATTTGGTAACATTTTCTTGGATGGTGGTGCCATAATACTTTCATATGACAGTCATAATTATTACATGACAATGTCATAAGCTTTAATGAATGCTTATAATAGAGGTCGGTTAGTGTCATCCAGCAAATTATCTCACTTTTGAATGGCCGTAAAAGATCTGAGCTGGACATAAATGGAGTTAGTGAAATAATATGCCACATGACACATACTGACATCTGTCATTAGCATTCAGTAATGTCCATGATAGTGTCATGTCATAATTATGATGTTCTTATGACAGTCTTATGATGCCGCTGTCAAATAAAGTGTTACCTATTAACCCAAATAAATCAACAAATAAGCCGCACGGGACTATAAGCCGCAGGATTCAAAATGAGGGAAAAAAGTAGCGGCTTATAGTCCGAAAATGAGGGTATTTGAGAAGACGTTTCACCGGTGTAGCACGTTTTGGCAGAACACCATTTTTTTTTCTACTCTCATCTCATCTCATCCCGTCTTTCCTGTTCATTTTGCTTTTGCTGCTTGTTTTGTGAAATATTGAAGAGGCTGTAATGTTCATTAATGTTCCTCTCAGGTTCAAATCGAAACGGTTGAACAGTTGACATGTTTATGTAGGAGAGTCATACTCTGGAAGCCCGGCAGCATAACCATGTGACGTCACCGCCCTGCGACGTCAACAACAATGGCGACCTGCTAGTTAAACTAATTTTACAAATTGTATAAAAACGAAAACATCAAGAGGGGTTTCAAAATCAAATTATTTTAACTCATAATAACGTTTATCTTTTAAGAACTACAAGTCTATCTATCCGTGGATCCCTTTAAGATAACGCTAGTACTTGTTGCTACCAAATATGATCTAAGTATAGGGGGCAAACGAATAAAAATAAAAACATCAACAATGAGAAGTAAATTTAAAAGATATCCGCTTGAATTTTATTGTATGTTGCTGTTCAAGAAGCTTTTCGGGCGCAACGTAAACAATTCCACATATCCTTATGTTCTTGTATCCTGAAGAAATTAACTGTGAGCTAACACACATTTTACTGGGTGGCAGATGATTTGATTTCCTGCAGAAGCTGGCCATAAGGTGAGGATTTTTGACCTGAAATAGCTTATTGATAAATGTACCCCTCTTACAATGAAGCGTGGTCCAATATAATGAAACAGACGAGAGTAGAACATGAGCAAACGAGGAACTTATAAAATGTCTTCTTCTGTTTCATCCAAGCAGTATGGATGCCCGGTGAGACCATGCTACCTTTTCCACTTCAGTTTTGGAACTGCAAATAGCATCTTTTTGGGAGGAGTGAACATGTCCTTTCACATGGAGTGCCTCAAGGTTCCATTCCGGGGCCTAATTTTCTTATTCTTTGTCCCTAAAATATGCAGTTTCAGTTCATTTTTAGGCAGATGACACCAAAAGTAAATGTTCCACTTTTGGTCAGTTTATTGTTGTGTAAACACACCCAAAGAGGAACAAGGTCATGGAGTGTGTTAGTGCCGCGATGTTACCGATCCGGAAGAGGTCAAAGGCATAATGGGTTATAATCTCCTCCAGAGCAACCTCGCAGCCCGACAACAGTGGAACTTTTAACAAAGACTTTGGCCTCAACCCTCAACAGCAGCTTCCACCAGCAGACCTCAGACTGCCGCTCCTTTGTCATATCCACTTGTTGGACAAATTCACATTTCACATGTCATTTAAATGAGTGTTGCCCCGGTGATTAGAAGATTCCACTAATTGTAGTCTCCCTCCGCCTCCTCGTTCTCTTCATCATTGCTTTGCCTCCAGTCCTCCTTGGGCTCTCCTGACATTTTCCACATGGAGGAGCAGGGAATGGGGGCTTTGTACCATTGGGCCCCATGACCCCCCTTTGCCCCCAGGCCACGCTTCTTCACTCGTATTCTCAGATCATCCGCCACTAACTGGCCTCAACATTAGTTCCACCTGCGCTTGTGCAGTTGCTGTATCCAAAATCCGGGTTTTACAAAGAAATGCTAAGCTTTAAAGTTCCTGTTAAGTCTTTTAGATGTCTATAAATCAAGAATGATTTATTCTTTATTCTTTTTCTTTATAGGGCAAGTGACTATTTTTTTCTAATTTCAAAATCTTAGTCATAAAGACCCTGCATCCACATATGTAATGGCCACATATGTGGACGCAGGGTCTCATTTATTGAACTACGTTATTACTTTTACGAGTACTTTTTATCTTTTAATGATTTTAATGAATGAATAAAATAGATCTATAAAATGGTAATAATAACAAAATTAATTAAGTTAATATGACTATAAACAGAAAACATTGCAGTTATAACACTAAGTTTATAATAAATAGCGTAATATAAAAATTAAAATATTTTTTGAAATTCATAGATTTTAGAAATAAGACAATATTTACTATTAACTCAACGCTTGCCATTGCCGGCCATGACATTCATTTCAGTTGAACTGGAAGGACTGGAAGTGAATACTCATGTTTCATTGCCATTGACGGTGCTAAATGTTCAATCCATTTTGACTGGGAGAGTGATCATTCACTGCCAGTCTCTCCCAGTCAAAATGGATTGGACATCTAACACGGTCAATGGCAGCTAATGAGTGCAATGAGTCCCTTTTTAATGGGTAAGACACAATCACATATCATAAGAAACTATCACCCAACTCCCATCACGGCACCTTTTAAAGAACACTTTCTACAGTACATTTACACAACCCAAATAAGCTTATTGTTGAAATAACATGTAAAAACATGGCACTGCTTCCCCTGCCTTTAACATGTTTTACCCTGTCTTTTCTGCTTCTCACTTTGCTCAAAGTGCACAATCTGTGCACAATCTCCCACAAAATGATTGCCTATTTTATGACTGATGCAGTCTCAGTAGTTCGTGCAGGTGCTGGATGAATGCATTGAAGTCAAATGACTTCCTGCACACACTTCAATCCGACCTCGCACACATGCCCTTCTCTGATCACTTTGACGAGCGTGTCACGTTGAGGATCTAGGATGTGAAAACCTCTGGGGAAATGAAGTAGCAATCCCCCTCCCTCTATTTTTCCTAACTCCATTCACTACTGTTGTCTAATAAGTGCGTTCGTAATTCTGAGACCTCTGTTGGACGGGCTAACATGCTAAGCCAATGGAGTCCAGATGGTTTGATTTTTGCTTTATCGGAGCAACACCTCACACAAACACATTTCGCTGTTTTTCAACCTAACATAAGCACAACCAAACAAAAGACAGTCTGGGCTTCTTTTTATTTTTAGCCAAAGCAGTGACGATGATGTAGCGCACAAACATACGCACACACATACAGTATGCACACAACCCCAGCAGAAGAAGGAAAAAAACTAGAGGAGCACTAAATCATTCCACTTTTTCAACGGTTTTCGTATATAAATAAAAATATATGTATATAATAAAACATTCTATATAATATAAATATACACTGTATCCCAAAAGTGAGTACACCCCTCTCATTTCTGCAGATATTTAAGTATATCTTTTCATGGGACAACACTGACAAAATGACACTTTAAAGCAATCAAAAGTAAACTCTGTGCAGCTTATATAATAGAGCTAATCCCCCCCCCCCCAAATAACTCAAAATATAGCCATTAATATCTAAACCCCTGGCAACGAAAGTGAGTACACCCCATTGGAAAAACGTACATCCCTAAATGTCCAAATTGAGTACTGCTTGTCATTTTCCCTCCAAAATGTCATGTGACTCGTTACAAGCGTGCTGCCAGCATTGCTGCAGAGATTGAAGAGGTAGAGGGTAGAGTTAGTGCTCAGACCATACGCCTCACTCTACATCAAATTAGTGTCCATGGCTGTCACCCCAGGAGGAATCCTCTTCTGAAGAAAGCCCGCCCGTCTCATCAGACCATAGGACATGGTTCCAGTAATCCATGTGCTTTGTTCACATGTCTTCAGCAAACTGTTTGCAGCGTTCCTTGTGTATCGTCTTCAGAAGAGGCTTCCTCCTGGGGTGACAGCCATGCACACGGTGTAGAGTGCGGAGTATGGTCTGAGCACTAAGAGGCTTGACCTCCCACCTCTTCAATCTCTGCAGCAATGCTGACAGCACTGCTGTAACGAGTAAGATGACATTTTGGAGGGAAAATGACAAGCAGTACTAAATTTGCACATTTAGAGATGTACGTTTTTCCAACGGGGTGTACTCACTTTTGTTGCCAGGGGTTTAGATAATAATGGCAATATTTTGAGTTGTTTGGAGGGGAAAATGAATTAACTTTATTATATAAGCTGCACACAGACTACCTTTCATTGTATCAAAGTGTCATTTTGTCAGTGTTGTCCCATGAAAAGATATACTTAAATATCTGCAGAAATGCGAGGGATGTACTCACTTTTGTGATACACTGTATACTATGTTTTTCACGGTAGTTTGTTGTTGTTGAATATGTTGATTTTTAACAGTATAATTCTGGTAATCAAAATTGCCAGCATTTTACTGTAAATTCAAAAGTTTTTTTCATTTTTTTAGCACATTTTGAAGCACAACCAAATTTGGTTTTATCACCATTTTCACCACCTTTACCAAACTGAGCTACACACTATTACCTTCATGAAATCTTCATTTCACCTTTAAATAATTTATCAGCAAATTGAACAAAAAGTGAGGTAAAAGCACTACTTTATTAGGATGTTCGATATTTTTTAGACCAGAAGCACCATATTAGAAAAAAAATGGTCAGGCCTGAAGTGCCAATAACCTGGTTGAAAACAATGTAAGTCTTGGATACATCTTTGGAAATAAAATAGGTAGCGTAATTTTCAGACTATAAGGTGCACCTGACTATAAGCCGCCACCCACTAAATTTGAGACGAAAACGGCATTTGTTATTAGATAAACCGCACTGGACGATAAGCTGCAGCTGCCCTCACTGTATTATAGGATATTTACACCAGAAGATATTCACCGGTAACACTATATTTGACAGCAGCAGCATAAGACTGTTGTAAGGTCAAATAAACCATCCATGCTTTAAGAAGCTTCATTTGGTCAGCACTGCTCCTTTTGGAGGGACAGTCAACCTCTGCTGCCACCTGCTGTCAACACTGTTGTCATCCAACATGCCTCCTAGCATGCATTGCCTCGTTACCGATGTAAATAACAATCAATTCATGTTCTGTGCTAATTATTTCTTCAGTTAATGTTCCAGTTGTTTCATTAATTGTTAGTTATGGTATTTGGTAACACTTTATTTGAAAGTGGATCCATAAGACTGTCATAAGACCAACATAATTATGACATGACACTTCCATGAGCATTAATCAATGCTTATGACCGATGTCATTTTGTGTCATCCGGCAAATTATCTCACTTTTGAATGGACGTAAAGAGCCGAGCTGGACATAAATGGAGTTAGTGACATAATTCATAATGTCATTCACTCATTTGCTCCCAAAAACGTATAAATACGTTATATTTTTACTAGGGCTGTCAAACGATTAAAATTTTTAATCGAGTTAATTACAGCTTAAAAATTAATTAATCGTAATTAATCGCAATTAATCGCAATTCAAACCATCTATAAAATATGCCATATTTTTCTGTAAATAATTGTTGGAATGGAAAGATAAGACACAAGATGGATATATACATTCAACATACGGTACATAAGGACTATTTGTTTATTATAACAATAAATCAACAAGATGGCATTAACATTATTAACATTCTGTTAAAGCGATCCATGGATAGAAAGACTTGTAGTTCTTAATAGAAAAATGTTAGTACAAGTTAGAGAAATTTTGTATTAAAACCCCTCTTAATGTTTTCGTTTTAATAAATTTGTAAAATTTTCAATCAAAAAATAAACTAGTAGCCCGCCATTGTTGATGTCAATAATGACTTACTCAATGCTCATGGATGCCTATAAAATCAGTCGCACCCAAGCGCCAGCAGAGGGCGGCAAAACTCCATAAAACACAACAAGTGAGCGTTTCAATGTGTACTGTCATTTGACACTCTCTGAGCGGGGCATCTGCGTTAATTGCGTCAAATATTTTAACGTGATTAATTTAAAAAATTAATTAACGCCCGTTAACGCGATAATTTTTTTCTTTTCCTTTTTTTTTTTTTTTTTTTTTTTTAAATTATAAAAGACATCTCTGGGTCCTCATTCAACTGAGCTCCAAAGCGCAAAGCTGAAAAATTAATTTTAAAGCAATAAAACTGGCCACTGGAGGGCAGTAGCGCATTTGGTAAGACCCGCAACCCGATTCAACAGCAACGAACAGCCGGGTAGCTCGGTCGGCGCGCTGGCGGAATGATGCCAGGCGGCGGACGACCGAGCACAACAACCGAGAGGACGCCTGGGATGCCAGGCGCTGGACGACCAAGCAGAACGACTGGGACCACCATTGCAGCGTGCTCGCCGAGCAGACCCCGCAGAGACTCAAAAAAATCCATCTTTATGAGACAGGAAACGATGAGGGAAAAGTTTACCCGGCTGACGCTGCGACAACAGCATCATCTCGGCGACAACAGCATCATCTCTCAGTTAGTCAAGTGTAAATAAATTGTTACTTTGCTATCAAAAGCTCTATTTGTCTTGTTCTTTATGATATTTTGTAAAAGGAAAACATTATTCAGATTTTTGGGATGTAACTAAAGCAAAAAATAGCTTTGTTAAAGTCAAAATTATGTTTGAAATGTAAGCGTTTACAAAAAGCTCATTTTCTCCGTTTTTTCATCAGAAACTGGAAAATTGCTCAAACCAAGCTATTTTCTAATACTGATTTCTAAAGAATGGAAAAAGATATGAACTTACTTTTTTTTCTGCTGAAAGAAGAGTCTAATATTTCTTTTGGTGGGTTCCATGTTTATATAGCAATAGAACAGAATTTTCTGTGGGCCTTGCAAAATCAGTCAAAATCCAGTAAAACGGCCGGGAGCGAGGAGCCTTGCTCTGGTGAAAATGGCTGGGAGTGAATGAGTTAATGGAATGATAATGTCATGTCATAATTATGACGGTCTTATGGCAGTCTTATGACACAGCTGTCAAAGAAAGGGTTCTCTATTAACCCAAATAAATAAAAAATAAGCCGCACTAGACTATAAACCACAGGATTCAAAATGGGGGGAAAAGTAGAGGCTTATAGTCCAAAAATTACGGTAGTACAGTTAGTCAAGGATAAATAGCTTGTGTTTCAGCAAGTGGATGTGTCAGCTACATACATGAATAGCTTGAAGTTATAGCAATGCCACACAGAAAACAAACTCAAGAGGACCAATCAACAGACTTCAGACATAGTTTGGAAGTACAGTGACCCAGGTTTGCAAACAACTAATCATTACCCCTGCCCTTTGGGTACACTCCACTCTGGCAGAGAGAGGTAAAGAGTGATACAATACGGGGATTATGTTGCATCCTTAACAAAATTTGAGAATGGAACTGCATGAAAAGTGTCTTCCAAAGTGCAATGCCTGGTGAAAAGTGGGCTTAAGAGGGCTTGACCTCCCAGACTGGGTCACAGACATGACAGCGTTTAAAAACGTCTTGGGGATTAAGTGCTTGTCAGGGCAGTCAGTCGACTCTCATCTCCATCCACCTCTTTCTTCCCTTACTACTACCTCCTCAGTCAGCGAGGGTTGCACATGAGTCAGTCCGAGCTGAAGTCCTGTCTGTGCATTTGTGTGCTCGTGCGAGAGCTCGTGTGAACGAGCGCCTCTCCGGCAGAGCTGGTTAGTGAGGCGCGAGTCTACGAAAGGCCAAATAGAGACGCCGGCTGCCATGACAAGAAAGTGACGCTGGGGTGACAAGACAAGACCTGTACACTCGTTGGAGAGTTTGCAGCCGTGTACGCCCAGGCATAACATAACACGGGCCCCGATTATCCTCTGAAGGTGGAGGAACGCAAACGACAAAGTGGTGTCTGAAGGATGAAGGCGCCACCATGAAAGCGAGTGAACAAACAAGGGCTAGCAGTTGCTTTGCAATGCATGCATAAAACCTGCCTTATTAGCATACAAATCCACATAAAAAGAATTGGAAAACACCTAGTACTTAAGGATTTCCTTATCAGAATCAAGACACCGAACAAGACTCATCTATTGCCAACAGCTTCACCAGAAAGACAAAATTACACTGGGGTTAGAGTTTGTTAGGGTTAGGGTCAGGGTTTGTTAAGGTTGGGTTAGTTTTAATGGAATTTGGAGTAAAATATCAGGTGAACTCCATTTGACCTTCTGTGAGCTTTTGAATGGACCTGCGTAACTGTTCGTGGAATGTCAAAACTCAGCGTAAATCAATAACACATTCATGTTCAATTATTGGTATCTGAATATTCATATTTATAACAGATCTGGTAATTCTGTGGTTCTACCTCCTCGTAGTGCCGGTAGGGTAGCTGGTCTGTGCAAGGTGTTTTGTCTCCCTGCATCCATAAATAAATGATGAAAGTTGCACCTATAGGGGTGGTATGGCTCAGGCAGTGTGGTTGTGTCTGAACACAAAGGTTGTAGCTGCCACTACCATATCAAAGTGTCCATATTTGTTTAAAAACAAATACATGCAGTTCATGTTGCATATGATTTTCAGACTGTGTCCTTGAGCATCATAGCGAAACCTTAGTTTCTCCTGATGAATGATACGACAGTGATGTGAAATCTAAGTCAATTTGTAACTCCGCCAGTAGGTGAATCTGACGGAAGGCGGATGTTATGTATTCGGATCTACAGTATATGTTTGTTTGTCATATGTTTGTGTTCAAGATAACTCAATAATAAATAAAGGGATATTATTTGGGGTAATGAGAGCATTTTTTTTTTTTTAAATATAAAAAAAAATAAAAAATCTTGAATTTATGACTAAGTGTTTGATTTCAAGTTCCAAAGCAGTTCATGAGTCCTTTTAGCTATTTAAGCAATCCAATTATTTAATAGCTCTTCTCTCAAAAAGGCCATCTTTGAGATGTTTTTTAATCTTCCACAAAATCACTTCAAATATGTCCAAAAGTTCAAGTACAAATCATTCCACACATCTGCACCAGGCTCTTGCAGTACCAATTCTCAAAAGATTGTCTCCCATGATTACAGATGTGATTGTCAGTCGCCAGTACAGCAGTCCGAAGGACTTTTTTAAAGTCTTTCTAAAGCACTGCGTCTATTCCAGGTTCATGCGCAAACAATTTTCAAACAATCCTCTTTTCGTGGCATTTCCTCGTAACGATTCCAAAGATTTGCTAGCTATTCAGTGCTCTTGCAGCAGTCACAATTGTCAACAGCTTTCTTTTTCCAAAGGGTTTATTACTACTCTGAGCCAACATGGGAAAAGTAAATATATTCTTTAGGTATTGGAGCATAAAATGTAGAAAGTGCCAAAAAAATGGCAAATACCTCAAGTATGGTTTTACTTATCAATGACGTTTGCAATTCTCAAGGAAACAACCCTATTTTTTCAAAAGGAGCCATGCAGGTAGTCCTCCACACCCTTCTCACCTTTTTAACCCGTGACCCATTTTAATGCTTGGTCATTGCAAGGTGGAGATAACTGCGTCGGGAGGGAATACGACCAATTTGCCAATATATACCAATATTTTTATTTCTATTAGAAAAATCTTTCAGTAAAACATTACACATTCTTGTGTATTTGCCACATATTGCCTCAGTTAACATTGCATCTTTGGGCCTCTTTTGACCTCGTTGTGAGTTTGTAAGGTTGTGACTTCTGATTAAACAAACTCGATGCCAATCAAACCGTTTGTTCTTCTTTTTCCGAGAATCGATAAAGAATCGAATCGTTAAGCTATATCGATAATGGAATTGGAATCGTAAAAATCTTATCAATTACCATCCCTGGCGACAGTGGGGGGGGGGGGGGGGGGGCAGCAGCAGCATGAGAACAAGGAAGAGGCAGAAAGGAACTTCAGGACGGCGGCAACACTGCTGGGGGAGGAGGAAGGTCCTGACATGAAGAACGTCAACGGGAACTAGGTATTTTTACGTGAATGAAAATCCTTTTAAAAAATAAAGGAAGAAAAAATGGCAGACGAGACTCCGGCATCGTAAAGTCGAAATCACATGTGTCGGGTACGTCGTAACCTGGGGACTACCTGTATTTCTAATATCAGCATAACATATTGTGCCTATATCAGGGTTATAAAACCCAACTTAGACACGGGCCATATCGTAGTTCTGGTTTCCTTCAGACGGCCATTAACTGCTAACTAGGGCTACCATGATTAATTCATTAATTAACAGCTAATCGATGAATCAAATAATTTTGATAGTCGATGAATTGCTTAGATGCACTGTTAAACAAAAACCTGTTCCAAAGCCTCTTTTGTGAACCTCTTAATTGAAAATATTCTGTTATTCTGTTAAAAAGAGGGTTGAGTGAATCATTTATGATTTCTGTCGTCCTCCATCTTTCATTGAGGACAACAGAAATTTCATTCAAATTTTATTTTAACTAGAAACAAAGTCAATGCACAGGACTTACTTTTGCTAGCCACGCAAAATGATGTTACAGGACGGATCTGACCTCCGGACCTTGAGTTTGACACCTGTGGCCTGGATACCAGCCAAGGGTCAGACCATTGCATTCATTCTTTGTTTCTTGTTACCCGCTTTCAGATTCCTTCACCAAAAATCAATCACTTTGTGGGGAAACCACTTTATCGTCGACCAGTTTTCTAGCCACAAGTGGTGATTTGATCTGATGACACAGCGGGGATACTTTGGTTTGTCACATCGTGTGAAGGCCCCCCCTTCATTTTAAGGGTGGCTGCCCTCAAGGTCAAGATTAGAAGTGCAGCGTTTAGAGCAGACTACTAAGGGTAGAGCGCAGTCGCCAGTTGCCTGGCGAAGGTTAAAATGAGCGAGACGTTTCAGGTCAGCACCCATTTCCCTCGCTCTCTTTGAAGCTGCCACATAGCTGAACGGGACCTATAACGCCACGGACGCATCACGCTGGAAACGACACCAATGCATGATATCATCAAAAGCAGACACGCAACTGATTGTGGTATCACGACTGTAAAGGGGAACATAAAAATGCATAAGCTTAAGACATCAATCACGGCCAGAAAATGGTTTTTCCAAATGCAATCCATTTCCACGCTGTCACCGCTACAGCGTAAATGATGTTATTTCATGACAACAATCCTCAAACAAACATTATATAGGTCAGCAATTCACAAACATAATGCCATGGCGCATCAGTTTGCCGAGGAACATTGTGTAGTTTCAGTGATTTGGTCCGAAACTGATTTACCACAGATAACGTTATCTTAGTTCAGTATGATGTGATAGTGACTTATCATGACAGGCAGAACAATGAAATGCTCTTCCTTCAAACCAGGGGTGTACTCATCTTTGTCATGGGGCAAATTGAAGTATTACATATTTAACTCATTGGCTGCCGTTGACAGCACTGGAGGTCCAATCCTTTCTGACTCGGATAGGCTGGCACTGATCATTCACTGCTAGCCTCTCCCAGTCAAAATGTATTGGGCATCTTGCACCATCAATAGTATTGAACCCAAGTCTGTCACGATTCATCAACGACTAAAAAATGACCAATCGATTAGTAAATGAGTCGACAACAATTTTGATAGTCGATGAATTGTTTGAAGACCTCAAAATTGAAGGTTTGAAGGTTTGGAGGCCAAAAATTTTTTTTGAGTCTCTTCATTATAATGGTATCCTTACTTGTTTTCCATTAACTATGGAAAGCGGAGGTTATGTACAGTGTATCACAAAAGTGAGTACACCCCTCGCATTACTGCAGATAACTTTGAAAAACGTACATCCCTAAATGTCCAAATTGAGTACTGCTTGTCATTTTCACTCCAAAATGTCATGTGACTCGTTACAGGAGTGCTGTCAGCATTGCTGCAGAGATTGAAGAGGTGGGAGGTCAGCCTGTTAGTGCTCAGACCATACGCCGCACTCTACATCAAATTGGTGTGCATGGCTGTCACCCCAGGAGGAAGCCTCTTCCGAGGACGGTTCACAAGAAAGCCCACAAAAAGTTTATATAAGCTGCACACAGACTACTTTTCATTGTGTCAAAGTGTCATTTTGTCAGTGTTGTCCCATGAAAAGATATACTTAAATATCTGCAGAAATGTGAGGGGTGTACTTTCTTTTGTGATACACTGTACGACATTTGGCATGAAAAATTAACTCCGAAGACTTCTGCCAAAACCAAGGCATCCAAATTTGGATTCATGTAAAATGTTCCCAAATGCACTCTGGCAGAGTAAACAAAAAGAATAAGCAATAAAAACTAAACATTACTGCCGCACCCTACATCAAATTGGTTTGCATGGCTGTCACCTCAAGAGGAAGCCTTTTCTGAAGACGGTACACAAGAAAGCCCTTAAACAGTTTGCTGAAGACATGTCAACAAAGCACATGGATTACTAGAACCATGTCCTATGGTCTGATGAGACGAGCGGGCTTTCTTGTGTACCGTCCTCGGAAGAGGCTTCCTCCTGGGGTGACAGCCATGCACACCAATTTGATGTAGAGTGCGGCGAATAGTCTGAGCACTAAAAGGTTACCCCCCACCTCTTCAATCTCTCCAGCAATGCTGACAGCACTCCTGTAACGAGTCACATGACATTTTGGAGGGAAAATGACAAGCTGTACTCAATTTGGACATTTAGGGATGTGCATTTATTCATAGGGGTGTACTCACTTTTGTTGCCAAGGGTTTGGATATTAATGGGTATATTTTGAGTTATATTAGGGGGAAAATAAATTAACTCTATTATATAAGCTGCACAAAGACTACTTTTCATTGCGTCAAAGTGTCATTTTGTCAGTATTGTGACCATGAAAATATATATTTAAATATCTGCAGAAATGCGAGGGGTGTTCTCACTTTTGTGATACACTGAATTTGGTTCTGTATGTATGTTTGTAATTTTGTGTTCAAGATAACTCAAGAAGGCATGATGGGATGATTATAAAACTTGCGGGATATGTTTGTAATATGAAACGGAAGAGAAGATTAAATTTTGGGTAATAAGGTCAAAGGTCACAGAGATGAGAAAAATAAATTCGCAATAACTGGATAATAGATAAGGCTATTTGCAGGGTATGTGATATGATGAGAAGTGAGACTGTGATGGCATTTTGGAGCAAGAGTAAAGGGAGTGCCCACCTTAAGTTAGGTGGAGAACTGCTCTCTCAGAGAGCTCCTCTTTATTTTAGTCACTTATTTATTTATTGATTGATTTATTCATTCATTTATTTTAAAGGGCAAAAATAAATGCAAGTAAAAATAAAGTCTCTTTTTTGCGTTTGTTTTTTTTTTTTTAAATACAAAACAAAAAAATGTAAATAATATATATTTTTATTTATTCTTATATATTCATGTTTTATGTTTAATTCACATTTCTTTGATTAAAAAAGGAGAAAATTAGGGGGGAAAAAATCTCAATTTTTAAAATAATTTTATTATTTATTTTATTATTTATTAAAATTAAAACCCTTATTTTATTAATACGAGGTAAAAAAAAAAAAAAAAAGATTAAATATCTCAAATCTTATATACATTTTATTTTAGCTTGAAATATGAAGTCAAAACGCATAATTTATTTTGTGGGCCACAAAAAATGATGTATCAGGCCAGATCTGCCCACCGGTCCACACCTGTGTTTTAAACGAAGGAAGGTTTGTACATTACAACAAATTTGAGATATCAAATTGCTACTTTAGTAATTCAGTGAAATTATTGAATCACTAGCTTAAACTTTTCACAAAATAATTGTCATTTCACTATAGCAGTTCTTTCGCCACCTGTGCTCTTGCTGTCTTTCTAAGGCAAACTTTTTCTCCTTTCCTTCTTTTCTGCTCACTAGCCAAGTCACCCGCACGTTAACAGCCACCTTCCTTTTTACGGTGCTCTCACCTCCCTTGTAAACCGGTGATTTACACTTGTGCACTAAAAAACAGCTTGAGACAAACAAACGTATTAAAAACACAAATGCTGAGGTATTCAAAGTTGCAAAAACCCCAGCCGAGGCTCATTTACCGGGGCCACCAAAACTCACAGGTTAGTCTTTAATCATCATTTGTTTGTTTTGTTGTAGCAGGATTATTCACCAACTAGGGGATCAATTTGCATCCAACATTGTGGGGGGTTTCAGCATAGGACATGATTTAGTGATTTGGATAATGGTTCAAAAACAAGATTTTTTTCTCCTCACTTTTATTTGTGTCTGTTGAAAAGGGCATTTCTTCATCACGTTTGAAATAACTTAATATCTTTTGCCATTATAAGGTGGTTTAAACATCTTTCCCCATTATTTAACCATAAAAATTAATTTATCTGTACAATGTTTTCACTCTTTATGTACAGATTTTTATATACAGTATAACCAGAAATTTTTACTCAGAATTCAATATGTATTGATACCCATTTTTCAGGTAATTTCCTCACAGTTATTAATTACATTTTTATATTATTTTTGTAATAAAAAATAAATAAATAAATAAAATCGCATAAAGACCTGGCATCCACATGCATGCACATCACATTTTGGCCAACATGCTCCAAAATGTTATGTCCATATATGTGGATGCCAGGTCTCAATTATAATGAATAACAATAGTGCTGGGACGTCTTTTAAAAAATAATCTAGTTAATAAATAAAAAAAATAATGAATTAAAAACAGAAATAATAATAATATGTATGATGCAAATTAGCGACAACAGGCATCTACAGTAAAAAAGCATTGAGGCTGCTTTGATCTGGATTGCCAGTAATTCATGACAATATCCACATAAATCCAGTTTTTTAATTTTTTTAAAATTTTGGGTTTTCTGTGATAATTTGAATTATGCTAGTGAAATGGGTTGATTTGAATTTAAAAGTTGTGCTTATTTATTTATTTTTAAGTGTAGCTGTCCAATTCATGAATGATCACTACAAATGCCACCTTTTAAAATGAATCGAACATCTAGTGCCGTCAACGGCAGCCAATTAGTTAAATGAGTGTCCTATGGAACATTAAACTTGTTTGCAATCTGTCCACATACCCACCCCAAAAAGACCCCCTTTGGTGCACTCCAAAGTGAAATTCAGCCCTTCCGAGACCAATTTCCATTGTAAACACAAAGCAAATCATGTTTGCCGTGTTGGGGGTCCCAAGGTTGCATGGATGAGGGCCGGGTGGTGGTGGGCTTCTCCCTTGGACACCACCCACATACACACACACAAACATGGCACTGCACCTACTGATGGCATGCCCCCCCTCAGAGATGGTGCCCACCTCCTTGACCTCCCCCAGTGGACTTGTCAAAGGGAATTTAACACGAGGGTTCCAAATTCCTGTGAGGTGATAATTATTGTAGCTGTTGACAGGGGGGTGGGGGGCATCGAGCACAGAGTAAACAAGCAGTGGGTGCTGTCCCTCCAATCACACCAACAGCTCCACTGTGACCTGCGTAAATGATACCATTAAGCCTGGTGTGACAGTGTGTCACCTACTGCAGTGACAATTTGGCGTCTGGGCTCCCAGGTGTCTCAGTTAGAAACTCTCAGACTGCTCATACATGACCTGGTGGTGGCAGCTCACGGATTTCTAAAATTTAGCACGACCACAGGTGTCAAATTCAAACTCTTTACTGACAACATTTGAGTCAGAAAGAAAGAAACTGTGACTTCCACAAATTTGGTTTCTTGGGTGCAAGTTGCCTGAAGGTGCCACATTCATATGCTGTCATATGGGTCATCTAATATGACAACCTTGTTTTTTTTTTTTTTTTTTCTAATCGATGTTTTGAGTGTGACAACCACTTTGTCATCATGTCGGACCTTTGCTTCTGCTAGCAAAGTTTCTCAGTAGTCTGTCAACTTTTTAGAGCTCATTTTAGGATATTGTAAAATTTACTACATACTTTAGCTCAGTGGTCCCCAACCTTTTTTGCACCACAGACTAGTGTGATGTGGACCCTTTATTTCATGGACCGGCAGAAAAATACAGCAAATATATAATAACACCACGGGGCTAAAAACGAATGTTAAGTGCATGCAAAATGTAATTCCCCATCAGTGTTGTATTTGGCAGCCCTTTCAATTTTCATTTTAGTCTTTTGGAAGAGAATACTTATTAGTCTTAGTTATACTTTTGTCATCTCAAAATTTGTTTGTCTTCGTCTAGTTTTTGATGACTAAAACTCAAGACTAATTCCTTCTAGTTTTGGTCGCCATTTTCTAAAAATGTTTTCATCAGGTAAAAACAGCACAGTATTTTATTATACCCACCTGGACGCCACGAACTGCATGTAAAAATAGTTGTTCAAGAGTTTAAGAGGATGCTCGCAGTTACCATTAGCCCAGGGGTCGCGTTAACCGAATATTTTCCGTCGTTGACCGATTTTTTAAAACGGTGACGGGAAAAACTGAAGTCCATCCGTCATTTTGACTGGTTGCAATTCACACCCCAGACCACAGGGTGGCGAGTGAGCATATTAATTAGCTATTGTCTCTCTTGATGCATGACGTCGTTGGCCTTACTCTGAAAAAATGTCAAGGCAACTGAGTGTCCGAAGTTTCTTCAAAAAGCCCCAAAACGACGATGGTGTTGATAAAAGAGGTGAAAAAACAGGGACTGCACAAGCGGGCACGCAATTCAAGTCCATGCGCACCAGGAGGAAAGTGTGAGACTACCTTCAGGCCACAGCAGGTGAACTGTTAATTTCATTGTTCCATATGCTACATATGGTAGGCTACCTACCTACTGGGGACACAGTCAGCTGTTTTTGTCACTGCGGAGAAAAAGTTACATATTCATCTGCTTGATGTGTGATGGCACGGTGTGGATTTTCTGTTAAGCTTGTTCAGACAGAATAATAATTTAAAATGAATGAAAACTAAATACTATTGAATATGTTAAAGCGGTATGCAATGTTAAGAGTCTTGTTAGCTGTAGGCGCACTATCCTATTCCCTCACTATCCACTTGCGGGGGCCTGTGCTTGTCAATGATGTTTCTTATTCTCGCTATATGATTATACAACTTTAACATTTGTTAATAATACGCTCTGTGTGTAGTATCATCCATCGCTTTTCCTTTTTAAATGGGCACTTATAAGCGAACGCAAGAAGTAATAACGGGAACATTTTTAAACAGGCATTTCACGGGAGAGCATTTCAACTCTTCGGCCAATCATATAGCGAGAGCGAGTGGATAGTGAGGGGACCGCGCGCGGCTCTTAAGTGTCTCTGTCACGTGACTGTCGTAGCCGGTGTAGGCGCTTGAGCCTACACCGTAACGCGCTTGGTCAAATGGACACACAAGTACGGAAGGTGAATTATGCCAAACAAAGGGTCACCACAATGTCATTATCATCATTTTAAAAATTTAAGTGACGGGTAAAAATAGATTATGACCGGATTTTTATGACCCTGTCAGTCAAAATGACAGACAACGAAAAAGTCTAGCGCAACCTCTGCATTAGCCTAATGCTAACACGAAAAAAATGCTAGGCTAACGCTATAAGTTCATTTAGTGTGGGATGATCACGCAGTACAGACCTTTACAGGCTAAAGCAACATTGCATATTCTGTCTCGTGAAGAAAACGAATCTTACATGTGTGCAAGCCTTCATGGAGACTGGAGACGACACACTGGTGAGTCGGGAATGGGGGGGTGCAGCACGTCACAGGTGGCACAACCAGACACTGCTACGATGCAGGGTAACTGCACATTAAATGTCACACATTGTGAACATTGTGACAATGGGCATTCATCGCATTATGTTTTAGTCGCCCAAATCACGTTTTTACCTCGTTATCATCTCGTCATCATGAAAAAATGCGTTCGTTGAAGAAATATTTTCAATGTCATTATCGCTGACGGCAACAACACTGCTCACGCTATGCTGCTGAATAAACCTTGATTAACAGTGGCCTCTCCTAAAACTTTATAGCAAATACCCTTGAGGCAGGCATAAATTCTTCTCCAATCTTTAGGTTTTTTGGCTTTAGCAATACAGTTTGCAACGAGGTATGGTGCTCTCAGTGTATTTGCTTCGTTGATACTATGTGTCACAGCAGCTTTGAAGGCTTCATTGCCTTGTTTGCTAGCTTTTGGCCACATATTATAAAGCGCTTACTTGGCGCTTGATTCTTGTATTATCTGCTTGGCGCTTGATTCTTGTATTATCTGTTAAAAGAGGTTTTCGTTTCATTTGAAGTTGTAGGCTCTTCTTATGGCTCGTCAGTGGCCTTTTCCCCGTAAAAATCCTGTCCAAAGATGTCAATTATTCAGTCCATTCATTCATCCATTCAGTTCATCTCCGCTAGCGTGTGGGCTTATTATTTCCGCCATATGTCATTATCGAATACAAGCACACATTGATACACAAAAAAAAAAAGATGGTAGATACTAGCTTTAATGGATTTCTAAACGACATCCTACCCAGTTTTATCATGCTATCTATCGAGTAGACAGGCAGATTGATGCATCAAGAGGGACAGGCCAGAATGCAGTCGTAAATAAATTATTTATTATTTCTGTGCGGCCCAGTAAATGCGCCACGGACCGGTACTGGTCCACGGCCCGGTGGTTGAGGACCCCTGCGTTAGCTGATAACTGATTAGTTTTACTCAAATAATGATTGAATAAAAAAACACGTGGATCTTTTAGTCTTTCACTTTCAAGGCTTTCGAATTGTTCTAAAAGTCCAACAAGGTTACTAGAACAATCACATGGTCAAAAATATCACGGTCCTATTCTTAAAAATATGCTTGCCACAATTTGGTAGTTGGTTGTTCACATTATATAAACATATACAAAACTAAAATTTCGAAATGAATAAGTGGTCATGGAAAAGCCTGACTTAAAAAAATAAAATAAAAATAAAAAACTACTCAAATATTGAAAAAAAGGTTTTTACACTTCCACGAGGCTTTTCAGGTTATTCAGTAATACAAATTTTGGCAAAAGCACAATGGTATTGGTGTGGGGTTTTTTTTCAATTTACACACCACAACATGTGGCGTACCAGTCACAAGATAACTTCTCCTCCACACGTAACAGGTTTTGGGTGTTTACATTCACAACCGGACTTTGAGGGAAATAATAACTTCGAAATCTATATTTACAGTATCACTACCAGAGCCTCACCAATTACATCAGGCATGTCCAAAGTCCGGCCCGGGGGCCAAATGCGGCCCGTGGTCAAATTTCATCCGGCCCCCAGCCTCTGTCATAAAATCAATAACGTCTGGCCCGCACACAGACTTGATAAATTGGTCAGCAGTACTGCTACTGGCATATGAAGTAGCTTACACACTAAATGCTGCTCGTCATTTACCCACTAAAAGGCAGCAGCTCTCTGAGCAACATCACCCCGTGTGACCCTTTACTTCCAATTTTCTAAAATGGCGACAATCAAAAAAAAAAAAAAAAAAAGTTGACTGCGACAGCTGACGCTACAAGATTAGGTGGAAATTGGACTATTTCTTCACTAAAATACACAACAACTGGCTGGACTTCCGGTTGTGACTGCCATGTAGGAGGACGCGTTGCTCTCTTGCTAATCTTCGACAATCCTACACAAAATTGCTTTCTTTTTTGTAAAAGCAACGGTGTGATTAATGACTAGGGATGGGAATTGATAGGATTTTTACGATTCCGATTGCATTATCGATATTGCTTAACAATTCGATTCTTTATCGATTCTCTTATCGATTCTAATTTGGGGAAAAAGAAGAACAAACGTTTTGATTAGCATTGAGTTTGTTTAATCAGAAGTCGCAACCTTACAAACTCACAACAAGGTCAAAAGAGGCCCAAAGCCTCAATATTAACTGCGGCAATAAGTGGCAAATGCACAAGAATGTGTAACATTTTACTGAAAAAATTTTCTAATAGAAATAAAAAATATTGGTATATATTGGCATATAGGTCGTTGGTCTGCCGTTGGCAATATGTGTTAAACTTGCAGGGGTCCCCAAACTTTTTCCAGTGAGGGCCACATAACTTTTCCCTTCTCTGATGAGGGGCCGGGGTCAATTTGTAACAGAAAAAGTGTGACGATTGCAGGAGTGCCTAAATGTCAAAAAAGTATTGTTTTTCAGAAGGCCACAATCAAATAACCCTTTCTGGATATTTCACGGAACAAAAGTAAATAAAATAAAAATAATAATATAATAATAATTAATAATAATAAAACTATTAATCAAATAGATAATAACCAAATAACCCTCTCTGAATTCTTCACAGAAAAAGGCCAGAAAATAAATAACACTATTGAGTAAAAAAAATTCAAAATGCTCTCTGGTATTGTTCAGGGGGCTGGACCAAATGTCGGGGCGGGCCATACCCGGCCCGCGGGCCGTAGTTTGGGGACCCCTGTTAAAGTGTATTATTTACCAGTATATTGAAATGCATGCCTTTTTATGGTGCTTTCACGCTTAAGTGGGGGCGCCCTTGCGCTTCCTCACGCGAAGAAGAACGCGCTCAAGTGGAGAAGAGCGCGCTTACACGCGAAGAAGAAATGCCGCATCCAAGCGAGCGAGCGAGTTAGTGAGAGAGGGAAGCACTCCTACGACCCTACGTTCTTTCTTAATGTTTGTAAAATATCTACAGAGGCAACGCCTGTATGTATCATCTTTTGTGTTGTTGTTGTGTGTTTTCCACTCGCGATCGGACACTTAAATCCAGTTGTGCAGTGGTTTGAACGATGTGCTAATTCTAGCGAACGCATGCTAATCGTGTTGTTATTACTGAATTAGCAGCTAATCATCGCTGATTTACGTTGATGCAAACCTGTTTGTTATTGGTGACGAAATGGATTTGTTTCATTTCTATTTTTAGTTTCACTCTTGAAGTGATGGTTGAATAAAGTCAGCAAATTATACCAACGTCTTCTGTATCGTCATTTCGGAGTTTAGCTAGCTGTATAGCTGTCTCGGTGAGGACAGTGCAGTCTATTCCCTCCCGATGCAGTTATCTCCACTGGGGCTGCAGCTATCGAATATTTTAGTAATCGAGTAATCGACTGAAAATTATATCGATTAATCGAGTGATCGGATAAAACAAATATATTTTTAGGTGAAGAGCAATTATATACATGAGAAAAGCAGACATTTGATCATTTTCAGTCAATCAATGTCTTTATTTTTTATGTATATTGTTGAAAACAGCCAACAATTGCATCTCAGATGTAACTAGAATTAAAAAAAAAGACTAATTCACTGCTTTCACTCAAAAAACCTTTAGATCTTATTTTTAAAAAGTGTATATATATATATATATATATATATATATATATATATATATATATATATATATATATATATATACACCTAAAAATGCCATTACGCTTGATAACACACATCACTTAAAAGTTAGGATTTTTTCCCACGTTTTTCATTTGAATTTCTATTTGTGTCAAGCCATTTTTAAGTTCTAGTTAAGTTTTAAGTTAGTCTAAACTGTAACACAAATTCTCTGCACGGTTCGATGGCGTGGTGGAAGCAATCGAAAATATGAGAAAAGAAGTCAGCGACTGCACCGAACGAATGGCGCACGTTGAACAACGTGTTTCAAACGCCGAGGATGAAATGGATAGCATGCAAGCTAAGCTAAAGGAGCTTGAAGCAAAAAACGCCATCAATGAGGAAAAACTACTGGATTTGGAAGATAGATCACGGCGAAACAACTTAAGGCTCTTTAACCTACCAGAAGGTGCGGAGGGACGGGACGCATGCTCTTTTTTGGAAAGATGAATCCCGAAGGCGCTTGATCTGACCACGCCACGCTTCGTTTTGGAGAGGGCACATCGTGTTGGACACATAAGGGACGCCCGGACGCCGCCGAGGACGCTCATCATGCGATTTCTCAACTACAACGATAAAAGGGCAGTCGTCGCAGCAGCCCAGAATAAGAAGGAAATCCGCTACGAGGACCATCAAGTGCGCTTCTTCCAAGACGTAGCAACTAGCTTCAAGTTGCTTCAATTTCTCGTTGCGTATCTTCCCTGTAATCATCTCGTACATGTCAGCTTGTCTTGTTTGGTAATATCGCCACCTCACATTGAACTCTTTAAAAATGGCGACTGCCTTTTTTGCAAATGAGGCAGACACAGTTGTTGTGTATTTTTTTCCCACAATATTTTTATTGATTTTCAAACTAATAATTCACACCATCAAAACAATACCATAAAGAGACCACACCAAGAACATACACACACACACAAAAAAACAACCCCAAAGAAAAAAATAATTGTTAAGCTCCAGCTTCACCCCATTTATCCTCCATAAACACAAAATCACAGTCCCTAATATGATATAGTAAGCCTCAAGACAGTTTCATCTTTTTGAAATGATTCATAAAAGGTGTCCACAAGTCCTCAAAAATCTGTTGTTTGCCCTTCAATATGTATGTCATGCGTTCTAGAGGTATAACTGACAACATCTGATTGATCCATTGTTTGGTAGAAGGTCCACGATCCGATTTCCATACTAATGCAATGCATTTCTTTGCCATTATTAAACCAAGATTGATAAGTGTCAATTCATGTTTTTTGTAATTATGTTAGTCTGGAAACAATCCCAACAGAAAAAAACTTTGGTCCAAATGGAATGTCTTTTAAAATCATTCCCTCCAACGTGCTTCTTACTTCATCCCAAAATTTCTTAACTTTTCCACATTGCCATACACAGTGATACAGGGTACCATTTTCTCCTGTACATTTAAAGCAGGTATCAGGAATATTTTTATTATATGCAATGGATTGATTAGTCCTCAATTATGCTTTGTGGGGGGGCTTTGAAATAAATGATAAGGCCAGTTGCATTTGTTACTAAACAAAATTAAGTAAAAAATATTTGATGTCACCAAAAAAAAAAAAAAAATCCCATTATTGGTTTGAATTGTATTTTCACTGTGTATTTTCATGTACTCGCATTAGAATAAAAATCAAGCTACAGCCACCCAAGCTGCATTTGAATGATGTTTTGTAGCATCACATAACATCATAAAATCTGTAATGTAGACCAAAAAACAGCAACTCCAGACTATTCGTAAAAAAGTAGCAGTAAAAATAAGTGCAGCGGGTTTGTGCTAAATAGTACAGTGTGTGCATGAATCTCGTACATTGTTGGCGGTGATTCGTTTATTTAAGAGGCAGCCCTGGCAGCGTGTTATTTCCTTGTCTTTTGCCCACATGTGGTTCCACACTCCCCCAGCCACACACCAAGACTTGTGGAGGTTATAAAAGTGGAAGGGGATGATTAGGAGGGAGGAATAATGGCCTCCACAAAACAAGGAATGTGTTTAACTGCCACAACGGCAACACAATACATCTTAATCGGACTACCGTGGTCAATATCGCAAATCATCTTCTCGTTGGCACGATTCTCAGAGATGGTAAAACATGAGAGGAGCACAAGCAGGATGCACTGTAGCTGCCTGATTTATGTCTGAGTTTGACCCGGGAGGATTGAGGCCGGGGAGTAGCTCGAGCCGTGCTGACCCACACATCAGTTCTGCATTGTTGGATTTGAGTGGATCCTTCTAAATCCGGGATTAGAAAAGTTAAATATACAAACACCTTCACCTCTCGCCACTCTGACACAAGCACCAGTCAGTCAGTCAATCGGCGGCACTCGTCATGCTCCAAAACTCATCACTCTCCGTCACGCCTTCTTTTCAGGTTCGCTCGCTTTGTGCTGTAACCGCCAGCAATCAGGTGGCGAACTTGAAAGAGGTCATCTTCTACAGTATATAGGGGCAGGATATTTTTACAAATGGAACATGTTCAGTGCATTTTGGCCTGGAAAACTGCAAGCAAATTGGATTTGAAGTGCTGAAAACTGCAGCCGGGATGAAGATTTCCTATAGCTCTTCTTTTACGGCATTTGTGTCTAGGGTGTGTAAACTGATGTACCCATTTATTAAGTTTTAACTTCCAAACCAGTTTTTAAAATGTGAGGGGAAGGGCCAGGTGGGGGAAGGGCAATGGCCATGGGGCGGCACACACGCAGCATCTACCCTCGTCTGCGGGCCTATCATATGTTAGATGGGACTCATGCATGACTAGGCGAAATTCGAAACACTCAAGTAGAAAACCTCAGTGCCAGGATTAGCGATAAAACAGCATAGAATATGATGCCAACATACTCACACTCACAAGGGATTCACACAAATACTGGGTTCTAGACCACATGGCTGATTTATGTACACTTCACCCCTCCCAATCACTTATCTCTCAGACCCCCCCCCCCCTTCAATACAGATATTTCCTTTGTGAAAACCAAAACATCTGAACGGTGCATCCCATTGATAAAACAACCACAATTTTGTTTTAAGGGCAAAATATGGCTTTCCTTGGTTATCAGGCCCCCCACGTGGTGTCAACCAGAAATACAACTAGCTAACGATAGCACTAACATATTCCTAGACGGTTAGAGTAGGTCTTTAATGTATGTCTTGTTGTTTGTGCTTTTTTCTGTCTCTCTCTCCCTCTTTTCTTTTGTTCCCCCATAACCCCTTCCTATTTGCTGCTTTCTCCTAATAAACGAGGGACGTTGAATTATCACAATGGATGTATGCCATACTCCCATGTGATACATTAAAACTGTTGAGATCAATCGGACACTCAGATAGATCTCCATTCTCCATGTCAAGCAGCTGAATAGGACAGGTTTAAAAAAGAAAAAAAAAGAAAAATAATAAAATAAAATAAATGTGTAATCTAAAGCAAGGGAAGGAAAAAGTGATTGGCTACTGCTGACTTCCACGGAAACACAACACAAATATGTGTTGCATTCAGGCAAAAGACTTCCTGGTGGCCATGACACAAACCTCCATCAACACATTTATGGAAGGCACTTACTCACATGTTCGTAAGTAGAAAACATACAGTCATGATGTCTTACATTTTTCAATAGTTACCTGCCGAGTGTAAATTTTGATCAATGTTCCATTTCCTTTCCAAGCAATTTACTTCCTGTAACATTTTCTCTTCGACTGCCACTTCACCTGTTGGATGGCGTTTTAACTACATTGCGGTGTGCGAACTGTCTTTCGAAACAATTTGCCATCATAAGATTGTCCAGGTTAGTTATCATGAGTAGTAGAAGGAGCAGTAGCAAAGTGAAAAGTTCATCGGAAAGTGGCCGATTGCAAGATGAAATGCCAAAAAGATTAACAGCAATTATTGGACTTTTAACATCGATATGAAATTGTAAATCAACTAATCTGTTCAAAATTTGGTGGGGCAAGAATTTTACACTGCAAAAAAACACCTCCTTAAAACTAGTTATACCTTTTTTCAGTGTAAATTTACTATAGAGAAGTGAAAGTTTCTGCCAGTGCTTTAAGGAAATTTTACTCAGATTTCTTGAAATAAGAAAAATAACTAACTGAAAATAAGTTTGACAGACTTATTTTAAGCAATAAATGAGTGTATTTAATATTTTAAAAAGTTTGTCAGAAATGTTCCTAATTCAGGAACACATATTGTTAGAAAACATTATTTGAAAGCAAATTGTTCTTGATTTAAGTGAAAAATTAACAACTTTTAGTTGTATGGGCTTAATAAAAACAAAAAGTAAGATTTACTTAAAGTAAATTGCATAATCTGAAGCATTAATCTGTTAACTAGTCTTGAACACTTAAAACAAGATGGAAAAAAATATTTGACTAGATATAACAAAAATAATCTGGCTTTATAAATTTGCAGTGTAGGCTAACCATTAATAGGGCAAGTGATGGTTTAGTTGTCGAATCAACCACAAGGAACCGCTCACTTTCGGAGGAAAACAAACTAAGGACTCTAGTCATTTGATGTCGGTCACATGACCATGGTGCGTATTATCTTATGTTAGTGCGGACTTGTATTTATTTCTCAGTGGAGCTTTGATTCTACTTCCCATCTTGTCTGCATTCAAGTTTGAGTTTGACTACCCAGCTAACTATACTTATTATGTTTCCGTTACCCCAACTTGCAGTAGTTTACTACGTCACATCATTTTATGAAAGACTCATGCTCAACTGCGCTCTACAGTCGTTCAAGCACAATTGCGAATACTTGCAGGGAGATATGCCCCGACTTCGGATTTTACCCGGGGCTCACAAACGGAGACCAACTTCCTCGATAACGAACTTGCTGTGATATAAATCCAAGAAAAAAAATACATGTCCTCACAGAAGGCAATAAAGTTCATGAAACGCTCAGAAATCGCAGCCAATAAAAATGATTGACATCCGGTTCATTTTAACTAGGAGGACTGGCTGTTAATGCTCATGTTTCAGTGCCATTGACAGCGCTAGACGTCCAATCCATATTGACCGGGAGGCCTAGCATCAAGTATTTGTTGCTAGCCTCTCCCGGCCAAAATGGATTGGCTGTCTAGCGCTGTCAATGACAGTCAATGACTTATATTAGCGCCATTTAAAGGTTTATAATAGTTTTTAGAAATGTGCATTCATACATCACAACAGCGGCAATGCCAAGCTTAGCAAGACAATTACAGGCCACAGCCAGCCCACATCATCACTGACCTGACATGATGGGTGGTGGCCTAAGACAGGGGGGTCATTACAGACGGTGACGGGTGAGAGTTCCATTGGAGGGATCAGAGCATCCAAGACTTCTTCATACATGTAGCACGTCACTTTTACAAGTGCGCTTGTACGTACTTCGCATCCATTGTGCATGCATGGTGTTTGTCTCTAATTGGTAGGTAAGCAAAAAACAAAAAGTTGCCTTTAAGGAAGGCCAATAAATATCCTGCCTGTAATGTTAAACACCTGCCCATAAAGCCCAGAGGAATGCTAAATGAAAGCCCGCTTCAGATCCTGTCTCCTGTCTGGGGTCTCACGTCAAGACAGCAGGATTTGTAATGGCTGTAACCAGGATTATTGAGTTCAAGCAGAACAGCCAGGAAGTACAGAACAGGGGGGGAAAAAAACATCACATAGTAGCCGATTCTCCTCCCACAACGGACGCTACAATAGCGGATGGATTATTTCTCCATGTAATTGCACAGAAGAATCAACGTGACAACTTTTAGCATCAAATATGTCAAAACCCATCACAGCAGCATTTCTTCAGCACTGCTTTTACAGCCCACTGATCAAAGCGCCTCACAGGGGAGCTGTATAATAGTAGTGGACACACCAAAAACACTCTTTGTTGGCGCGGGAGCTAGACGCGCTATGACAGATGACCAGTACCGCTTCAAACACACTGATCCTCTAACCCCCACAAACATACGCACACACAGAAGGCAAGCATGTGACTGTAGAATGTGGAGATGACGTGGCACGGCCTCTCTGGTTTCCATTCCCTGACGCCCGGTCCCCTTTGCACCTGTCGAGTGCCAATAGACCCCCCGTCTGCACTCTGTCACCACAGAGAATATACGGCCTCACTCAATTGGTCTGGTCTGACTAATTACTCTCGAACTGGCCTCTTAAGGCCCGGCTCACGCGTGGGTTCCTCACCTCCGACATGAACAAGTAACTGGAAGTCGTTGGCACAGAGAGATTAAGCGGTGGTGTCTACACGCGAGCCTCGGATAATGAAGCCATCGGTATGGACGGGGAGGCGGGCAACAGCAGTGTGAGTTACACATGCACACATGTAATCATGCGACCTGACCACACACACGCTTGCCACACCTAGAGAACACTTGGGGGGGGGGCGTGTGCTTCATGCATTATTTCGTACTGCAGATGTGGAACCCATTCATAATCAGCAAAATGTGTACTCGTACACTCTGTAAAGTTAGAAAAGTATTAACTGATGTTATGATATCTTAAATCACACATTTCAATATCGCAGTATTTCTGTTTTGTATATCTTAAATTACATTAGTGCTTTAAAAGTAAAAGTTGTCAGAATTAAACCAATAAGGGGTTTAGAGCAGGGGATATCATCTGTAATCTTATATATATATATATATATATATATATACATATATATATATATACACATATATATATATATATATAATTACTGGAAGAATGTGTTAAGTCAGCTGAAACCAAAATAGAACTTTTTGGTAGAAACACAGGTTCTCCTGTTTGGAGGTAAAAAAAATACTGTTATTGCACCATACCCACTGTGAAGCATGGGGTTGGAAACATCATGCTTTGGGGCTGTTTTTCTGCATAGGGACCAGACTTATTTGCCCTACTGTACTAGTGCTGTAAAAGTTAAAGCTGTCAGTTTCAGGGATTGAGGGCAAGCATGCGAGGAACTAGGGAGGGTGGAACCAAACGCAAGATAATCGGGAAACAAGGCAGGTAGGCGTTGGTGCAAAAATGTTTCATTTAAGTGTTCAAAATCACAGTACAAACATAAGACATAGAATCAAGACGTCTCAAGGTAAATGAAAAGTCAAAAGACAAACAGATCCACTTGAAAAAAAGAACGTAGACAAGGGCACAGGAACACATGAGGCACAGACGATGACATTGACAATCACGCAACAAGGAAAGACTGAACATAGGAAGCTTAAATACCCTGACAGGGTAACGAGACAATGAGGCACAGGTGGGTGACACGAGAGGCAGCCAATTGTACGACACACAAGGAACATGCACAACAGGTGAAAATGGGCAATCATGAAACAAACCTAATACTAACAACACAAACTCTAACGGTCAGAGTTCAACCAAAGGGGGATTTAAGTCAGGGGGTATCAACATTGATCTTTTTTTGTTATAATTATTTTTTTCTTATAATTTATTTACCGTCATTGTTATTATTACTCATTTATTTTCTGATTTTATTACTAATTATTACTCTTTATTATTACTTTATTTAGTTATTTAATATATAGACAAGTTCCCAAGGTACTTCCGCTTTACTTCCCCACTTCTGCACTTCTACTTTACACGTTCCCCAACCAAAACAACAATGGAGCTGGAGTGGCATTACTCAACAAAATCCCTCAAAAAGCCAATTTGGAAATACTGCATCCATCTGCCATCATCACGACATGGGAGGACAACATGAAGAAATGGCTAAGAGTCGCCACAACCAAAATATTTTTGTATTTTATTGATTTAATGGCAGTGGAATGAAACGCAATCAGGGCATCCAGCGCCTGCACATCAACAAAGCTGAATGTGTCCTAATACATGAAAACGGGAATTTTGTGTTTATGAAGGCAGATGAGGAACCAAAACAGTGCCACCACAATACAATCACAGGTACAATTATGTTCAATTTGACTACAATTCTGTGTGTTGCGTCACAGCTGAGACATCATTAGCTCAGCTAAATATAGCTACACAACGATAAAGAAATGGAAAACAAACACTCATCTACTATAAGTCATACACGGGCTTTGTACCTTAAATGCAAGTGCTACACGTTTTTTGTTTGTTAACATGTGGGAAAAGGCTGTTAGGTAAGTGAAGACAACTTGATGTGCCTCTCAACAACACTTATGTTGATGGACATATACCGAGACAGCGTGCATTCTACCTTGATGATGGAAGGCTCAATATATGTTCCACTTTCGTTAAGATTTTTCTATCTAATAATTTTATAAATTGTTATTTATTGACATTTATTGTGCATGCATCAGTTGTTATACATTTAAAAAAAAAAAAAAATGGAATCATGTCCAAAAGTTTAATTGCGATCAATATCGGCAATAAAAAAGAATGACATACTATTTGTGTTTATATGTGCATGTACACCTCATCTTCACACAGGCTGCACAGATTGTTATAATTTTGTCCACGAATGATCAACGACATGATAGGAACAAACACACAAAGAGCGAGACACATCCTGTAGCTGGTCAAAACATTTCACTTCCAACCATATACAGTGTATCACAAAAGTAAGTACACCCCTCGCATTTATGCAGATATTTAAATATATCTTTTCATGGGATAACACTGACAAATTGACACTTTAACACAGGGGTCCCCAAACTACGGCCCGCGGGCCGGAGATGGCCCGCCTCCACATTTGGTCCGGCCCCCTGAACAATACCAGAGAGCATTTTGATTTTTTTTTTTCTTCTCAATAGTGTTATTTATTTCCAGGCCTTTTTCTGGGAAGAACTCAGAGAGGTTTATTTGGTTATTATATATTTAATGAATAGTGTTGTTATTATTATTTATTATTATTATATTATTATTTTTATTTTATTTACTTTTGTTCCATGAAGAATCCAGAAAGGGTTATTTGATTGTGGCTTTCTGAAAATACATTTTTACATTTAGGCACTCCTGCAATCGTCACACTTTTTGTGCTACAAACTGACCCCGGCCCCTCATCAGAGAAGGGAAAAGTTATGTGGCCCTCACAGGAAAAAGTTTCGGGACCCCTGCTTTAACACAATGAAAAGTAGTCTGTGGGCAGCTTATATAATAGAGTTAATTTATTTTCCCCTCAAAATAACTCAAAATATAGCCATTAATATCCAAACCCCTGGAAACAAAAGTGAGTACACCCCTTAGAAACTACATACATCCCTAAATGTCCAAATTGAGTACTGCTTGTCATTTTCCCTCCAAAATGTTATGTGACTCGTTACAGGAGTCATGTCAAAACTTCTGCAGGTATTGAAGAAGTGGGGGGTCAGCCTGTTAGTGCGCAGACCATACGCCGCACTCTACATTAAATTGGTGTGCATGGCTGTCACCCCAGGAAGAAGCCTCTTCTGAAGACGGTACACAAGAAAGCCTGCAAACAGTTTGCTGAAGACATGTCAACAAAGCACATGGATTACTGGAACCACGTCCATGTACTCACTTTTGTGATACACTGCATATAGGCACTACCAGTTCACACAACCACGCAGAGCACAGAAAGTCGGGGAGCCTCATCTACGCTGTGCTGAATTCATTTTTGGAGATTCTGAGGGTTCCTCTGGTTTGATTTTGAAGTTTAACTCTACGGTCTACTACACACCGCTTACTTCAACCGCACTTTATGTGGTTCTGTCTGGACGTCCATAGCAGAAAATGTCAAAGATGGCCCAGCCCATGTTTCGCTCAGGAAACTTGTCTATAAATATTAATTTCCCCGTACATAAAGGAGGGGACGCACATGTATTCAACAACTATAGGCCTATCTCCATTCTGCCACAATTATCCAAGATCCTTGAAAAACGTTTTAATAACAGGCTTGACAAGTTCATATCAAAGCGCAGCTTACTAAATCATAGCCAGTATGGTTTTAGAAAAGACCACTCAACTGCACAAGCGCTGACGGAGTCAATGGAAATTATTACGGATGCGATTGATCAAGTACAGTATTCTGTTGGGATTTTCTTGGATTTGAAAAAAACATTTGACACAGTAGATCATAATATATTATTTGACAAATTAGAGTGACTGGGAATTAGAGGAATAGCTCTAGACTGGATACGTAGTTATCTATCTAAATGGCATCAATATGTGACAATTAGTGGGAAAAGGTCGGAAAAACTTGAAGTTACATGTGGAAAACCTCAAGGCTCTGTCTTGGGACCAAAACTGTTTCTACTATATATAAATGATATATACAAGGTATGCAACATATTAAAAATGGTGCTTTTTGTAGACGACACCAATATCTTTTTCTCAGGTAACGACCTAAACAGAATGACAAAACAAGCGAATGAGGAATTAGGCAAGCTACAAGAATGGTTCAATGCCAATAAACTGTCACTAAACTTTAGTAAAACTAAATATATGCTATTTGGCAAAAAAGGACTGAAAGAACATCTAAACATTCAAGTACACCAGGTGGCTATTGAACGTGTTAGAGAACACACGGTATTGGGTATAACACTTGATGATTCATTAACATGGAATGCACATATAAGACAACTGAAAAATAAATTAGCTAGGAGCGTCTCCATTCTTTACAGAGCTCAAAATGTACTAGATCCCTATTTGACTTACTGCGCCGAAATTTGGAGAAACACCTACAAATCTCGATTACACCCTCTGTTGGTCATCCAAAAAAAATCAATACGGATTATTCATAAGGCAAAATACACAGCACATACACACAAGTTATTCATCAAATCCAAATTATTGAAGCTGTATGATTTAATAAATTTCAAAACGTGACAGATGATGTACAAAGCCTCAACTAATAGCCTTCCGTATAACTTGCAAAGTCGTTTCCAGGCTTGGGATTCGAAATACGATTTGAGGGGAGAAAATGTGTTTAAACTTAACTACGCAAGAACAACACTAAAATCATTTTCAGTTCCTTACTCTAGTGTAAAGCTTTGGAACAAACTAGATTCTGCAGTGACCAGCTCAGGGTCATTGGCTGTTTTTAAGAGGAGGTATAAACAAACCTTATTAAATAATTATGTTGCTGACCCAAGCTAACTCTTGGACATAACAAGAACTGTACAAATGTTAAATAATGTCTGGGTAGCAACTCAAACCTGGAAGCAAAACCGAGTGAACCCAAAACAATGGAAGGCAAAAATAAAAGAGGAAAAAACAAAAAAAACAACAACAAAAAAAACAAAGGTGACTCTATGCCAATGCAAACAGAACTCACAAGGATATATCATCTGTTGGCTGTAAATGCACAGACAATTGACTTCAAATTCTTCAAACTCTGTAACGACATGGAACTGGTCGATTGACCACTGTCCTGCTTTACAATGCGGTCAGAACCTGGACAACGCGCCTGCCCGGAAAACACCTTAAAGTCTGGATATTGTGGAGGATAGCTGGGGTAGATGGCGGCCGCTGTGTCTGACCACACCCAAAGTGGAACGATATCGAGGATGTTTCCTTTTGGTGCGCTGCTGGCAGCTTCTGATTGTGCCAGGTGGGACAGTGATCGCTGGGACGCTCCTTATGAAGTGGTTGTCGTCAGCCCGACTACAGTGAAAGTTGACGGACGCACTGAGTGAATTGATCCCAGTGCAAGCCCGGTTGCCTGAAGGACCAAGCGACGCCAGTCCCCCAGGCCATGAGTCCACAACCGGAATGGCGATGCAACCTACTACGAAGCTGCGCGACCTTGAGATGAATGTTCGTCGGGAGTCAGCAAGGAATGAAAACTGCGACGAGGATTAAGTCGACAAAAGGAGGGTGGCGGATACGGCCTACCATCGGTCCTCAGCTATTCCCTATCTTCTGGATCGAATCAACTGAATAAACTAACTACTGAATTATGAACTAATCTAATGAATCTAACCAACATAACGAGCACATTGCCACGATTGACAATGGACTATTGGGAAAATGAACAATCAGAGGGGATGGTTATTATAAAAAAAAATTTAAAAACTTGTAATCATTACGCAATCTGAATGTCAAAAATTGATATTCAATATTTTCTGCGTCCTATATGGTATACTGGGGACGGGTTTCAATAAGCTTCGGCTTCTCCCGTCATCCCTTTTCTTTTCGGGTTGAATTAATTGCAAACACATATAAATGCTGTATGTTTGTTTGGATTTGTCATGCCTGAAGGGAAAATAAATAAATAAACCAAACCAAACCAATTACAATTATGTTATTATTTAATGTTTTAATGTCAACTGTGTCTTTGGAGCCAGTTGGCATATTTTGATGATTTAGGGGTATGTAGACAAACCTAATTTAAAGCTTTAAAGCCTTATATCTGGCAATAGAGTTAAAATTAACTTTGATGGCATATTTGGCAATAGAATATTCATTATTTGGTCTTCCGAACCGCTTATCCTCACGAGTGTGCTGGCCCTATCCCTGCTAACCACGGGCAGGAGGCAGGGTACATACACCCTGAACTGGTCACCTGCCAGTCACAGGGCACATAGAGACAGACATACATCCAAGCACACACTCAGACCTACATACAATTTGGAGTGTTCAAGTAGCCTACCTTGCATGCTTTTGGGATGAGGGAGGAAGCCGGAGTCACCAGAGAGAACCCACGCAGGCACGGGGAGGCAACAGAATATACATGCAATATATGCATTTCTAATATACTAGTATGTGGGGCAGCACTCATATGTTCAGTATATGTACATTAATAAAGTATTTACTAAGGGTGGGAATCTTTGGGCACCTAACGATTCGATTACGATTCAGAGATTACAATTCAATTATAAATAGATTATTGATGACCCCCCCCCAGCTATTAGCTGCTTTTAATGTTTCACACATTAGTTACAAAAATTGTACAAAAAGCCTCTCAGGCTTAAATATAGTTATTTCAGTATCAAGTTATAACAGTAAATAAAATACTCACGTCCCCATTCTGTATCAGCAGCTTTAAACTACATTCAATTAGTTTAATGTTGTGAATCAACCGTTAAAGTTGTTAAAATTGCTGCAGTTATTCCTAAATTTCCCCTTCTGTCTACTTTCGACATGTGAAAGTTTTAAAACTGTTTTAAAGATGGATTGAAGTCCAGATTTTGCCAATTTAGGATTATTTTAGATAAAAAGTGAATTACTTTCGCTTGGAAGGTTCGCTGCAACAGCCTTCAAGGGAAGTCTACAGCTTTAAGATGGCGGCTGTTTACTAACGCCGGCAAATCTGTCATTTTGCATCTAGTTTTCTATATGTGTGCTGCTAACGCCGCCGAGTCTGTCATTTCGCATCCAGTTCTTTATACATGTGATATCTACCATAGCATTATGTGGACATAGTTTGTAGTGGATGTCGGCAGCAGTCAGGTATAATTGTTTTTTTATCTAGCGGCATGAGTTACAGTAAGCCAGAGTTGTGAGTTGAGCATTGTCATTACCCGGGTAATGACAAGCATGATGTTTACTCTCGGTTGGTACTCCCTTCCTTATTGTGTCCCGAAGACCATGCGGACTATGTTTTAATTCGCGTTACTAGGCATATTTCAATAATCAGAATTTGGATGTTTGTGAATCGTTCTCGAATCTTCCACGGCCGAATCGCGAATAATCTAAGAATCGGAAAATTTGCAAACCTCTAGTATTCACATTAATGTAATCAATGTTAAAGCTTTAACTATAATCTCCAGATCTGAAAACTTTTAACTTTCATAAAACAAGACAATACTAGTATATACTGCACATTCCCTATAGCCTTACTTATAGTAAGTGAATGCACGACATTCAACGTTCAAGAACAAAATAAAGGGCTTCCCTGCTTAAAGGTGAACATTATTTTTTTCATATTCTTTTTTATTAAGTTTGATGCAATTTTATCAACTTTGTGTTGAAAATGACCCGACTGTCATTTTTCTATCTATTGCAGTTGGTCCTTTTTGCTTGTTTATGCAAACAAGATCCGCATAATAAGACGCAGCATAATGTCACTGAGTGCTTGGTGTTACAAGTGCTTTTGCGATCATATTACAAAACACATATTTTACTAACGTTGACCTATCATAACCACGAAACAGTAAGGGGAGAAAATAAATTAGGTAGAAGTTGCCCTTTAATCCATTTAGTCCAGATTCCAAACGCTTAAAAAAAATAATACAACAGACGACAAGGCGCAAACTAGCAGTAGCTGTGCGTGAACGACATAACGGTAGCAGTTTGAAAGTCGAAGCCGCGCCTCTGTAAAGCCATAAATAATAATTATGAGCAGTTAAATATGACCTCTCCAGTGAGGCCCGAGTGCCGCAGAACAGCAGGTGCTGAGGTTCCTCCAAAGTTCTTTCCATTTCAGGCTTGAGTGTTCCACTTGGGGCCACTGTTTTATTGACTCTAAAGAGGCTGTTTAACGATTTGAGTCAAGCTTTATTCAGAGATGCGTATCTATTTATATAGTGTGTTCTATTATTCAGGGAAGCTGATACAAGATCACCATTTGCACTAAAACCTAATATAAGAGAATGGTATCAGTAAAGACAATATCCGTAACTTGATACTATTGTAAAAACAATACAGAACGATAGACATCCAACCATCCATTTGAGCTAGGACTGAATGATCATGTTTCAGAGCCACTAACAGAAATAGACGTCAAATCCATTTTGGCTGTCAAAAAAACTTCAGAATGGATGGCAAAATGCCATCTAATTATGTGATGTTACCCAATATGGTGGCTCCCTAGCCCAATAATAAGTTCTGAATTGTTCTGTTAAATTCTTATTCCTCTAAGCAAATCTTAACTAAAATTTCTGTAGATGTTTTGATTTTGATGTTTTGATTTGCAAAAATGAAACCTTTGTTGCTTTTAGTCTTTAGGGAGTGAATTAAAGTACATACTAGTAGGGGTGTAATGGTACACAAAAATCTCGGTTCGGTACGTACTTTGGTTTTAAGGTCACGGTTCGGTTCATTTTCGGTACAGTAAGAAAACAAAATGCAAAATATAAATGTGCTAATTGTTTATGACACACCTTTGTGTTTTCAACAATAGGAACATTAGACTATACAAAGCTAGAATTCTGCTCAAAAAGTAGCGGGTATTTAAAGATAATCCAACAACAATTTGCCTTTCAGACCCCGCGTATTGGTCAGCTTTCTTTCTGAAAGAAAGAAGAAAAAAGAAGTCCTGTGCTAAAGAGAAAAGCAATCCCAATGACAAAGATTTTAACATGTATTTTAAAAATGAAATGCCTCAATGAATCTTTTTTTTTTTCCTATGAACGGTTTTCAAAAGCTTTATTGGTGGATTTTCTCAAGTTAAAGTGCCACACAGAAATTAATAAATTAATTGTGTAAGCAGGATCTGTGTATTATTATTATTTAATTACAGGGGTTTTAGCTCATTTCAATTTATTTTATTTAAATGGGCTATTATTTATTTTATTGTGTTTATATTTTACAAATGTGATGCAGTATTCATTTATATTGTATATTTGATTTTGTATAACTTTAGTTCCTATGTGAATATTAGTTCCTACTTGTTTTGTTGTGGTAGGAGGGTTTTGTATTGAACACAGGGCCTTGTTGGTTATTATTGTAGCAGAGAAGACAGCAGTAAATCAACAAAGACAAGTCAACTGTGCCCCGATCTACCACTCAAGAGATCTGATGGACTCAAAAAGTGGGTTAAGATTGCATATTAGTTTGAAAATCGACCGGATCCACCGTATTTTTACACGAGTGACTTCCGGTCTGCCCGATCCGAGCTACCGGTAGTAGTATTGACGCAGGAGGGTCGCGTCTCGCGTCAAAAAATAAACTCTGCCGTTGTTTTCGCGGGCGTCGTGTTGAGCCGCTTCTGGGACGCGTCTAACACGCGGCCGCACTGCGACTGGTGTGCATTGGCTGATTGACTTTAACGCCTGCGTTTCACTGTGTTCTCGCGGCAGCCACGTTGTCGCGCCGTTGACGTTTCTGGGTTATACTGTCGTACCGTGTTGGTCCTCATTATAGTAGAGAAGACGGAGTAAATATTATCTACACAAAGAAACTGTAACCCGATCAACTCACATTCTCGAAAAGTAAGGGTTACATTACGTCAGAAACTCGTTCAGTACGCCTCCGTTCCGAACCGAGCACCACATACCGAAACGGTTCAATACAAATACATGTACTGTTACACCCTTACATACTAGTATGTATATATATATATATATATATATATATATATATATATTTTTTTTTTTTTTTTTTTTTTTTTTTAATTGTATTTATTTATTTTTTTAAACCTGTCCTGTTCAGCTGTTTGACACAGAGAATGGAAGTCTAAGTGCCCGGGTTGTCTGAACAGTTTTAATGTTTATGTTAATGTACATTGAGAGTCTGATATACTCCCATTGTGATCATTCAAAATACCTTTTTATTATGACAAAGCAGCGAACAGGAAGGGATTATGGGGGGACAGAAGAAAAGCAACACAAGAGAAGAAAGAAAAGAAACACATACACAAACAACTACAAGAAATACATAGAACATCTAGACTAATTATTAATATGCTGGTGCCATCGTCAGCGAGCTGTATTTCCGGTTTACACCAAGTGAGGGCCTACTGGCCAGTGAAAGAGGGGGACGGGGGTGGGGGTGTCTATACGCTAAGTGATTGAAAGAGGTAGAGTGTACACAAATCAGTTCTGTGATCTAGAACCCAGTAATCATGTGAATCTCTTATGAATGTAAGCCCGTTGGCGACCAACCCTACGCCGCCCCATCGCCAGTCCCGGCACCAGGACCCCCAACCCGAGCATGCCCAACCGCATCCAGCAGCACGCGAGCTAGCATACTAGTATATTAAATACATTCACACATGTCCTTAGCCGCTTATCGAGACGAGAGTCGCGGGGGTGCTGGAGCCTTTATCAAGGCGCAAAAAAAACAGAAGATGATTTTTTTTTTTTTTTAAGTAAAAAATAGAATGAACCAAAGCTGCTTCCTATTTTCATTCTTCATCTTTAGACAAATTCAACTGTGTTTCAGTTTAAGTCTGCTGCATCCAGCCAGTGCTAAACAATGCTATTACATACAAAATATTACAGTTGGAAAAAAAAAAAAGGGTAATATAAGTAAAAAAGCCAACCCACAATGAAGCATTTACTTTAATATAAATCCATTGAAATGCCACACTTTTGAAAGGTATAGTTTTTCATTGCTGCCATTTTATAACCAAACAAAATGTTGATTTTTATGCCTATTTCCCAAATCCTCTTTGGAAACTTTCCACAAATTCCCCACCCCTTTTCAATTACAACTACACTTTGACTGTGCCAATTAATTTCCATGTTTTTGTCAATTTTTTTCTCTTATATTCAATGTAGTTGGCAAAGTGATGGTGTTCCTATATTCAATGTAGTTGGCAAAGTGATGGTGCTGCGTGCTTAGCAGGCTGCAGACAGCCTTACGTGAGAGAGCAGACATCACGTGACTGCAGCACTTTCTGTCTGGGTGCACGTCAGGGTCTGACTGACTCTTCCTCCCTAGTGAGAAGGAGGAGGAGGTACACGCACACATGAGGCGAATAAAAACACGCCATCCACATGCGTGGCGAGACGCACACTGGACTGTCATGCAACTCGGATGCTCTAAGGGAGAGACGGAAGAGATTGTTCAAATGGAAAGCGCGCGCCACTTAATCATCGTTATCCCTCAGCATCCACTCACAGTCAAAACATGAATTCTTTGTAATCAGCGCACGACAACATTGTGGAGTTCTCATCATGGCACTGGAGGTACGCTGTGCCTTGTAGGAAGTTACATGAATGAATAAGACAAAAAAAGCATCAAGTCAGTGACTCACTCAGCCTCCGGCGCACGCGTCCGTCTGGCTAGTCCAGTCAGCGTCGTCCTTCAGCCGCCACAAAACAACAACAATCCAGCGCTGGACATCCGACGCACACCGTCCTGCGACATTCATTTTTTAATTTTTTTTTTTTTTTTTTACTTTTTAGTCCCGTTGATGTCACTTCCTGTGAGGACGGTGCCCGAGGATGTGGTTGAGGCGGAGGTCACAAGTTCACGGCGGAGAGAGAATAGCATGCAGAGAATAGAAGAGATGGGAAAAAAGAGGGAAAATGAAAGAAAAGGATCATCGCGTCCACGCCGGCGCATTCCAACTGTGCGCTATAGATTTTATATAACCCTCGCATTTACATCATCCCGCTCTCACCCCCCCTTTTCAACCTCGGTGATGCGCCTGCGAATTTCAATTCCTGGTTGTGGTTATTTGCTTGCGGAAAGCAGGAAAATCACTTTGGACGAATGAAATTGAAACTTATAAGGATATAATACAACAGTATGTTGAGATACGTGTAAACGCAAGTGTCCCAAATCATCATTCCTTATCGAAATAAATCAAAATGGCTTTAATCCGTTCTAGACTCCCCTAAAAAACAACAAAAATTTGTTTAAAATGCTGTATTTAACTAGAAAAAAAGCACTCCCCAATATTGTACTTTAAAAGTGACAAATACTAATGACATTATGATATAAAGTTTAAAATTCAAAAATAGATTTTGACACCTTTTTTTTTTTTAGCTCCAATTCAATGGATTCAGTGGGTGTTTTCAAAAGACATGTAATTTGACACTAAACTTGAACTCAGTAACAAACAGCTTGATGGAAAATTTGGGGACGATTTCACTTTTTTCAGATCACAAGATGAAAGTCCTGTGTATTTTTTTTAACTTTTCAGTTGACGAAGGTGGACATTATATTCTAAATGCTTCATGAATGAACTCTCACCTTAGAAACTTTCACTTCAAGTCTAACTGTCTGTGCCATTGACTGTGGCATTGATGGTGGCTCAACTGGCGCAGAGCTTTTCGAGAAAAATAAAGACCTAAATAATAAAATAGAATAAATAAAAAAGAATTTGCTGTTGTTGCTGTTGCACCATCTAGACAGAAAATTCATTATAATCTTAAAAGAATAAATATATATATATATATATATATATATATATATATATATATATATATATATATATATATATATATATATATATATATATATATATATATATTTATATATTTATATATATAGTTATCAACTCTGTGCCATTGACAGTGATAGACGTCCACTCCATTTGCCTAGGAAGGCTAACAGCGATTAATAGTGAATAATCGCTGCCAACCCTCCTCAAAACAGAGATTAATAACAAATAATCGCTGCCAACCCTCCTAGGCAAAATTGACTGGACATCTATCGCCTTCAATGGCCCAGAATAACAAAATATATATTATTCTAAGTATTATTTAGATCTTCATTTCTCTCGAAAAGCTTTTTGCCAAGGAGTTCTATTAAGCCACGGTGTTTCCTGATAATTCTGATCCAAAGATAATTTTGCAACACATGCATGGATGTCAGATGCATTTGATTCATAAATATGATAACAAATTACATCAAATCCATTCATGCATGCATCACTGCCAAGTCTTCGATTTTTCGATGCCAAATGTGAATACACCGCATTTAAGCAGAATTAGAGGAGTAACTTTGGTGGTGAATGAAGTGGGCGGTGTAGCCAGAATATTTTTTTGTTGAGGACCCTCAAGAGTTTTGTATGTACAAAGAAAGTTGCATTGCTGAAAAATGACAACATACGATGTCAATACTCGACTAGCCATGCTGAGGAGGATGCAAAATGGCTAGAGATGAGATAAGAGAAAGTGTACCTAATCAAGTGTCTGGGAAGCGTCCCTTGCCACTGGCCTATGCTCTTTTACCTTTGAACCCTCACTCAGCAGCGCATCTCTGATCTCCTCTCGCATCCCGCTTAGGCCTCGGTGATAGATGACCATCAGCATGTCAATTGTGCACAATATTTCAATTTTCTGAGAAGGAGAAGGAATTTGAGGGGTTGCGAGAAGTTCACCAGCACAGTGTGGTGCCTGCCGCTAGCATGACAATTGACTGAAGACCACGAGACCAAAACACAGGGATGGAGAACATTCCAAAAATTTGGCCACTCCATGTGGCAGGTCAGACTCCTGCTGACTGATGGACTGCAGCGCCGAGGACATTGGGGAGCAGAGTCAATGTGGGATTTTTTTGCACTTTCTAATGTTGCTTTTAGGGTCAGGTTTGAATTTTGATTGATATAAATGATACAAGGAAAAAAACAATTCAGACTATTTTTCTTAAATTTTGAAAAAGCATGATTGGGTTGTCTGAAACACATTTTTTTATCCCTTTCCCCTTTTCTTACGTTGTACTTTATTGGCTTTAGAAGCTTTTAACAAGCATGATAGCATGTTTTTTTCTGTTGAAGCATAGTTTCCAGTTGTGTGTGTGATCTATATATATATATATATATATATATATATATATATAATATTATATAATATTATATTATATATAGTATATATACATAAAGGATATGTTCATTCATTCATTTTCCATGCCGCTTATCCTCACAAGGGTCGTGGAGGTGCTGTAGCCTATCCCAGCTAATTAAAGGCAGTAGGCGGGGTACACTCTGAATGTATTATTCATTAATTTATCATTTAAATATATAGATATACATATAAAACTATGTAACTACTAGTATATAAATGCAATCAATGTCAGGCCATCCCAGTTCAAATGAATTGGACGGCTGTCATCATTAATGGCAATGAATCACAAAATGAAGTAACTACAGTATGTTAACAATTTGAAACTATTTTTGCTGGTCTGTATTCATATGGTTTTGTCTTCATTTTTTAATCAAATCTGTCTTGTTAGCAGGTTGCAGTCCTTTACAAACAGATGTATTTGCGCAATAAAAATCTTTTTACCATTGTGTTACAATAATGAAAATGTATTAAACATACACAGTAGAGCTTGTAGTTGCTGTTATCATTGCTATGAAGTTTTAACAAAAGGCTTACAATAATTTGAATGACTAAATTGTGGTAGTAGTGAAAGTTAAACATAATTGTGTTATGCAAGCGTAAGTAAGGCATGCAGAAAAAATCTGAATGGTGTGCATGCAAAGGGATGTGACACTGTGTGTGTAGTGTAGTAGTAGTTTTCTATTGGCTTGGCCTCTACTTTGAAGGCCTGCTATTGGCCGACTGTGTGAGAGGAGCCAAAAGCATGAAAGAAGAGGCTGTGAGGCGAGCACTGCGACCTAGTGGACGGAAAGAGAGCTTGGAGCCGGTGTGTGCGTTGATTTAATAGTTGTATCGGGGTGAGTGGGGGTGGGGGTGTGTGTGTTGGTGTGTCTGCAATCGTGTGTATGTGTGTTCTTGTCTGTCTCTGAATGTTGCACATGCTTCAAAAACAGTAATACTGTAGTTACATAATATTCATAGAAGTTTTCTCAGAGCATAGTTTTTGGTTACAACGCACATTAATAGCTAAAATAGCCCAAAAAGGGAACACTGAAATAACACGTTGTAGATGTGAATGAGTGAAATATTTTAGTTGAATACATTGTTCTTTACATGGCTGAATGTGCTGACAACAAAGTGACACAGAAAGTATCAATGAAAATCAAATGTATAACCATGGCGGTCTGCATTTGGAGTTATACTCAAAATTAAAGTGGAAAAAGACACTACAGGCTTATCCAACTTTGATGTAATGTCCTTTAAACAAGTGAAAATGAGGCTTAGTAGTGTGTGTGGCCTCCACGTGCCTGTATGACCTCCCTACAACGCCTGGCATGCTCCTGATGAGGTGGCGGATGTTCTCCTGAGGGATCTCCTCCCAGATCTGGGCCAGGGCATCATTGAGCTCCTGGACAGTCTGAGGAGCAACCTGGTGGCCTGTAGGAGATTGCAGGACACAGGTAGTTACTCCAGGAGAGCTGGAAAGTGCCGTAGAAGGTCCTTAAACTATAAGCAGGATCAGTATCCACTCCTTTGTTCAAGGGGGAACAGGATGAGCACTGCCAGAGCCCCACAAAATGACCTCCAGCAGGCCACTGGTGTCAATGTTTCTGACCAAACAATGAGAAACGGGCTCCATGAGGATGTCCTGAGGGCGTGGCATCCTGTAGTGAGCCCCGTGCTCACTGCCAATCACTGTAGCGCTCGATTGGCATTTGCCATAGACCACCACAATTTGCAACTACGCCACTGGCTCTGTGCTCTTCACCGATGGAAGCAGGTTCAATCTGAGCACATGTGACAGACATGAAAGGGTCCAGAGATGCCGTGGAGAATGTTATGCTGCCTGCAACATCATTCAGCATGACTGGTGTGGTGGTGGGTCAGTGATGGTCAGGGGAGGCATATCCTTGGAAGGACACACAGACCTCTACAGGTTAGATAATGGCACCCTGACTTCTATTTCGTAGCGGGATTAAATCTTTGGACCCATTGTCATAAATTACGCTTGTGCAGTTGGACCTGGGTTCCTCCTGGTCCATGACGATGCCCAACCTCATGTGGCTGGAGTATACAAGCAGTTCCTGACGGAAGAAGGAATTGATAACATTGACTGGCCCCCAAGTTCACCTGACCTAAAGCCAATAGAACACCTCTGGGACATTATGATTAGGTCCATCCAGCATGGCCAGGTTGCTCATCAGACTGTCCAGTAGCTCAGTGATGTCCTGGTCCAGATCTGGGAGGAGATCCCCCAGGACACCCTCCGTCGTCTCATTAGGAGCATGCCCAAGCGTTGTAGGGAGGAGATCATGCAGGCACGCGGAGAGCCACACACACTAATGAGCCTCATTTTGACTTGTTTAAAGAACATTACGTCAAATTACACACATAACATAAAAATTGATCATTCATATCTACAATGTATTACTTTAGTGTTCCCTTTATTTTTTGAGCAGTGTATAAATTATCCATTTGTTTTTTAAACATTACTGGAAAATTAGGCAATTAAATGCAGTTTATTTTTGTGTGTGACAGGTGTTTCTATGATATCTAGTGGCAATTAGGAGTGGGAACCTCAGGACATCTCACGATACGATACGATTCGCGATACAAGGCTCACGATAACGATTATCTCACGATATCACGATACAGCGATTATCTATATATTGGTCAGAAATTGGATACATGATATTCTACAATACAACTGTTGAAACAGGAAAAAAAAAGATATTTCAAAATAGAAAAAATACTGTTTAAGTCATTTATTTAACAGTGACACCTTTTCTGTGCAACATAGCTGTAAAATATAAATCTACTGCAAATTGTGCACTTGCACATATAGAGGAAACAAACCACAACCAATGATATCTCTTGGAGAGATCATGATGAATGGCACCCTTAATTTCTTTAAGTTTTAAATCTTTAAAAAATAAAAAATAAAAAAAATAAAAATAGTGCTGTACGTGTCAGTCAGCAGTTGAGCTTGGAATGGGTCAATGATAAAATTGGTGGGTCTTTTCTTCGTATATGACCTTTGTTGCAAAAAGCGTTGGTTTGAGCACTTCTACTATCTGCTTCAGCATTTGAGATGTCAGACTTGGTCAGTCACAGTCTTCCTCACCTTAAAAAAACAAAATAAAACAAAAAATATTAGCTACTTCATAGCTTTTGAGTTGAAATCCTGATTTTTTTGTGTTGGAAGTATTGAATTTTAAAAAAAATATTAAATGAATGTATAGAAATTAGAAATGCAATAATTACCTATTTTTAATATGTAGGCTACATTAATTATCATGCACATCACTTTATATATCTTGGAACCTATCCAAAACATTTTTATAGCTTATTGTGTCAGAATGGCAGCAATAAAAATTTGTGTAGTAAACTAGATGGAAAGTGGTTCTCAAATAATATCAAATAAATCGGTAAATTCATGTGGGCTCCTTCGATATTCATTTTCATCCAGTTCAGGGTCCTGGTTTATTTTATATCATTCAACACCAAATGTCATCAAAATAATACATGTAAATTAAAAATCAATTACATTGCAAAACTTTTTACCTCAAGTGATGAAAGTGAAGCAGTGAAGAAATCCGGTGTGCACTTCGTCACCAGCTCCCAGTGAACCTTATTTTTGCTAGACAATTCTTGCATACAGCAAAGTCCTTGTTCACCTTCCTTCCTTTCTTGTTGGTGTAAAATCTAAAGTGTGTCCCCATGTGTAATTTGTAGCAATATTTTTCTCATTTTTTCCTCCACCGTTCTCACAGAGCTTTTTTATTTTTTCAACTCACTTGGAGCTTCCTCTCTTCTTCTCTAGATGACTTGTGCGCACTTTACCTTCACCGCCACTTCCGAGCGCCCCTAGTGGACCGCCAAGGAATTGCTCAACAAACATTGATCAGTTTACAGCATCCATACTCCATTGTATGGCCAATATGTTAAATAAAAGTATCGATACTTGGCGGGAGCATATCGATAACCCATTGGGTTGCAAAATATCGCGATATATCGCTGTATCGAGATATTGTCACACTCTTAGTGGCAATGATGAAGAACTACAGGTGAATTGTAATATTCTGGACCTCGCCCTGTATTCCGCAGACTGTTTGGATTTCGACAGTTATTTTACACTTTCCATGGTAAGATTATAAAATCAGCAATAAATAAATTCCTGGGGGGCAAACTATGTGTCTCTCTTCCAGCAAATCAGGGGTGTGAGAAACCACCACAAAACATAAACATGTGTTGGGTAAATAAAACAAACCTTTCATGAACATTAACAAATTTAGATATGTTAAAAACTAGGGCTGAATGATCTTGGAAAAAACTGACTTTGCGACTTTTTCGGAGTTTGCAATATATTGCGATGTATATTGCGACATTAAAGATAGAAGAATTTGGATAGACACTTTGGTTGACCCACCATGACCACATTGTTTTCACAAAATACCATTTATTCCAGGCTAAGGGGGTTAATTTTGGGAATGATGAAGATTTCTGTATATAAAAGGCCGTTACATTTACTTGGGTAACTTTTTGAGAAAAATGTACTTTTCCTTTTACATGAGTAGATTTGTGAAGAACAAACGCAACTCTTACTCTGCTACTTTGGGCTACTCCAGAGTTTCTGTACATTTCCCTCTTTATTCTACATATTGATTTTATTTTTTGCAGAGATGCCAACAGTAGCTCCACCAGTTTCACCAATGAGGTATCGCAACTATAATACCAATCAGACTCAAGCTTGCCTTTCTTCTATCACGGCAGCTTGTTCAATCATACCGTCTTTAAAGCACCGTAAAAAATTAAGTATTTACTGTATGTGCTGAGAAAAAAAATACCATATTTTAAAAAACAACAATAATAAAAATAAAACATTTTAAGTTGTAATCACAATGTCTCTCATTACTTGAGTATTCTTTTCACCAAATACTTTTTTATTTGTACTTAAGTACATTTTTTGGATGATGACAACTTTTACTTGAGTAATATTACTTTGAAGTAATGCTACTGTTACTTAAGTACAGTTTTTGGCTACTCTACCCAGCTCTGATAAAAGGGATCCAGGAGGCCATGTCTCTGCACACTTGCTGCTTTTATGAAGCAGAAAAAAAAACAATATCAATTGTACGTCCTGCGGTAGGACTATTGCACTATATTGCAATATAGCACATTGCAATGGCGATGTTCAAACAATATATTGTGCAGACCTAGTTAAAACACATAGTCACTACTACATTGGGAAAGAATTAGCCACTAAGAAAGATAATAAACAGCTAATTAAAAATTAATATCTTCATCTAACAAATAAAATCAACATCTAATTAAAAAAAAAAAAAGCCACCGTAAGGGATGCTGTGAATTCAAGCTTCGATATCGTTATCGTGCTAAATCGTGATATAAAATGGCCATTATCATGATACATTGAGTTCAATATCGCCCCACGCTGAAGTGTGTGTATTTTGGGGGTCATTGTGTTGTGTATATGTTGGCATGCATGTTTAGGTGTGCGTGCGCGAATTTGCCACGAGGTAAGCTCACACACGTACTGAGTATAAATAAAAACACCTTCTTTCGTAATCTTCACAAACATACTGTGAATCACAAGGACATGCATGGAAATTTATCTATGTCAAACACACACAAACACACGCACGCTTTGCAACTTCTAACACGAGCATTTAAATCTTGCGTCCTCGCAGCATGATGAGGTTTTTCCAGAGAGGAAAATAAACCCAAATAAACTTGTCCTTGGTAATAAGACGCCCACATGTGTGAGTGTGCTAAATAGGCGTGCAGGCATTTGTTCTTACATCAAAAGCGCAGATGCAAAACGTGGGAATCAAACATGCACACCTTTGGTCACAGGTCACAGTAGGCATGTAGAATAGAATAAGAAGATTTTGGTTTAAGTAAGAAAATAATAGAAGAAAAAAAATAAACAACTATAACTACTAATACAGTACATGTTTTAGTGCCATTGACAACTATAGACATCCAATTCAGTTTAACTGATAGGGGCTGGCAACAATAATTCAATCGTCAATTGAAAATTATGATGTTGCTGTACTGTCAAGAACGTATATTCATAAATCATAGTAAAAGAGTTATAATCATCTTTTCAAACAACAATTCAAACGATACAACAACAAAATCAAAAACTGAAAGATAATATTAATGATAAAGATAGGGCACCTAATCAAATACTATGAAATTTTCAAAATAATTCATAGTTATTAGGGGCCATAACCAGAGTGTACTTCTGTTTCCTTTTAAATTAATGTTTTGATATTTAAATAACATTTTATTGATTTATAAATGTATTTATTCACAAAAATAATGTATAGATATATATCCCTATTAATGATGACATCCCCTGTTCAATGTCCATTTATTTGGTTTTCGCAAGTTCACATTTTGATTTACAGGTGGCCCTAATATTTTTGGGTGATGGTCATTCGTCTGATGAAAAAGGCATCAACTTCCCCTCCCCCTTAAAATGCAGATTACCCTCCCTTCCAGATGTATATCAAAGAGTAGATTGCAAGTACTTAAGAGCTGATAAAAAGAGGGGGTTGTTTTTTGGGGGGGCGATGTTGCACCAAATTTTGGGAGCAGATTTTAGCTGAAGCTCACCGGCTCTATGAGAGCCACAGCCCATTTTGCCTTGGAGGGGATTAATAATGAATTAAGGCATATACACACACACATCCACATGCACAAGCACCCCTCCCTTAAAAAAAAAAAAAAAGATATTCATGCATGCTAATGCATCCATTATTTATAGTGCACGTAGTTGTAGCCACATGCAAGTGGGGGGTAGTGTGAATGTCTCTCCGAGGCCTCGGTATCATTGAGCAGCGCTGCAGCTCGTTCAGGGCAGTAGGCTGGTGGGGGCTGAGGGTCCGGGGTACGGCGAGAGGACGGGAAGGGAGGGGGTTCGCTGCCAGACAGGCAGCTCGTGCATCAAGCGAAGGCCACAAAGTGTGGTGGGGGGACGGGTGGATTAAACAAATAAATACATGATAAGAAATAATCATGCCAGGGAACACGGTGGAGACAAAGAACCTAAAGGGGGGCACAGGATAGGAGAGGGGCTCAAAGGGTTACACTAAGTCAGGATTTACTGTCTGGACCGGCCCCTTCTTGACCAAAAATACAGAACTTTCAAGCATGAGACTGGTTACAGTAAGAGGTGATACAATTTAATCTGTTTCCGTAAGAAGATCTATGTAAGGCTTAATATGGCAAAGGGCAATTGTTGGACCTTTAGGAGACCAATTGGATTTTTACATGATGTTATTTATAGACACCAACACTTGGGCAATCCTTTCTTTTTGTGGAGTCGTTGACATTGAAAAACTATGAAGAGTATAAGCCCATCAAGTGAAACATTTGACATGACCTGCATAGCCATATTTTTATCCATCCCAAAGCGTGTCTGTGGATACCTGCTTGTGACCTTTTGCAGCTTTTGGTGACATGGTGGTTGGACAGAAGTGACATGAATGCTCCTATAGCGCGGTCACATCGGATACATATCCGATATATAATCACATAGGAACAAGGCTGAGGTCGGATTTGGAAAAAGAAATCTAATTGTTGGGGAAAAAAATGATAAATTGGCAAATAAATCAGAATAAACCTGTATGTATAGCTCTATTTAAAAAAGTTACTTTGTGTCGAATATCCAGAATTCTAATCCAAAATGTTGACTACCATGAAAGTAAACTTTAAGGTGAGTGTCAATCAACAGCTAATAACAACTCTGCTCGATTTAGCACTTTGTCAAAGCGAACAATGGCACGAATGATAATGCCTGTAGAAAAAAAAGTATGTCTATTCTTAGAAACAATCAAAAAAGAAAACAGCAATCAAGAAAGTTAGGAGACAATCCCTCTCTACTTGTAAATCCTATTTGCCACAAAATTGTATGGTGGCCACATTTCCCTGTGTCAACGTCAATTCTGGAAACTTGAACGGCAATTAAAATCTTTAAGTAAACTCAAAAGGGAGAATTTTACAGAATAGTTTTCATGTTAAGCACACTCCTTAAGGAAAAACAAAGGTAACTTGGCAGCTAAGGGAGACAAACGTGACATGCAGCAGTAAAGGGACAGAGGAAATGGCGCCTTCTTTTCATGTGCGCAGCACGGCAGGTGTGTGACAGGCCAGCCGGCGTTGAGGCGTACCGGCTGATAAGATAAAGACACAGCACAAGCCATGCGACTTTTCCAGCCGACTGATCCCCGAATTTGCATAGATACAGAGTCATCAACGTGATGCCTCATCTCCATAGATATAACTAGGGCTGGGGCTGGGCCATCGCAGCAGTGCTTCGCAAACTCGGGTCGCTGCACCCTGAGTGTTCCATGAGTTGGCGCATAAGGGTCCACCCAATAATTACAATAACAGAGCTGAACAATATTGCCGGTTTATCGGATGGTTGTTATATGAAGTCAAATAGGTCTGCAGCTATCGAATATTTTTGTAATTGAGTAATCAACTGAAAATTCTATCGATTAATCGAGTAATCGGATAAAACATTTGTTTTTGGGGGGGGGGGGGGGTAAAGTGCAATTATAAATATAAATGAGAAAACAAAACATTTCATCTAATATTGAACCATTTTCAGTCAATCAATGTCTTTATTTTCGATGTACATTGTTGAAAACAGTCAACAATTGCATCTCAGATGTACTCTCGGATCATAGAACCACTGCCTCGCATCAAAGTCATCTGCCTTAGGTGCGCTATTTTCGGCTTGAATTCCTCGAGCTGAGTCCGATGGCTGGCTGAAGCCCTGGTGGCCATTATTCTTGCTTCATCATGCTTTTATACCATTGGCGTAATCACCTGTCACTCAAACAAGTAGGAAGTAGCTGCGAAGTTGGATCTTTGTGTCATACTGATTCAATCAAAACTTTCTACTGAAAAAAAAGTGCTTTCAAAACTTTTAGTAGTCCATAAAAAATGAGTTCAAAACTTTTTGCTCGACCAAAAAAGTGACACTTCAATATAAAAAAAAAATATATGTGTGTATATATATATATATATATATATATATATATATATATATATATATATATATATATATATATATATATATATAAATACTTTTTTTAGGGAAGGGCAATTTTATTTTTGAAAAAGAATTTTTCTTTGATTGAAAAAAGTTTTTTTGATTGAAGCAACTTTTTCTGGGATTTAATGATTTAGACACAAATGTCCTAACCATAATATGGCCCAAACAAAAAAAAGTATTGCGTCAATCAAAGAAAAGTTTAAATGAAAAATTAAGTGTTCAAATGCAAAATTCTGAGTCTCAAATATTTTATCGCATTCAAAAACTTTTTTCTATGATTGAAATTTTTTTCATTTTTGATTGAAGTGATTTTTCTTTTGAAAAAAAATATATATTTTTTGTTTAAAGCAACTTATTTTTTTATTTAATAATAAAGGCCCAAATGCAAAACTACATTACTTCAATCAAAAAAGTTGTTTCAATTAAAAAAAAAAAACTTGACTTCAATCAAAAGAAAAAAATTCAAAGAAAAATAGTTTTGAAATGAATTTTTTTGAGTTTCAAATTTATTTTTGCATTCAAACACATTTTTGTTGATTGAAGTGACTTTTTTTTTAATTGAAAATACATATTTTGATTGACGCAACTTTTTTGGGATTGAATAATAAAGACACAAGTCTACCTCCATAGAAACCTAGCTCTTCGCAGGATTAACGTTACGTGAGCGAGTGATAGCGAGCGGCATCTTATTTATTAGCGCTGAGAATCTACTGCTTTAAGATGGCGGCTGTTTACTAATGCCACCCAGTCTGTCATTTCGCATCTAGTTCTATATAGATGTGATATCTATGAGACGCATCAGACGCTACCTGCTACTACCGTAGCATCATGCAGGCGTAGTTTTTAGCAACGTCGGAGTAGTTTGTAGCGGCTGTCGGCTGCGGTAAGGTTTTTTTTTTTTTTTTTTTTTTTTTTGCTTCTTCCTCTACGCACGTGACGTCAGCGCGTTGTCCCGCATTAAAAGTAGTCCGGGCAAAACGTGATGCTTAGAGCTGGCAAAATTAACGATTCCTCGAGGTGAATAAAATTATTCGGACCAATTTTTAAACTCGAGTTACTCGAGTAGCTCGAGTATTCGCTTCAGCTCTAAAGTCAAACCATACGCATTTCGCAATACAATGCTCGGTTTCCAATATATTGCATGAATATATTTTTGAGGAACACCTCATTATTATTCATTTATTTTCTTTGTCAATTTCTCGCACTGATGCCATCTTACCATGTTCAATCACAGGTCAAGATCACGTGTATGCTCGATTCTTGTTTGTAGCGAGCCGCAACCACAGGATAATGGATATTAGACACCTCATTGAATCGGGGGTGCCTAACAAAACTAAGATCATCATAATTTCAGAATTTTTTTTTAACTTTCGCTTTTGCTATGATTACTAAAAATGGTTTGCAGTAGCCTGTATTGAATTAGTTAAACACTGTTTTCTGTTTTTCATTTATCAATAAACGAAAAAAGTTTGGTATGCATTGTTCAATATATTGCAAAGTGTAATAAAATATGTATTTGCCATATTGGATCAATCACAATACACTTGAAGTCACAATTACATATGTTAAAAACTAAGAATGAGACACTTGCTTTTTTTCATTCATTTTAGGCCATATGGTCTTGCGCTTCTGAAAATTATAATTTTCTTGTCTATAAATATCATAATGTTATCATCATAATTTTAGCTAATCCTGCCAGGCTACTTATCCGCCATTGTTTGCTCCTCGCGTGCATGAATCCACATCTGTCGGCGATGTGGGCATATCTGGGCTAAGAGATTATCAGTGTGGCTTTGCAAAAACCAGTTGGACTGGGATTGCCCGCCCCTTTCAAAGTGCTGCCCCATAAAGTAAATCCCCTAATATGATGGGACTATGAGCGGATCACATAATGTTATATGAGATAGTGAGGTGCAGGTAAAAGTCAAGCCCCCTCCCTGACTTGAATGTTCCCCAACATGTCACACCAGACGTGAGACCTCCCTGAAGGCAACGGTGAACTAAGCATTTTTTAATTGTGCAAACCTAGCGACCCCCAGCAAAGAAAACTACTTTGGTTGTTTCATTTTAATACACAAAAGTCAACCACAAGATTCATAAACATTGGAATGATGTCAAAACAACATCTATTTCCACTTCCCACCATGCGAATAACAATTTTTTGCGCCCACATTTATTTTTATTTGTCAATTTATGACAAATATGGCAGTTTAATTATACAAGCAACCACCTCAATAAAAGCACAAGAATTCACAAGCATCTTGTTAACGCACGGGAGCTGCTTTGAAAGCATTTTGACAAAAACGCTTTCACTCAGCACTTGTCTGATGTGGCACATTAGCAACATTAAGAGCAAATTACCCAAAATAAAATAACATGGTTAACAGTAAGGCACTGTAATTACTAGACCTTTTTGCAGCCCTGTGAAAGGCAAGTAAAAAATGGGACACTAAGGAAATTATTTTGAAAAATTGCTTCAGGCAGACAGGAAAAAATTGTCATGAAATAATACGTCAAAATGTTTTTTTTTTCTTTTTTTTTTTTCCCACCTCTAATTTAAAAGTGTGATAAAAACATATGTTTGAATAATCGCTGCCAGCACTTCCAGTCAAAATTGATAGTGACTGTCGTCAATGGCAGCCAATGGGCAAAACGCCACTTGAGTTGTCTTATGGGCTGGCCACTCCATGGGATGGTTCACCAACTTACGTATGTATCTTTTCTCTTGTGCAAATAAACACATAATGGACACCTTATTTGCATAAGCATTGAGTTCTTTTACTATAATAGTCAAAATGGATCGGACGTCTAGCAGTGTGAAAGTCCCTGTAACATGAGCATTCACAACCAGTCCTCCGAGTTTAAATAAATTTCAATTGCAGGCAATGACTTAAGGCCCATACATACAGTACCTCCTACAGTTTTAACATATGTTTGAACATTTAAGACTACAACTGTTAGTACAAGAATCAGCACTGAAACATGTGAATTTGCAGCCAGTCCTCTCAGATTAAAAAATTTGACATATATCGTTATCAAAAAAAAACCAGAAAAATCTACTTTATGGTGTTATTGGGGGTCATAACCGTGTATTTCTGTTACAATTCTTCTCTTTTTGTTTGTGCATTAATGTGTGTATTTATTAAATTTTATGAATTTTATATATTTATTTATGATAAAAATTATAATAAAGTCCATGTAATTAATGGTGTTACACTACGTCCACTCCGTGGTCAAAAAGGAAAATATAATCCCACCACTGTGAGTCAACTCACAACCTTGACGTGTACTGTAGACCTTTTGCTTACATTTCAAAGGCTTTCAGGTTCAATATTACTGGCCAAACACGTCGCACGACAGAGGCAAAGGGAGACCAGGACCCCTCTGGCAAAGCCAAACATGGATGCCAATGCTCGCCCCGTAAGAGAACTTTGGCAAGTGTTGACCGCACAAATTGAGGAGGCCCATCAGAGTACTCGTCAATCTTTGGCGATACAATACAAAACCCACAAGACACCCCCTCCAGGCGATCCCATCAAGCTGCATTCACAGAGGGCCAATGTTAAGCAAATGGGCAGAGAAATGGTTACCTAGTGAATCCATTACCTCTTCAACCGCTGCCCATTGTCTTTAAAAAGACTTGCGCTTTGCCTTGGAATGAGCTAACTTCATTAGAATAGGCACTCCTTAACATGTCAATGGCGCTTGGGCCGCATGCATAATTCTGCGGTTTTATTGTGGTGACCACGGCGTTTTCACTAACAAAACCAGCCAAACCGCAGGAACGGCGGCCTTTTGTCATTGGCGCATCCATCTGGATCAAAACCATTAGAGGATATTTGCACTTCCTCTGTAGCTCATGGATCCTTTTTGTTTTGTTTTTGACATGCGGCAGAAGGAGCAGGCCTCACCCACTAGTACAGGCCCAATTGAGGTGCAGATTGACTTGGGGGGACTCTGTAGAAAGGGGCAGCGCTCCTGTCAATTCCAGTGACGGACACCCATACGGGGGCGGATATCCGGCCTGAGCTTTCAGATGGAACGTGGTCTGCGCACTTTTGTCCCAGGAGATGTTAGAGGGTGTATCACAATGTCGGAGGCGCTTTGGTTTCAGCACACTTCACATGTCAAATGCCTGCCATGTACAAGCACAACCCCTATCTATATCAGACAAATTGACATCTCCTAGTGTTCACAACAATCACCAATGAGGTTTCCGTTGAGACAAGCAACACCTAACTGCAATCAACTCTTGTAATACAACAGATTGGTGAAATGGTGTCCTCTTGATCAGCTGAATAAAAACTGCACCCTTTCTAGAATCAGTTGGGCACCTATATTCTTAACTCACAGCACGTCCGCCAACTGATCTATAGTATCTCAGTAGTCGGTATACATGGGCGATATGACGATATAAAACCGTCTCACGATCTTAAGTGCTGAAGGTACGTATTTTTTAGGACATCGTTATACCGCGTTTTATTAACTTTTATTTCAAACCCACTCACATCACTAGTCTCCCTTTCTCCCTTTCTCCCTTTTTACACTTCCTCGTCAGGCTCTCTAGTCTAGGCCAATCAATAGACTGGAAAGTGAGTGACGCCGCCCGGTAGCACACGCCCACTGTTACCACTTTCACAAAGGAGGTGTGCGTCATGGCGGAGGCAGCAGAGAGCGAGCTTAGCGAGGCAGAAGAGTTTACCACTAAGAAAAACTCCACATCGATTGTTTGGAACTGGTTTGGCTTCAAAGTGGACGATATAGATCAAAAAAACATTATTTGCAAGATTTGCAAGGAACACGTAAAGGCAAGTGACGGCAACACATCAAACTTATTCCACCATTTGAAACGAAAACATCCAAAGCAATATACTGAGAGCCAAACTGCCAAAGCTAAAAAGCCAACCTCCGCTACAGCTCCAAAGCAACAAAAACTTTCGGATGCTTTCCTAAAATGCACTCCCTACGAGAAACGTGGTAAACGATGGAATGACATTACTGACGCAATAACCTTTTATCTGGCAAAAGATATGTGTCCTATTCAAACAGTTGATGGAGTCGGTTTCGCGAAAATGATTAAAGTTTTAGATCCTCGCTACCAGCTGCCTAGTCGAAAATATTTCTCAAACATGGCAATTCCGAACATGTACGCACAGTGCAGAGAGACTGTCTGTGACAAAGTGAATAAAGTGAAGTTTTTTTGCCACAACAAGTGATCTCTGGTCCAGCCGAACTGCCGAGCCGTATCTCGGGCTGACGATACATTTCATTGACGGCCAGTGGGAACTGTGCAATGCAACACTACAAACAACGTATTTCCCCGCGGACCACACAGGGGAGCAGATCGCCATGGGACTAAGAGATGCGCTGGAAATGTGGCATCTTGATGAAAAAAATATGACCTCAATGACGACGGACAGCGGCACAAACATGATCAAGGCCCTTGAGCTCAACGGCTGGACTCGTTTACAATGCTTCGGACACAGACTGCATTTGGCAATTGGTGAGTAGGCTAAAAATGTTTAATAATTTTGGTGTAATATTATAATGTTATTATATTTATATTAAAATCATTGTTGGCTAAATTAAACGCATTATAGCCTATTTACTACAGCTGTCAGTATTACAGCTCTTCAATGTTTTTTCAGCATGCAATACAAAAATAAAGGGGGTCATTTTTCAATTGTGAGTGCAAACTGAAAAATTCAGTGCTTCTTTTTAGCTATCTTGCATAATAATCATAATGATTACATTGTGGATATGAAGGTTTCAATAATACAACAAAAATAATAAATCTGTGTAATGGGAAGAATATAATGTAACAGGTTGTGAAATGTGTAAGTAACTCTTTTGCGCATGCAATTTGTTTTGTACATAAATGGCCCTCAAAGTCCAAAAAGAATAGGCAGAAGCAGGCTTAAAGGGACATGCCCCTTTTCTATTTTTTATACATGATGAGTCAGTCACTGTATTTTCTCGAATGAAAAGTGTCTAGCTTAATCATGTTATTGTGTTTTGTTTTTAGGGAATGGATCCAGGGACCCTCAGATTGAAAGAGTGATTTCGGTCTGCAAAAAAGTAGTCGGCACATTTTCATTCAGCTGGAAAAAGAAGCGAGCTGTGATGGAAGCTCAAACAAGTCTAAGTCTTCCCCAGCTAAAACTAAAAACTGAATCACCAACTCGTTGGGGCTCCAGATTGGCGATGGTTGAGAGAATACTGGAGAATTCCAAGGCCATCTCACAAGTCTTAAAAGCTGACAAGAAGACAAAACATCTCGTTCCTACATGGCAAGATCTTGACGTCATGGAGTCTTTGAAAAAGGCCCTGGGACCACTAAAAGACTTTACAGATGCACTGTCAGGGGAGGATTATGTCAGTGTGTCTTCTGTGAAGCCGGTTCTCCATCTTCTCCAAAACAGCCTGTTACAGCCAGAGGAAGATGACACTGAACTGACAGTACAAATTAAGACCAAAATAGTTGCCTACATCACAGAAAAATACAAAGACCCTGCTACTGATGCTTTGTTGGACATGGCATCACTTGTAGACCCAAGATTTAAGACCCAATATTTTAAGAGTGAAAAGAGAGAAGAAATTCTTTCCAGAGCCATGGCAGAGCTACAGGATCTCCATTGTGATTCAGCATCTGATGACCCAGGGCCTTCTTCTACAGCAGCCCAGGAATCACAGCCAGCAAAGAAAACAAGAAAGAGTCTGGCAAGTTTTCTGAAAACAGCTGCAGTTCCAACTGATTCCGCAGCAGAGCCCACATTGAAAGAAGAGATCAAAAGGGAGCTCCATTCTTATTTGGCCCAACCAAATGTGGACAGTGAGATGGACCCTCTGGTCTGGTGGAAGGCTCATCAGGTGAACTTTCCGAAATTGAGTCAACTTGCACAAAAATATTTGTGCATCCCTGCAACAAGTTCTCCTTCAGAGAGAGTCTTTAGCACAGGAGGCAATATTGTGACATGCCAAAGAGCTTTACTTAAACCAGAAAAAGTGGACAAACTGATATTTCTGGCAAAAAACTTGTGAATTTCTTGAACTCTTTTTTTTTTTTTTTTTTTTTTTTTTTTTTTGTATGTATAGTAAGTTCATGTTTACTGCATAATGACTGCCATATACTTTGCACTGAAGGCTGAACCAAATTGGCAGCAGCAACATGTTTTAGAGCTTACTGTATTGGTTACTTGAATATTGGGGACATTTGCACAGTGCGTTTTTTTAAAATATTTTTTTCCCCTTTTTGAGTGACTTTAATTTTTACTATATGGCTGCTATATTGTATATGCACACAACCAAGGTCAGATTGGGACCAGCACATTTAAAAGTTTACTAGTTTCTTTAGTTATTGACCTTAGGTATTCAAATAGTGTTACTATTGATATTTGTTTAATATATTGTAATTTTGCACAGTGCATTTCCGTTTTGTTGAAAATACTCTCTCCTTTTTGAGTAGTTTAATGTTTACTACTATATACAGCTGCTATATTTTTTTGTATTTGCACTGAATCAAACTCAGATTGGCTGCATTGGTTGGCATCAGCACATTTAAAAGTTTACTAGTTTCTTTTGTTATTGACCTTAAGTATTTGATTATGTCATGAGTGTTATTATTTATATTTGTTTAATATATTGTAATTTTGCACAGTGCATTTCCGGTTTGTTGAAAACACTCTCTTTTTTGAGTAATTTAATGTTTACTACTATACAGCTGCTATATTTTTTTGTATTTGCACTGAATCAAACTCAGATTGGCTGCATTGGTTGGCACCAGCACATTTAAAAGTTTACTAGTTTCTTTTGTTATTGACCTTAAGTATTTGATTATTTCATGAGTGTTACTATTGATATTTGTTTAATATATTGTAATTTTGCACAGTGCATTTCCGGTTTGTTGAAAATACTCTCTTTTTTGAGTAATTTAATGTTTACTACTATACAGCTACTATATTTTTTTGTATTTGCACTGAATCAAACTCAGATTGGCTGCGTTAGTTGGCACAAGCACATTTAAAAGTTTACTAGTTTCTTTTGTTATTGACCTTAAGTATTTGATTATGTCATGAGTGTTACTATTGATATTTGTTTAATATATTGTAATTTTGCACAGTGCATTTCCGGTTTGTTGAAAATACTCTCTCTTTTTTGAGTAATTTAATGTTTACTACTATACAGCTACTATATTTTTTTGTATTTGCACTGAATCAAACTCAGATTGGCTGCGTTAGTTGGCACAAGCACATTTAAAAGTTTACTAGTTTTCTTGCATTGTGTTATTCACCCATATTCATAGTATTGAGTTTTTAATAAATATCTTTCAAAATATCTTACTCAATGTTTTATTTTAAGTGTTTTAAAAATATCGTGATAATATCGAAACCGTGATATTGTCTTGGGAATACCGTGATATATATTTTTTCCCATATCGCCCAACCCTAGTAGTCGGCATATTTGACTGCCAAGATAATTGTGTAGGTTCAAATCCAGAAAGGAGAGGGAGATAAGGAGCAACGATGTGACATGATGTCACCACCATCAAAAATGGTTACATATCAATTATAGTATAAAACGTAACAATATAAAGTTTTTAGTACCATGATTTTCAGTTTTTTTAAAAAATCCACAAAATTCTGGCAAACACTAGCCTGGTACTCCAGACTCACCGCTGTTCCATCTATTGAGTCTGACCACCATTAAGCGGATAAAATTTCCAGGGCGAAGCAAGCCCCAGCAAACAGACAGCGGAGTGGACCAATCAGCGACGGGCGGGATGAGGGACTTGCGCGCAGAAGTAAACATACGAGGAGAGCAGAGTTTATTCAACATGGCTAGCGCGAGACAGACTGTTGTCAATGACTTGTGTCGATGTGTTTTTGGTCATTTAAAACTGATTTTACCGTGGATTGGAACATATTCTCGGCACTCCTGTTCGCCATCTGTGTTGTGGAGACGACTTCCGACGCGGAAGAGTGACGCAAATAAACGAATCTGGTTTGTCGATTGATTTTGTACTTGCTCGAGAGGCCATTAATGGGCTGGGTCCCAGACTATACTCTCAGTGTTTGGAAAACACAGGGAGAACAGTCTGGCCGTGCCAGGCAAGGCAAACACAGCTGCCAGTATTTTACTGGAAATGTAACAGGTATGTTTTTACTATGTTGGCCTGCACCAATGATTGTGAAGGCCCTGGACAGATAAAAAGCATATGGCAACATCTGCAGGTTGGAATCTGATTGGACCAATAATTTCAACATCCACATAAATGCACTTAAAAAAAAAATAGCAATACTGTATAAAACAAAATATATATTTAGATAATTATGATTAAGAAATGTAAGAAAAATATATTTTTAAATATCCAAATTGAGTAGACTATTGGAAATAAATAGATAAAATTGAATGACACCTTTACTTACAGTTTTAATTTGTTCTCTAGCTATGCACAAATTATTACCATTGAATTTCCCATTGTATTACATTTAATAAAACATAATCCTACTCAAAGTGTGTAAACCGTTTTTATGATGTGTAACTACTATGATTTATGTCCTCATTTTGTATTTTTATTAGACTGTTTATATTGTTCAAAAAAGTAAATGAAGATCAGCTGTATATATATGTATGTACACAGGGGTGAAAGTGGGCCAGAACGGCCCGGAACGGCGTTCCGGTAAAAGATTCAGGAATCGGAACTGGGAGGGACTGTGCTTTGATCCCGAAAATATGACAGCAACTGTCGAAACCTCATCTTTTAAAAAAACTGCCAGGCTGCCACACACGTATCTCATCTCCAAGTAGAAAACAATCTACCAACGTCTGATTTACATGCACAACAACAAGCATTATAAAGTGCCTGTGGAGCATAATCTGCTTCCACCGATATTTATTTTTTACATATTACATGGAGCTCTCCGAAGCTGCAGCAGTTTATCTGAGTCCGATGACTCAATGAAGAGTCGAGTCGATGAGCACAAGCGCGCAGCAAGCCACCCTGGACTCAGTTGTCCGTTCAAATCAGTTTATTATGTATGCCTTGCGACAGTTTAGCCCCTTTCACACACATATCCCGGTAAATTCCCGTGTAAGGTTACGCGGGATTTACTAGCATCATTGCGTTCACACAGGGACAGATATCCCGGGAATGACGCGGGTTGGACACTTTCACAGACTTGTCCCGTGTTGCCGACTAGGTGCTCTCTGTGTGGGGAGGGCTGCTGGCGCGATTTAATAATCCGGACATTACGTCATTTTTGGTCGGCATTGGCTGTCGTACCTGCAGTCAATTCAAGCTCATCAAGACTTTATTTAAGCCCAGGCAATCCAAGATAGATATGAAGAGAGATATTAACTTGCTGGACGCCATTCAACACCTTCTACTCTCGAATTTCGTGCATTTGCTAGCTTGTTCGTCTGCCGCCCTTGTTTTGAAATCCCCTACTTTGTGCTTGTATTTGAGTGTATTTTTTTGTTGTTGTCTTATCGGCTCTTTGCCTACCGCTTAGGTTACTGTTATTGATCCCCGTCAACCTACTGTCATGGACCCATTGTGTTATTTTTCCACAATCGCATGTATTTTTGTTTGTATTTAATAAACCCTTGAAGAGCAGCTTTGAGGTACAACCTTGTTTCCGCAGTTGCGGACCCTAACATCGGCAACAAAATAAACCACACATTTCCAAAGATGGACGATGGACTCTCTTCCTCGGCTCTACGATTCAATAACAATTTAATTTCGTTATGTTTTCAGTTTAATTTTGACGTTTCCTGTTTGCCATGTTGATAATTGTGATGTTTGTTTACCGCTTTTCATCTTACTGAAAAAAGAGGAAATGACGATCGTCTCGCCATGATATTTACATCATCAGCCATCGTGCTGTGACCCGGGAATCAAACATTCACACACGCCTCTTCCCGGGAAAGTCCCTGACATAACACTAAGACACGACCCTTTAAATGTCCGCGTAATCTCCGTGTCAGTCGACCCGGGAAATTGCTTTCACACACAAGGGCTATCTGTTAAATCCCGGGATTTTAACGGTGTTCAGGTATATGTGAAAGGGGCTTATGTGTAATGCATGTGTAAAACCAGTTGTGTGTGTGTGTGTGTGTGTGTGTGTGTGTGTGTGTGTGTGTGTGTGTGTGCGTGTGCGTGTGCGTGTGCGTGTGTGTGTGTTATAGGTATAACTATGCCAAAAGCAGTTTTCTTTGCACCCCCGTCACACCCCCCCCAAAAAAAAACAAAATTACAAAAAAAGTCTGGCTCGGTGGCTACCTTTAAGTCAAGGAGTTCCGGCAAGAAATTCAAGCCCCTTTCACCCCCTGTGTATATATAAGTATATAGTTTTCAAACATTATGGAAAAAGTCCCCTGGAGATGTATCCAATGGAAACACTTGACGCATCCCCATTTTTGCGCGTGTAACGTATACGCTTGCTGCTCTGTTGGAATGCTGATGGTGCCCCCTCGATATCAGTCTTAATTTGATAAAGATTGGAAGCCCGGCTTTCCACCACAGATGGAGGTGGGTGGGCCAGAAGGTGTAAAGTTTGACGGGGGGAAAAAATTGAGGCACAGTTACCTGTAGACCCGGCTGCAACTGGGAGTAATTTGGAACAGGCTGCTCCCAACTGCTCCCAATGTGTTCATTAGGTTGTGATTGGACGGAGCGCAGGTGGGGAGGGCTCGCTCAGCCTGACGCTGAATAGTCCTGATTGTGCCCAGCATAAAACGCCATCTGTTTCAATGAGTGGCAGAGAAGGAGAGTGAGTTAGCAGGAGGGCGCTACCACTGAAGAGTCATGTTTTATGATGTTGGGTTTTTTTCAACAGCTAAATCAACGGTGGCCAATAATTTGCATTATCGGAAACCCAAGTTTTTTAATTATATATTATGGCAGTGAAAGATTATGTTTCAGTACTAATGAAGGCGATAGTTGTGCAATCCATTTTGACTAGAAGGGGCTGGCAGCGAATGTCTGCTCTCCCGGTCAAAATTAATTGGACATCTATTGCGGTCTATGGCAGACAAATATGGTTCATTGAATCGTAGTACATTATAAAATACTAAACCATCTGTTTTTCATGTAAATAGTCATTAAAATACAGAAAACGCACAAATGAGATGTATCCAAACCTTTGGCCAGAATTAATCGATTATCAATAAACAAATATCAGAAAAATCAACAAGTATAATCGTTTAAGGATCATTTTTAACTTATATTTGTCCAAAAATCCCATTTTCAGCTGCAAGTCCCTCCCAGTTTAAATGGTTTGGACATCTATCGCAGTCGTTGGTAGCCATTGAGTAAAATGTTGTTTATTTGGTTTTGTTTACTGATTAAACAGTACCAAATAAACTACAATAATTGGTAGATAAACAATGACAGGAAAACATGCAATAAACTTCAGCAAAATAATTACTTACAGAATTACTCAATCGATTCTTGAAATAGTTGATAGTGACAGCCTGATGTGTATTACATTACTGGGTATTTTTGCACAATTATTGGTTTGCAATCTTTTGTTAACTTTGTATAAAAAAGGCATTTTTTAGAATGTCCGCCTCACAGTTTTGAAATCAACGTATCAAGCTCGGGCACAGGCCTTCCTGTGTGGAGTGTGCATGTTGTCTCTCTGTCTGCGTGGCTTTTTTCCGTTTACTCTGATTTCTTCCCACATCCCAAAAATATGCGTGATAAGCTAGTTGAACACTAAATTGTCCTTAGGTATGATTGTGTGCGTCAATGGTTGTCTGGCTCATTGTTGCCTGCAAATGGTTGGCAACAAATTCCAAGGGTACCCTGCCTATCTGCTTGTCTGTCTGTATGTTTATGCTTAAGATAACTCAAGAACAAATAAAGGTATTATCAAATTTGCAGGATATATTTTATTAGGAAATGGAATAGGTGAATAAATTTGGGGGGTCATGATGTCTTAGGTCACAGAGGATAAAAAAAGAATTTTGAAATAACGTGCTAATGGATTAGCCTATTTAAGTTTAATTTGCAGGGTAGGTAATATGATGAGAATGAGTAACTTTTGCAGCATATGGGCAAAGGTAAAAAAATAATAATAATAATGAAAAAAAGTAGTTCAAGCGTACGACAGTTGGGTGGCATAGGATCAAAATATAGCGACGCTTGGAATATGATTGCTTCGTTAGGGTTCTTTGTAGGGTTAGCAGTTCTTTTGATAGTTGAATAGTTCATCAATTTATCTCATAACGTGTTAATAGATTGTTTTGAAGTAATGAAATCAAAAATTGCTATTAAATTACATCATTTTTAAAGGATAATTCAAAATATTGTACATTTTTACTTGTCCCGGAATGAGGATTTGAGTGCTTATTGGTGAAATCTATTGCTGATGATAACACTTTCAATGTGTACACATTCTGGTTCAAATGGCGGGTCAATAAGAGGCATAATTGGTATTGGATCGGATATCATTTGTTAGTTTGTTGGTTAGACAGTCGTCATGCAAGGGACAAGTCTAAAGCCTTTGACAACAGAAAGAATGACTTGATTTTCCCTGATTGAGAAGCCTCGTTTCATAATCTAGGCCATTATTTGAATCAATCAAACTTGCTGTGCCAAATTTACCAGGCATGTTTTCACCTAAAAGGGGCTTTAAATTTGTTGAGCGGGAGTAGGTCTTTCTAAAACTGTTGAAATACATCGTGTTCACTGTATTAGCAGAGTGTATTTCAGGTCATAGCGATCAGATGTTTGTCCAAATGTTAATCTAAGCTGTTTACACACAGAATGAGAAGAAAGGGCCAGCGCCATCCGCTAGGCCGACTTTTGAAGCGTCTTTATCGAGCTCGGCAGCACGGTCTTTGCGTGTCCTAGCCCACTCAAGATTGTCAAGCCTTTATGCTCGCTAAGGTGTGTCCAATGGGCCGGGGCTTTGTGCGGCCGGGGAGACGACACATCGCATTCTGTCTAGTGTCTTGAGCGAGGGATGGCAAGGGGCGGGGGTGGAGACTCTGAGGCTTGTACAACAGAGGGCGGACAAAAGGGGAAACTTGAAGAAAGAAGGCGGTCCATCTTCAAAGGCGGGACGCACAAAGACTCTTAAAGCGTTACTTCATGCGGAGTTGTGCCAGATGTAATTGCGTGATTCCGGGAGAGCGCTCCACCCTCGGACACCGCAATGGGGACCAGGCTGAGGAGGGCGGACGGGAAAGTTGCTTTCGATATACAAACAGCACTAGGCGAAAACCCTGTATTGTTTTACTACATGGCCATCACGTACAATCCATTAGAAAGTGCCTTAAAGTCAAAGTAACAAATTATGAGTTTACATTAGGGGTGCCACACACGATTATTTTTGCGATTATTCGACTAATCGGCTCCTATGTAAATCATGTTCTTTACTGATATACTGACAGGATTTTACATTTTAATCGGGAATGCGCATTGGAATCAAAAAACTGACCTGAAATTTAACTATTAATAGTATATAACTGTGTCATTGTTTTCCAGAACAAAAGCAGATATATGCATACATATTTTTTGGATTAATTACAAAGATAAGCCAATTATAAATTATTATATAGGCCTAGTGTACATACTGTATGTAGTGTATATCTTGCAGGTTTAAGGGCCACTATGTTTTTTACTCCTGTGTGACGTTTTCGTACATTAGCTACTTGTCGAGCATTGACTAGTACAATTATATAGTTGTACTAGAGTACAAAGTTTTGCCCCAGCATCAAATAGCAACCTAGATGTGCCACGTTAGATCCCCCCAAGTCTCATGCCATTGGCTGCGTTAGCCCAGGGTGATCATGGGACACGTAGTCCATATACTAAAACCGGCAACTAGAAAGACGGTTCACAGTAATTTTAATGGAAAAGTGTCAAACGTACATGTCGTTGTGTCTATCTATATATTTATTTATCTATCAATCGCATTGGCAACGCAGATGAGGCAGAGACACTGTTCAAGTGGGGTCGCCGTATTTTGCGGTCGAAAATAGCAGCCGATGTGCGCTTATGCGTAAACTTCCCCTCGTTTTTTAGTTTCGTTTTCCGCATTTGTCAGCTAATTTTAGAATTCCTTTTGAGAAGATGGCAAAAAGAAAAAAGACGAGGAGTATTGTAATTTTCAGCAGGAATAAACAGGAATTTGCCTTTGTGGAGTCTTTTTGATGACTTTTCGGATAAAGACAAGATAATTAAACAGATAAAAGACATGCTTCTGTTGGCAAAAACTGTTCGCGATCTTACCATCATAATGTCAAATCAAATTGAGGCAACGAAAGTGAAGGACATAAATGTGGCACTGTTTTTTTCTGTCGCTTTGAATGAGTCAACAGACGTAAGCAATTTATCCCAATTCAGCGTGATTGCAAGGTTTTGACTATGAAAGGGACAACAAGAGGGGAGGATTTATTCAAGTCCTTCACGGAGTTTGCTAAAGAAATAAATCTGATGGATAAACTTTCGGTGTGCACTGATGCTTCTCCGTCGTGCGTGGTGGGGAAAAACAGGATTCGTGGCGCTACGTGAACATGAAAGAGACGCATCCTAAGTTTCTCAACGCCTGTCTGAAGTTAACCCCACCAAGTATCAACCAGACTACAAAGCCATCAGTAAAACCATGCAGCACCAGAAGTCGCATTAATGGTAAGAAATACTCATCATTGATTAGCGACAGCATAACAATGTTATTAAAAAGAATTCAGTGAGTAACCCAAACCCTTGTATTTAAAAGTGTTGAAATTACATAAAATGCACACATTATTTGTATTTTTAGTTATAAACATATTGTATAGCTCGCACGGAATCACGTTTTAAAAATGTGGTGTTCATGGCTCTCTCAGCCAGAAAGGTTCCCAACCCCTGACTTAGATCCTCTTTTATTTATTTTTATACCGTTTGAGGCTAAGCGCAGGTATTTTAATTTATTTTTTAAATGAAAGTGCAATCCTGCATAGTTTGAAGAAACACTCGTGAATTTTATTTTGTATTCGCATTCAATGCTCTTCTGGAAGTGCAATTTTAGCAAGCCTTTGTTTTACATCTTCCAAAATTCTGCAACGCATTACATGTTCCTAATCTGATTACTCGATTATTCGAAGTAAGTAGTATATAATAGACTACTAAAATAATCAATAGTTGCAGCCCTATACTAGTCCACAGAACGGTTATAGATTTGTGGGAAAAAACATTATTAGGAAGGCAATTTACTACCACACTTGTCTTACAAGTGAAGACTCATCAGTGGACAATTCAATGCACTTGTAGGATGCAGAATAGATGTTGAAACGGCTTCGCCGGTCTCCTCTCGTCTCTTGTCATCAACCCGACTCGCCCTCATCTGTTCTCGGCGCCCCCCGCCGAGACGGGACAGGTGTTGAGTGTGCATTGTTAAATATGTTCTCCAGGCACAAGCGCTTCCTCTGTCAGGTACATTTGCTTAGCCGACTCCTCTTCCCAGCGTGGGCCCGTGTTTGCCTCAAAGACGGGCGGAAGAGGCGGAAAGGGCGGGGCCGGCACTTTGGGGCCCACAGATGGGGTACCCGCGGGCGGGGCGCTCCCTAACGTGTCTCGAGACAGAGATAGCTGCAAATTTGGGCCTATTTATGGCTGAGTCTTAATGCGTGGGGTTCTTTATTAGCAACACGGTATATTTTCAATTTAGTACAAGAGTGGGCTACCTCCATTTTGGTCGTTTTGCAGGAGCATGGCTTAGGTTTTATGGGAACTCTAAAATCTCTACCCTAAATTCTAAAATACTTTTATTCACAAAGGTGAAGCCTGGTTTTAATGTTTGCAGTTTTTTTAACTAGCAGTTTTGCACTGGCAAATCAGGAGAAGAAAAATTCAAACTATTTTGGAAAGTTTTCAGTCTCTGTTCCATTCTGCACCTAAAATGACAAAATTAATTATTTTTGTATTTATTTTCTGCCACAGAAACAACTAGAGTTGTGCTTCAACATACGATCGCTCCGACACACAATCTTTTCGACATCTGACATAAAATTTGACTCGCCATTTGATTCTACATCCGATGACAAGCTCGAAATATTTGTGACAGCGCCAGTCTCTTTGTTTTGCCGCAAGACGAACAGACGTGGATTTTCTTGTGAGACAAAATCAACAGGGGTTCCGAGAAGGTTAGTGCAGGTGTTGAGAAAAGGAAAAAGGTAATGGTTATCATTAATAAGAAGACAGAAATGATAGAAAAATGAGTGCATCTGTGAACTTGCTCGACAATACGGCTGTAGAATGGTTACGATCTCGACGGACCTCCTCCGATCTCCGTTCGCCAGTCTTTATAAATTAAGGTGACAATTATTATTGTGGTAACATCGCCAAAGAAATCGCCAGCTTCGTATGGTTTATAATAATCTATTTCAGAACTTGTGCAACACAACACGCCTACTGTTCGACGCAGTTGACGCCAACAACATAACATTAAAAGAGAAAATAAAATCTCTACTGCACCTTTCTCACTCGGTCACTTCAGCCACACGGTGCGTTCACACACAGCATGCAAAACAAATCTGCCACATCAGATCCCAATTCGTTACATTATTACAGGAATTATTGTTATATTATTATTCCGATTTTTATTTATAATGAATTTGTTTTGCTCTTTGTAACTACCATTTGTAATAGTACCAGCAGTATTTAATAAGGATTTTGTGTAGGTTTTCGGGCTGTGGACCGAATTAATAGAATTATAATGTATTCTTATGGAAAAATCCTGCTTGACATATGACCATTTCGACTTACAAACAAGGTCCTGGAAATAATTAACTTCGTATGTAGAGGTACCACTGTAATTCGATTAATTTGTTCCACAGCCCAGAAACCTACGCTAAATCCTTCATAAATAATGCAGGTACAATTACAAATAGCAATTACAAATAGCAAAACAAATAAAGTATAAATACAAATCAGAATAATAATAAAATAATTAATCTACTTAATCTGGTTCTAATGTGGCTGTTGTGTTTTGCATGCTGTTCCTGAACAGACTGACGAGAGAAGGAAAGAGGTTTGTTAGAGATTTTACTTTGTGAATGCTAGTAGTGTCTAAAATGCATAAGTTCAATGTTTTGTCATAAAAACGTGTATTTGTTTATTAATATACTCATATAAGAATTCGCATTTCAGAGCAAATAAGTAATGAGCCGTCTGTGTGCAGCAGTGCGAGACTGACGTTTTTTTTTCTTGTTTCAGCTGTGCAAGAAAAATGAAAATTAAACAAAATTAAATGTATAGCAACAGACTGAAGCATTTATCTCTGTCTGCACCACACTACAAATGCATAGCTATTATTTCAACTGACTGCCACACGCATCATCAGACTTTTCATACGTTCTTCACTGCCGCACCTGTCCTGAATGTCGCCTGATCACTGGCTTGCCAAATGGAAAAAATGTGAGCGCCCATTACTGGTTGCTGTTTTTAACGCTTCCTCTATGGCCCTTATGCCCGCCAGGTTTTCCCCGTTATCACCCTTCCTACTACATAACGAAACTTTTTTTTTTTTTTTTTTTTTTAATAATTGAAGATTTTTCTGTGGAGCCAATGCAGCCATCAAAAGAGCCATATGTGGCTCGCGAGCCATAGGTTCCTGACCCCTGCTATAAAGACGAACGGAGGTCGGAGGAGCACAGTCCAGATCATAGACATATTCCATCTTAATTCCAATGTTAACAGTCACCTTACTTCTTTTTTCACCACCCCCTTCTTCGGACACATGTTGATTCCTCTCACAAAAAAATCCGCGGTGCTGCCGTCTTGGGGGTAAAACAATGAAATTGCGACGCTGTTATAAATTGTCATATTTCGAGCATGTCGTCACATGTTGAGACAAATGATGGGTCAAATTTTTATGTCAGATGTCGAAAAGATCGTGTTGAGGTACCACTAAATGTGAGTTAAAAATGTGTTTCTATTGTTTTTTAAAAAATCTTTAAAAAAAAGTTTCAATTAATGATTTGAATGAATGTTAGCCTAGAGATGGAGGGTTTAGTGTAATTTTTTTTTTTTTTTTAAACTGAAAATTTCATAATTTGCTTGTGTGAGTCGCTTTCCAGAGTTGTGTTTGTGCATATTTAATTTTGACCACTGCTAGAATCTCAATTGTCTATTTGTTCTCTACTTGCAGAATTCTAATGGCCGCTCATGTTCAAGAGAAAGCAGAGCCATGATTAAAGTTGAAAGGAAAGCTCTTCTGTGTGTCCAAGCGATATAAAATGATACCTTTCACAGCAGGGCCACCCAAGCCTAGCAAATGACTCTTTGCATATCAATAATTAGGCCAATGTGAGACATGGAATAATTCAAAAACCCATCTTAGATTATAGATATTATTTTTGACAGATCAAACATAGGTTACTCATCGTTTTTCAATAAAGGAAATTAATTAAAACCACCGCAGATATGAATAACACACTCAGTGAAGCCTTTTTATAAAAAAGTCTACACTAGTCATATTTTAGTTATTTCCAAATGTTTTAGTCTTTGTCTAGTTTTAGTCGACAAATACAAAAAATATTTTAAGCAGTAAAAAAATAATAATAATAATGGTTTGCACAAATTTAGCAATATGTGATTAAACACATTTTGGATAGACCATGAAAAGGCTTTAATTGAAAAGTGTGGAACTAGTCTATTTTGTTTTTGTTGTTTGATTTGAACTATCATACAAGAAACATGACCAAAAACAGCTAGTACTTTGAGAAACTAGATGTCGAATGTCATGCACTGTGAAGATATGAAAGAAAATACTTAGTATTTTCATTTCATCTAGTCTCCTCAGACGTAAACTGGCAAGTTTCTCAATATATTTTGACAAGTGTTTAGCTCATTATCGTTACACCGTCATGAAGAAAAAGAGTAACGAAATTTTTTGTTATCGTCATGATTACCGAAAACTTTGCTTAATCAAACCTCAGAGCATTGTAGTTTTACCGCAGTCCGCTATTGTGTGAATGCAAAATGGCTACCGTTTCCTGGCGCTTCAGCTTACACCCCTCTGGTGTATTGCAACAATTTTTAACAGTGGCTTTAACGGTGAATGTATTCATGTTAGTTTTCTGAGAAAAGAAATAGACACATACAGTTCACATACATGCATTTTTTCTTACTATATGTGAACAGTATAGTGTCCATACACAGCGTTTTTTCCGTCACACCACTAAGAGTGAGGGCAAGCGAACTGGTGTCGGAGGTTACGCAATCCCAAGGGCACCTTGAGCCTTATCCCAAAACCTTGAAGAGTTTTCAAAGCCCTCCCGCTGGGCTCCTCATCAGAAACCCCACAACCACCACCCCTCACACAACCATCCAGCACTCATGCCCGCAGAACGTGACGGGCAGGCCTTTCCTTCCCGTCACAGATTTTACAAAGGTTTTTTTTCTACTCACGTTGAAGTCAAAGCCAAGCTGGAGAATGTTTCACCCCATGAGAGATCATTACTCGCGACCTCCGCGGCCTTGTTAGCTTGGGTTCATGTACACACATTCACAGATTTCAAATATTCAACCACCTTTACTCAGGCACAGCCGCAAAACACCACATCAATCAATCACATGGAAATAATGAGCGAGCAGTGGCCGAATCCTTTTATAGGTGCTATTTTATCACCTTGCCTACATTGTGTAAGTGTATGACCAGGTGACATAAAATATACCTCCATTATTTATTAATAAGTCAAGTAATACATCATTTAAGTCAAAATTACATAAAAATATTAAGGGTGTAAATTGCCAATTTAATGACGATACCATAACTCTTTGGAATATGATGTACCGTATTGGCCCGAATATAAGATGGTGTTTTTTGCATTGAAATAAGACTGAAAAAGAGGGGGTCGTCTTATATTCGCGGTCTAGACACTATACCCATTCACGACGCTAGATGGCGCCAGATATCATTGAAGCGATGTTCTGTCATGACAGATCTCAGCTACTCTCCCCATTCACGACGCTAGATGGCGCCAGATATCATTGACGCGATATTCAGTCATGACAGATCTCAGCTACTCTCAAGTTTAACCAGTTTGTATTTTTTTATTGCAATGTTTTTCAAGACTACAGTTAGTTAGACTTCACTTTGATGGTTAATGCAGTTATTGCAATTTTGTGTTTTATCACAATAGATTGGTTGATTTACATTTCAAAAACCAGAAGCCATTCATTTACAAATGTGATTGCACTTTAGTTTACATATTTAAATGTTCAGATATTAAGATTTGAATGAGGCAAAATAACATGCTTTTTCTCTCAAATATATTGTTATAATCATTTGTTTCGGATGTACTGTAATTATTTTTTGTATACAAATTAATTTGGTGTTCAAAAAGTTTTTTTTCAAACTTGAGTCTTGAAAAAGAGGGGGTCGTCTTATAATCAGGGCTGTCTTATATTCGGGCCAATACAGTAATTGTGAAAATTACGTTTTCAATTACTTGATTCAAGTGCATTTTATGGATTTATTACCATTTTGCGAATATATCGGACTACTTGCACCTTGGTATAAGTATCGCCAGCCAAAAAAATGCATGCATGAAGAGGGAAAATAACATGATTTTGGTTGCAGTGGAGTATAAGTTGCATTTTTGGGGGGTAATGTTAATTCATTAGAAACCAAGAACAAGCATTAATGTTATAGTAATAATAGTTAAATGTAGTTAATAGTAGTGATGCACGATAATACATTTTTTTCAACCGATATCGATAACCGATAATTTCCTGCCCCTTCCACCCGATAATCGATAATGTCACTCCAATAATTCTATTCAAATATGTGTGTAAATTTTTTAAGTATACAAAGATCAAATGTTACTGTGCAAAAATGTAATTTTGTGCTATTTTTTTCCACATCAAATGTGAACAAGTAGTAAATTCCAACAACTAAACAATGGCAATGACGTTGTGTAATGGTAAGCTTTTGGAAACAATTACTTAGAGAGTAAACATCCAAGTTGCACAAAAATGCCTTTAAAAGTAAGCCATTCCTAACATATATCACATTACTACACTGCAAAAACACCTCCATAAAACTAGCAGAATTGGACAAAACTGTTGATTGTGCACATTTGGGGGCTAAATATAGTATATAATTATCGGATTGCATTGTCGGTTGAATTTCGTTTTATCTGGATTATCTGTGTGACGTCATATTTGCCATTATCGGCCGATAATTATCGGTGACCGATATTATCGTGCATCTCTAGTTAATAGTGATAGTCATATAGTCATTATAGTCATAGTTGAATGAGGAACAACATGCTATATAGGCATCTGTTAATTTAACATATTAACAGTTTTTCAGAAAACTATAGCCTTAACAACACAGCATAACAATCTTTCGGCCGTCAGTGTATAAAAGAACATACAGTGTATAAGTCACACATGAGTAAAAGTCGGAGGTCCAGCCAACTATGAATACAGTGTAACTTATAGTCCAGAAAATACGGTACACATTTGAAATTTGAATGCTAACCTAACCGTTCTTTTAAAAGACAATATAAAAGATAATTTCAATGAAAACTAAGAGCTAATTTATTGAGCTGTGTTTGTAACCTCAAATTGTCATCGTTACAGTACACACAAAATTGTATGAAAAACACTTAAAACAATTCAAAAACCCCACAAAAGTCTTTCAGACCATGAACATCTCTGAAACTCAAATTCGCCCATCCAATAAAGCCCCCCTGAACTGCCCTGTATTCAACAGCTCTGGTCTCAACGTCAGCCTGTGCGCTCCCCTTCGGGTTTTGGGTGTACTGACAGTCAACGCGGTATTACACGAGAAAGCTGACATGAAACTTAAGGTGGCGGCACTATCTCTGAGCAGATTACACTTTATCCGCGATGAAGGGCTGAAAAGAGGAAGAAGGTGCCTCAGTCAAAGCAGCTAAACGGCAGAGAATTAAGATGTTGCGGCGTGGAAACAAGGCAGTTATGCATACATAACATGCACAGGCCTGGGTGCCCCCCTGCTGGGCGCGGGCACGACAAAGCCCCTCTAACTGCAATACCTCGGGGACAGCTAATGATTAATTAGCTTGTGTCATTAAGTGAGGCAAATGTCAGCGGAGCTTCCTGGGAAGCTGTCATAGCATGTGGAAACCTTGCACAAGCCCCCCACCCAGGTACATGCTGGGGAGGGGAGGGCTACAACTTGGAAGCCAAGGCACAGTCTGACATCTAGTGGCTAAATATTAGCATTCAATTAATTGATTTTAAAATAGAAACGTCCCTGTATTAACCTATTAGCTGCCATTGACTTTGATAGATGTACAATGCATTAGGCTAGCATCAGTTCAAATGGATTGAATGTATATCGCCGTCAATGGAATTTAAACATCATCGGTCAAAAATTCAATAAATGCTTTCCAAATATAATGTAATATACTGTAAAAGATAAACCTCGATTGACTAATGCAGTTTAAAACATTTCATTACATTAAAAAATACATTTTAACATAAAAATCCATCCATTCCTTCTCTATCCTACAAACTAAAACTTTTATTCTGACTATATAATAAATATTATTATACCATGTTTGAAAAACACATTAAAGGCTAAAATGATAAGCCCAAAGTAATATAACAGTAAATAACCAGATTTATATAGTAGGAATTTATATAGGTGTCTGACTTTTTTTTTTTTTTTTTTTTTAACATGTTGGAGTTTGTTCTCCTTTACGCCAGGGGGCGGGAGAGGTAATGCGCCTAAACCAATAACCAACATCACGGAAAAAAGAAGACAAACCAAAACAGACGAAGAAGTAGTTATCATTGATCACTACTCTAAAAGTTATTACGATTGTACAGAGTGGAAGCTATCAAATGCAGTATTACTCACCCTTTTTGAAGTGTATTTATTTTACATTTTCAAAGCAGGATATGTTTATTTTGCTCTTAGCCAAGGCTGAAGTAACTGAATCACTGAGTATCTATTTTTGCACTGTTTCAAAAGATGCTTTTTCAGTTTTGGAACTACAGTATTTCCACTTTTCCATTTTATCTTAGCCAATATCAAATTATATCTTATGTGGGAGTGTATGTTCACTAGTAATGGTTTACAGTTTACTATGTGTAATCCAAAATTGGAAATGGTAGTATCTCATTTTATTAAAAAAAGTTACCGAGGCTGCCAGCTGGCGAGTGCTACCAAACTTTAACTGTTACCTCAGTCGATGCCCCTGCAAAAAGGGTGTGTTGTCTATTCTTGCACATAAACGCCAATCAAAACAAAAATTGACAAGTTTGATGTTTCCTTTATGTATTTTGCACTTTAATGAGACCAGCTATTTAGTTTTAGCCAATTGAACAAACTCACTTTCAGATGCTGCGATTAAAAAAAAAAAAGGCTTTTTTTCCTCCTGTTGTAGCGAACCGTGACGACAAGCACCGACTGTGACTTGCATGCACTGTTGAGAGAGAGAGAGAGAGAGAGAGAGAGAGAGAGAGAGAGAAAGAGAGAGAGAGAGAGCGAGAGAGACATTTGTACATGGGCTGGTCACAGCTTAGCACAGCAGCTATGCTTATGCTGTGAATAAAGAAGTCATTATCGTACAAATATTATATATACTTTTTTTTACATTTCCCTCTACTATCCGTTAATAGTAGTAGTAGTAGTAGTAGTTTGCTAATAGTTAATGCTGAAAATAAATATTAGATTAAAATATAAAAATTCAATGGAAAAAAAATGTTTTAAATCACACAGTTAACTCAATTGTAATTAATCAGTGTCATTAAATTAAAAAAAAAAAACAGCTACCCAACATACAGTATGTCTCAAACCTTAATGTTCACAAATGTAAAATTAAACCTGAAAAAAAGAACTATCGTCGTTACCGAAAAATATCACAAGTGTGGCTGGCCTTTCACCTTTTCTAGAGGCAACGCCCCCGCCAATCACGCCCCCACCAAATAACAAACACACACACATGCACACAAAACATGGCGCGATTAAATCAAGCAGGCACAAGCTTGACTTACCAAACCAGCAGCGACTTTGATGCGTTTTACCCCTCTATCCAGTGCCACTTCGGATTAATGTCAGCACCGAAGTACATACACTTCTGTTATGAGCTCTCACATGCGGTTAGTCGGCCTCAAACCTTGGCCTGCTAAAAAAAAAAACACGGCAGGCACGAGTGACGAGACCCTTGGCTTCGACTGGGGAGTGGCAGTTTTAACACACATTCATATCTGTGTTAATTCACATCTGCAAGCATACAAATACTCACATAGACATATAACGCATACAAAAGCACACCTGTCAGGGCCTTTCCACTATGTGAGCAAAAAGCAAAGAAGTCTAACCCCCCCCCCCCCCCCCCCTTTACACACACACTCTCTGTATGTGGTATCCCATGTCTGCTATATTAAAGCAAATCCATTCAGCTCCTGCTTTCCCATCTGAAATAAAGGAATGAGCAATTTTCACATTAGGCGAGCGAGGACGCATGCAGTTTCTCTCTCTGTGGGCATAATGAATGGAATCAGATTGGGAGGGGAGGGGCGTGTGGTTCTGTAGTCTAATCTGCCTTTGATGGTGAATGGTTTGGGTTCCACAATTCACCAATAAAGTCTGTGGTAATACACGCAGAAGGTTATTTTGCTAAAAAGCTGTGAAAAATCCTTAATAAAAAAATAAATAAAAATAAAAAACGACCATTTCACACCGTTTGTATAAGAGACTTGAAAATGTCTACACACTCCTAAAATCTTTTTTAATCCTTTAAATTAAAAATGTTTGAAAAACGTTCAACTAATATTGAGACCTAATACTTGTAAAACAGGGGTCCTCAAATACAAATCTTAAAGGTCCACAATTATTTTTTTCATAGAAGCTTGGGTCCATTTATTAATGTCGGTCAAGTTAAAGGCAGGTCGAAGGTGGTAAAGGTGGTTTTCTTTTGACCAAACAAAAATACAGTGCATATTCTGATTAAATGAAAATAAATTAAAACGTTTTCTTGACTTAAAATAAAAATGACATGCAAAAAAAAAAAAAACCATGCAAGTACAATGTTTACACATGTAGACTAAATTTGACAAGATCTGTCATTAAGACGCAAAAAGTACATTTTGTAAATGTAAAACACTGCTGAACAAAAAAGAAAACGTGTAAGTAGTACAGTACACGTACACATGTACAGAACATAAATGACAAGCTCTGTCATTAAGTTGCCAACATAATATTTATTGCCAGTAACTTTAACTGTAAAACACTGCTCAATGAGAGAAATGGCATTTGGGGTCACAAAGCTGTTTACTCACATCATCAGCCAGTACTTCAGTACGTCTTGTGGTTGATGAATCTGAGAGTGAGATTTGATTTTTGTTGTCATTTCCTCCTTTTCGAACATTGCTGCCATCACTCTAGTCATACACGCTTTTATTATTTCTCCATCAGAGAACGGCTTCTTATGTTTGGCCAACACCCACGACACTCTGAGTGAGCACTCCTTTGCAATTTGTTGTTGTGTCATAGATTTAACAATACCTTTCCTTTACTCTTGATATAACTGCTTCAACCTGTTAATTTCTTGCTTGCTCAATTCTAATTTATGAGGAAACTTTCAAAAGAGCTGTGCTCTTTAACATAATGGCGACTGTCTTGAAGCATATTAAGCACATAGATTTGGTACTTGCAGTTGGTAAAATTGAAGCATATTTGTCAGTCCATTCCTCATTCAAACGGCCATTTTAGTTGTCCACTTTTCTTCTCTTGGTCAACTTTGAGCATGCCATTTTGTTAGATTTGGTCTTCTACTGGTGGCATGTACACAGATTGCAAAGTGCCGGGTGCAACTCGTGTTTCACACTGCTGCGGTCCGTCCACTCTAGCTAGCTAGCTGCATGCAGGCTCTCTCAGCCAATCAGCCCATCCATGCACGCTCTCTCAGCCAATCCGCGCATCGTATTAGCGATGACAACAGAAGTGAGAACGTAGAAGATATTTAAGTAAAAATGTAACAGAATTTAGCAATAGAATAGCAGCGCATAGCGATAGATCAGCGATTCATACAAATAATACATGTTTAAAAAAGTTTGGTTTTTTTTTCAAAAGTGCCGTCTACTCCGGGTCCGCAGAGGTGTGCTGTGGTCTGGTCATGGACCGCGGTCCGCTAATTGAGGACCCCGGTTGTAGAAAAATTCAAGAGAGGAAGTAGACAACTGTAATCATTACTGAAGTGAGCACACCCTCTTATGACTGGGGCCATGTCTACACCTAGCAGGGTTATTTAAAACCGAGGATCCTGCCTTAATACGTTCAAAAAAGAAATAATGACCTCTACACCAGCACGTTTGTAAAAAAAAAAAAAAAAAAAAAAAAAAAAAAGTTTCCATTGCCGACCGCATTCATTCGTTCTTAAGTACATGCATGTGTTCTTCAATATGAAGCACTGCAAGAGTTTGTAAATAAATGGAAGCAAAAAGAACCTGAAAGAACGATGAAAACATTGGTCTCATATGTGACGTAGGAACAAAGTGTGTCGCGGTTTCCACAGTTAAATCTTTGGTTATCAGTGTCCACATGATGGCGCCACAAATGCAGAATTCGCACATCTTCACTTTGGATGAAGTTTTTAAGAACCCTCGTTTTCAATGCCCAAAAAGTGTGTGTGCCTGTGGCTGATAGACCAAACCGTAAAAAAAAGTTATTTTTGCCAAATACCCTGCTACGTGTAGACATGGCCTGGGAGTGTGTCATTCAAACTCATGTTAGATGGAGGTCAGCACACGCCTATCACCATTTCAAGTGATTAACTCAAAATCAAGTTAAAAGTTTGTAGTGAAGTGATGTTTTTTTACTTATAGTTAGTTAGTTTAGTCTCACGTTAAAATGACAGACAACACAGTTCCTACCTCCCTTTTTTTTTTTTTTTTTTCTTTAAACTCATTGGCTGCCATTGACGGCGCTAGAAGTCCAATCCAACCCCTAGTCAAATTGGATTGGGCATCTTTCTCCGTCACTTGCAGAGAAATATGATCAAAGTTAGCCATCCCAGTTCAAATGGAGGTGACGTCGCTCACTGTCAATAGCAGTGAATGAGTTAATATTCTGTATTTTTCTGACTATAGACAAGTTTCCTGAGCGATAAATGGGCGGTGCCATTATGAAAAATTTCTGCTCCAAACTTCCGGTTTAGAAAAAAACAACATGAATTGCGGTTGAAGAAAGCAGTGTGTTGACAAAGTTAAAACTGAAAAATCAAACCGGAGGAACCCACGGGTTCTCCAAAAATGGATTCAGCACGACGTAAATGACACTCTGAGACTTTTTGGGTTGTGAGTGAACTCCTGGAAGTGGCTACCGTAATTTCCCGAATATAACGCACACTTTTTTTCTAGAGCTGGGAATCTCTGGGCACCTAACGATTCGATTACGATTACGATTCAGAGGCTCCGATTCGATTATAAAACGATTATTGATGCACCCCCCTCCTTTTTTTTTCTCTTTTTTTTTCGTTTTAATGTTTTGTACATTAGTTCCAAAATTGTTCAAAAATACTCTCAGGCTAAACCACACTACTATTTCAGTATCAAGTTAACATATAGCAGTAAACAAATATACAAAAATAACATTAAATAAAAAACTCCAGTCCCCATTCTGTATCAGCAGCTTTAAACTACATTCAATTAATTTAATGTTGTGAATCAACCGTTAAATTTGTTAAAATTGCTCCCGTTATTCCATAATTTCCCTTTTGTCTACTTTCGACATTTGAAAGTTTTAAAACTATTTTAAAGATAGATTCAAGTCAATATTTTACCGATTTAGGAGTATTTTAGACAAAAAGTTAATTAGGTTTGCTTGGAAGGTTCACTACAACAGCCTTGCAGGGAAGTGTACTGCTTTAAGATGGCGGCCATTTATAACGCCCGTATCTAGCTTTTTGTAGATGTGCTGCTAACACTACCAAATCTATATTGCATCTAGTCCTATATAAATGATATCCACCGTAACATTATATGGATGTACTTGTAGCAGCTTTTCGGCAGCAGTCAGGTATGTTGTTGTGTTTTTTTATCTCGTTGCATGAGTTGAGCTAGAGCCGTGAGTTGAGCATTGGCATTACCCGAGGGGCCAGGTAATGGTAAGCATGATGTTTAGCTACTCTCGCTCCGTTCCGTCCCGAAGACCGCGCGGCGCACTTCTGCTTTACTTCGCATATTTCAATAATCGGAATTTGGATGTTTGTGAATCGTTCTCGAATCTTCCACGGCCGAATCGCGAATAATCTAAGAATCGGAAATTTTGCACACCTCTATTTTTTTCCCCCAAAATCAACTTGTAAAATAATGGTGCACATTAAAAACGGGTACATGGATGGAGACAGATATATAAACTAGGGATGTCCCGATCTAGGTTTTTGCACTTCCAATCCGATACCGATATTGTTTTGCACTTCCGATCCGATACCAATACTGGCCGATACCGATACCGACCTATCTGAGCATGTGTTAAAATTTAAAGTTATTTAGCCTCCTTACTTAGTTGTCGGACTCATGTTGAAAAAGGTTTTAGTACTCTTGATAACAACTAGCCAGCTGAATTACGAGAGTTTGAATAACACACAACAGTTGGTAACAAGAAACTGACCTGTTTATTCAGTGACAAACACAAAACATTATAAATAACAAACAGAAATGGCATAGTCAGTCAGTAAAACGTGCAAATAATATTGTAAACTGTCTTAAAAAAGCAAAACACACCAACAACCTCAGTGGAAAATCCCACAAATTCCCCAAGCTATTAGATGCTTTTAATGTTTCATGCATTAGTAACAAAAATTGTATAAAAAGCCTCTCAGGTTTAAATAAACGACTATTTCAGTATCAAGTTAACATTTTAAAACAGTAAATAAAATACTCAAGTCCCCATTCTGTATCAGCAGCTTTAAACTACATTCAATTCATTTAATTTTGCGAATCAACTGTTAAAGTTGTTAAAATTGCTCCCATTATTCAATAATTTCCCTTCTGTCTACTTTCGACAGGTGAAAGTTTTAAAACTGTTTTGAAGATAGATTCAAGTCACGATTTTGTCGATTTAGGAGTATTTTAGATAAAAAGTTCATTAGGTTCACTTGGAAGGTTCACAACAGCCTACTAGGAAAGTCTTCTGCTGTATGATGGCGGCTGTTTACTAACGCATCTGGTTTTCAATATTTCAATGTTGCTAACGCAGTCGAGTCTGTCTTGTAGCATCTGGTTCTATATACATATGATATCTATTATCTCCAGTAAAACGACATTGACTTAGTTTGTAGTGGCTGTCAGCAGCAGTCAGGTATTCTTGTGTTTTTTATCCAGCGGCATGAGCTGAGCTAAAGCCGTGAGTTGAGCATTGGCATTACCAGGGTCTAAGACACGTTATGTTTACTTTCGGGACGCAATGCGGTCAGTTTCTCATTGCATCCCCAAGACCGCGCTATGTATTAGTTCCGCTTTACTTGACATATTTCAATAATCGGAATTTGGATGTTTGTGAATCGTTCTCAAATCTTCAGCGGCCGAATCGCGTGTTGGATGGTGCGTCTTTACTCACGTGAGATAATGGCTCGTCATCCAGAATGAATTCTTCGGCAATGACTCTTGTTATTCCCTGGGCTTTGGGACTGTCGAGTGCCAGTTTGTCACGCATAGCAAAAGTTTCTGCCAGTGTTAGTTGCGTAGGACCTTTCTTTTTGTCTTCGGTTTTCTTAACATACTCCTCATATTGTTTGTGGTGGGACTTCGCTAAATGCTTGATTAGGTTGGTTGTATTAAAACTTCTTACAGCTTTACCACTACACTTGACTTTATTGTGGCATATGTTGCTCTCTGCTTCTTCATCTTTGTCGTCCTTTAAGGTGAAATGATCCCACACAGCTGACATTTTTACCGATAAAGTCTCTCGGTAAATTGGGAGACGGTAATGTAAATGTAGTGTGCTGAAGGTGTGCCGTAAAATGCGGACCGGATTTTAGAGAAACCAAAGCAAAAACTGGAATGGATTATGTAAATCGGTGTGCTGGAAAACCCGGACCGGACTTTAAAAAAAACTGGATCGGAAGTCTGGATCGGAATTTTTCCCGTGTTCCGATCCGATACCGATGCGCATTTTTTTGCCCATATTGGCGTCCGATCCGATCCAAATATTGGATCGGGACATCTCTAATATAAACAGATTTTTTTTATTGACATGGCCACGTTGTGTTGAAGAAACGTATGCGGTGACCCGTTGCCGACCATTAAGGTACTTGACGTCACCATTTTGTTTCGGTTGAACTTCACTCTAATGGGTCGAATGATTTCGTCTGTGTTAAATTCTGCTTTTTTCACTCTTCATAAAGCACAGAATTTAGTTTCTTGAACTCATTTGAGTCAACGTTTATTGCAGCTCCGCAACTCGGACCATAACAAACGTAAGCATAGAGACTTCCTGTGTCTGTCAACTATATCTGTCCCTCGGGAAACTCAAACCCAACTAACAGTAGTTCCTATTGTTACTGTCGTGTTGACAGCGATGAGCTCTCACGGATTTCCAAATTACGTTCTCACTTTCACTTTACCGTATCAATCCATGGAAGAAACATTTATCCATCATGATGAAACGAGCAAGTTATACAGCAGCCTTTAAAAGAAAAGTCACATCTGTTTTGTTTTCTCCTAGATTCCGGTAGGTTGGAGAAGTTGTCAAATCATATTATTACTGTAAATATTGTCATTTTATGGTAATGTTTTGAACTACCACTGTGCTATGCTTGTGCTGTGTTTCACCAGTCAGTAATATGACATTTCTGTATCTGTACACGAGCTCTGTTTTCTTGTATTCTTCTATTTATTGGTGCTAAAATTAGGGTGCGCGTTATAAACGGGTACAATAATTTTCCCTAGATTTTACAAGTAAATTTGGGGTGCGCATTGTACACGGGTGCGCCTTATATTCGGGAAATAACGGTATATATATGGTTTGAAGTGGAATGTTTTGAACAGGGTCCAGCTTCAAAGCGCAAGTGTGGATATTGCTCACCATACGCCTCGCCTCAAATCGAAACCAGCTGCAGACAAGGAGTTAAGGATGTGATTTAAACCTAAGAATATACCTAAAAGATTGTATGATTGTTCTTATCACATCGTTCGTCATTCGAGGACAAAACTATGACAACGTGTCAGCCTGTGTTGACGTGAGGTCAGATTGATACGCCGGCCACTTGAGTGACCAAAATGAGGTAAAATTAAAATTTATATTACATTTGCAGAATGCAGAAGGGCTGACACAGATTTTGTTGTTACAAGGAAATACTACACGGTATGTACATATACAAAAATATTATGTCATCACATCAACTTATCTTCCTTTGCCTATCAGCGTTTTCCACCTGTAAACAAATGAACAAAAAACTTGTAACACTTGTATTTATGCGTTGACATAATTGCGCCATCCTACACGTACTTATTAGCAACAGGCTAGCAGCAGATAGCATGTGTTGCAGCCACTGGGTTTGTAGTAAATAATATTAAAGCTCATCATAGTTACAATCATCATCGTAATAACAATATCAAAGGCAATAAGTCATTTCATGCGCAAGATTTTAGCTTAAGTATTATTTGAGCACCGGACACATGAAAATGCAGGGATAGGAAGAACATACCTTCCATGACACAGCGGCAACATGGCTACACAGTTTTTGGATCAAATCAAGGTAAGTAAGCGATAATATCTAGTTAAAATCAGTGTCTTTAATTCTGCTTGTGCTTGATCGCACATCGAGTTACCTGAAATGTATAGTGCGAGCCAGAAAAAAGACGTATTTTGCAATCGAACGCTAAAATAGATAAAGTTTCTGTCACAAAATGTTACTTGAATCAAATCAGAAACTTTCAAAAATTTCAAAGGTCTCACAAAGGTCTATTTTTAACTCACCGGTTTTGACCTACTTTTAAAGTGTCAAAAAATGCCCTTCTGTTCAAAATTTTTCTTCCCCCAGACAAAAGAGATTTTAAGCTTTCCAATGATGTATCACATATTCATTTAGGACAATTTTGAAATTTGGCCAAATTAGAGGTCTCAAGCCACCTCAGTGTTTCCCGCAATACCTAAATACTCTATACAACCGTTTTTTACCATGAAGGTCATTTATACGAGGTGTTCTCTCTTGCTTTGACACCTGTTCTTCCTGTTCTTTAGTCTGTTATCATCATTACAATGGTCTCAGATTTTGTATAGATTTGTCCCAAAATATGTGATTTATATTCCAGGGCGACCAGTGATTTTTTTCTTCTCATTTTTTACTGGTATGACTTTTACTACAAAATGACTGAGGCCTTGTTCACACTGGCAGCCAAAATCCGATTTTTAGCCCATCCACATTAAAATTGGATGGCTGTTTTGTAGACTGAACAGTCACAAAGCACAGAAATCTGATTTTTGCCGTACGGATTGAAACCACATTCGAGATGGACAACATGCTTCTCAATCTGAACAGCTCAGATGGGATTTGACTGTCCGTGACATGACCCTTCACGATGGAAAACCCAATGTGGCAGAGAGCGCCAAACGAAGTGCAGATCAGTTAAAAAGACTGGAGCGCGCTGAGGAAAACAGCAATATAGACAGGGGTGCACATAAGTGGTCCGCATGCGCGCATGCGTACTGGACGTAGACAAATGCGCTGGCCCTCAACGGTTTCCATATGCTTTTGCGTACCGATGGCTGACTACTGTATTTGCGGCGGACACGAGAAAATAACTTCTCAAAATTTTGAAGAGGCAGGCCACACTCAGTAATTACGAAATGACGAAATGAGCCGAGGTTCCGAAGCTTGTGTCGAGTAATGGGAGGGGGGGTTTCCACGAAGCTTGTAGCGAGGCGCGCTTCATTTCGGCAAAACCCGGAAATGATGACGTGGGAAGCCTCGCCGGCAGCCGGCGGCCGGCTGAATCTCGTGAGTGCTTCGGAAGTTATCCAACGTTTGGCGCACATTGCAAAAACAGGACAGACTACGGTATAAATTGGTTGCAAAACGCAATGGCGATCGCCTGTTATCTCACATTTTGTGGATTTCGGGCTCCTGTACTTGTTACATCTGTGCGCAACAGTGCAACCAGTGCAATCTTTTTTCGAGCCTTGTCCTTTGCTTGCGATGGAACCTGCGCGAAAAGAGCGATCCTCCCCCGTATGGGAACATTTTGATTTGATTGCTTTCAATAAGGTAAGGGAGAAAAACTACTTTAATATAAATGTGAGTGTGTGTGTGTACCTATCTGAACCAAACATCAACAGAATGAACAATCCATTAGTGTACTGGGAGGCACAAAAGAATACCTACCCAAATTTATATAAACTGGCACTCACATTTCTCTGCACCCCAGCTTCATCTGTGCCTTGTGAAAGAATATTTTCTAAAGCTGGTGAAATATTTTCCAAAAAAAAAAGAAACTGTTTAAAGCCAGCCACTGTGGGAAAGCTATTATTTCTAAATAAAAATGAATAACAAATTACCCTTAGCACTTGTTGTATTTTGTTCACATACTAAATTACTAACACAAGCACATTCATATCTTTGTCTTAAGCAAATAGCCATTGAATTCTTAACAATGTTGACCTCTTGGGCTTCTAGACCACTTGATGGCGCCATAGGGTAAATGAAGCACCATGAAGCTTTGCTACATGTGCAAACCAATTGGCTGCAAAGCTTCATTGCTTCATGAGGCTTCATTTGGCCATCACTAAATTACTTCCGCGTTCCCCCACCCCTGTCAAAAGACAGACAGACGACAAAGACGTCACCGGAGCTACCGAAAAAAGGACTTTTGCTGAAAAGTGGCTACAGGAGGTACCATGGCTAGAAGCAAATGATGCTCGCACGGAAATGCGGTACAAAATGTGCCGTGAGAATCCCAATGTCGCCGATAAGAGCAGCTCATTTTATGTAGGGTCAAAGAATTTCAGCCATCCAAACTTTGAAAAGCACGAAAAAAACAGAGAGCATGTGGCAATTAAGCAAACTATCGATGTCAAACAGGACCCCACTCGCCCTATGGACAAGTGGCGGAATAAAGGTAATGAACAGCGACATGCACTGACAAACGTGTTTTTGCTCGCATTTTACAAAGCTAAACATGCACGTTCAATGAGGTCAATGAGGAGGATATCCCACTTTTAAAAAAGCTTGGAGTTAATGTGGGAGCCGCATAATGCCCTTTATTTTGAATTGGTGCTTCTTATTTCTTTACATTTCACTTCAAAGTAATGGCAATTTTGTTGTGACAGTTGATGTTAATCAAGCATTAATTGTTATTATAATTAATTAAAGTTAATTGGCTCCAAGTAAAGCTTGTCATAAATTTATCGCATCAGGCGGGTCGGCTCTCAAGCTCAATGAGGACCAAGTCACATCTCCAGGTCCTCCTCTGAGAACCTAAGTAAAGCTTGTCATAAATTTATCGCATCAGGCGGGTCGGCTCTCAAGCTCAATGAGGACCAAGTCACATCTCCAGGTCCTCCTCTGAGAACCTGGGCAAAAAAATTACGTGCACCCCTGAATATAGACATGTGCTGATTACCAGTTTTAAGGTTTACCGTAGTACGAAAACGTCAAGGTTTCAAAACCGCAAAAAAATTCCATCATTAAGTCCCTACAGTATTAGCTATTTTTTATGTCCCAAAAATGGATGGAGAAATCCCTCGCTTTCAGCTGCAAGGCTCAACCTTCATCCCTTCGGTTATTGCTCAGTGTCGGTAAGTCAGCTGTGCTACATGATGGCTGGAGGAGGTGAAACTCCTGAACTTTTCCCCCATCGAAGAAAACGAAATCGCTGGTATGGGAATAGATCGGCCACAGAAAAGTCGGCCGCCGCTTAGAGGAGGAGGGCCAACCGACATGAAAAAAATGTTTGCAGAGGGTGGCTGCCGAGGACGCAATACATCCAATATGATTTCGCATTTCGACAAAATTAAAGGTTTGTAAACACTGTCATGAACGTTTCCCACCAGCTACGAATCTACAGCGTGTTTAGTGTGTATATCGGTTGTAAAACACAGTGGTTTTTTTCTCTCTGGCAACTGTGTTGAGAAAGAACGTGTGTGTGTGTAAGGTAAACATGATACGACTCATACAAGCATGCTTTTTATGATAAATAATTCAATTATTTTTGTTCTGATGGTAATAATTTTGAGCTGTGGCTGTGGGTTCAGGCTCACCTAAAGGACTGCATTTATTTAAATTTTATTTAGAATATTTCAGTTATCTTTTGTTATTTTTTTATTTTTAACTTAACATTATACTTATGTTCCAATTTACTAAAAAGTTTTGAAAAGTAAAAATCCTGTTCAACGGGGAAAAAAAGTTGTTTTTTTTAAACCCAGAATCTCACAGTAACACATTTTCGAGCTGTAATTGCAATAGTGTGATATTTTGGCTTAAGGTTATCATACCGTCAGAATCTCGTACTGGCACATGCTTAATATATATACACAACAACAAAAGGGGGACAGGGTGAAACAACTGCCCCTTTTATGAATTACTGGACAGCATTCTTGGGGGTAAGAGCAGCATCCGCCCACTTGTCCTCGACAGCGCTGCACCTCATGATGACGGCGAGGCGCGGCATATAATCAGTGGCAATACAGGTGAGTAATGTCAATGTTTGTTTGCTTTGCAAGATGCCGTATACTGGCTAACATAATGGTATACTAACATTGGTTCCGAACTTTGTAGATGTTGCGTGTTTGTTGCTGTTGTCGCAATTGTATGATGCAAAACACTACACGCACTGGATGACACCTTCGTTGCCCCAGCAACCCAATAATCCCAGTCTGAACAGGTTCAAATCCGATTTGGACACTTGCTTAAAAAAATGTGAATGGTAAGCACTAAAAATTGGATTTGAGGATAAAACAGATTGGAATCAGATATGCCTGCAGTCTGAACATAGCCTAATAGTCCCAAAAATTTGGTACTTATTACATAATTTGTTACAGAAGAGTGACTGATTAATCGTCAACTTTAAATACAATGTACAAGTGGTGTATATGTTGTTATAAGGGAGGAAAAAAATGTCATTGGCAAAGCTCCTCTAAGGAGCCTCCCGATTGTGTTCAGTCCACTGATGTGTGACGTCCATTGGAAAAGTAAAGAGAGGGGGGAGCCGTCAAATAGAATGACTGAATTAAAATGGTAAGGAGTGCTCTCTCTTTGGCACCCTAACATGCCTCCTATGTCCTCAAATAATTAGACTGAGGCCTTGTGCGTTGGAGTGTCAGCTCAAAAAGGAAGGAATGACCTCGCCACTGAATGCAAGCCTCCTATGTTAAAAAAAAAGAAAGACAACACTCTATGTCCCTATACTTGAGGTTTGTTTTCCTTTGTAGTGAGAATGCCCATTCACTATTAGCAGTCCCTCTTTGTGGCCATAGCCATGAATACAGGGAGGGGATGTGTCAGTCGGTGGCAGGTAGCCTTCATTGCAAGTTAATCTCCCGAAAGAAGCTTGTTTAAAAAAAAGGACTTTTAAATTCTTTAAAGCACTTCTCTCTCGCGCCTCTTTTGTCCGCTTGAAGAGCGGGAGTGCTCAGCCGGCGACAATGGCGGCCAAGTGTGGCAGAGTAATCACCTTTCTGGGGGAAAACATGAGTAATTACTTCTAAACTGTTTGGGCTTGGGAGACAACTGCTATTGTGCTGGGAAATGGAAGGCTGCCTTTGGATGGATTCATGCTTGCTCTCAATCTGTTTGTTTACAAAGATTTCTCCTTTTACCGCATGCGCCACCATCGTATACGTATGTGCATGTGCGTGTTTGAGTGTGTGCACACTTTTCTGTGTGCCAGCAAGCTTGACCCATTTCTCACAGAAAGACAGGAGGCTATCAACCATAAGGAAAGTGTTCTGTTTTCGGGTCAACTTCTGGTCAAGTTCATTCCTTTTCCCACCACCTGTTGAACTACTGATTCCCAACAACTGTACATATTTGTGTACTGTGAAAGTACAACTAATGTTTATCTTTATTGTGGTGGATATTGACAGAACATTCATTCATTTTCTGTACTGCTTATCCTCACGAGGGTCGCGGGGGTTTAGGAGCCTAGCTAACTATGGTCTGGAGGCGGGATACACTCTTAACTGGTTGTCAGCCAATCACAGGTCAGAATGAGACAAGCAACCATTAACACACACATCCCATACATAGGGACAATTTTGGATGCATGACAGAACAACTGCATAATAATTGAATGTATTGAAAAGTTTTGCCCGCTGACTCAAAGTCAGTATGGCTTCAGTGAAAATCCTCATAGATCTTGTTGAAGAAGTTACAAACAGTTTGGACAACTACCAACAGGCAATTGCAATCTTTATTGACTTAAAAAAAAGCTTAAGATACAATTGATCATGATATACTAATCAACAAAATGTCTAAACATGGCATGAGAAATCCACTTGAGTGGAGTGTACTGAGCCAACACATCCTCATTAAAGACTACGACCCACATCATCCTCTGATGCTATCGCGATGACTGTGGAGGTAGAAGACGTGAGATGTGTGCACCGTGCTGTCAACCCCAGGAAGGTCACAGGACCTTGAGTACCAGGAAGAGTACTTAAAGGCATGTGCTGACCAACTAGCACCAGTCGTTACTGATATCTTCAACCTATCACTGCAACAAGACCAGCCTGCCTAAAATCGGCAACCATCATCCCAGTCTTCAAAATGTCACCCACAAGAAACATCAATGAATTCCGTCCAGTAGCACTCACAGAGGGTGATCAAAATAGCACATAAGGTCATCAAATCCCCCTTCCTCCCTTGTCCACCATCTACAGCTCTCCGTGCCTAGGAAGGGCAAGGAGCATCATAAAAGACCATACACGCCCCAGCTTCCACCTCTTCAACCTGTTGCCCTCTGGCAGTTTTTACAGGGCCATACCAGCCACAGACTAAGAGACAGTTTCTTTCCGAGAGCTGTCACCATACTCAACTCAAGTTTGCAATGAAATGTCGATATCATTGCACTGCTAATACCACAACACTGTCACGTGCATCTCACGAAATAATGTGTTCTCAGTAGTGCTGTCAAATTTATTGCGTTAACGGGCGCAAATTAATTTTTTTTTATTAATAACGTTAAAATATTTGACGCATTTAACGCATGCGTGGAATGACCCGCACATGCATTGCCTCAAACAGATTACAATGACACCGTTTTTTGCACATTGAGAGCTAAGAGGCAGAGAACGGCGAATGGACACAGGCGTTAATTGGACAGCGCCGTTTATTGGCATAAGCTTCGGCAACTCCTTCACAACATACATAAGTATCATTTAGTGAAAGCACAACAAAAATAATGTTCCTATCTCTCAAAAAAATAATGTTCATTCCCAATCAAAATAGCTATGCAAAATACACATAAAACTTATTCAGACTTTGGTCAAACTCTATTCAAACATTTTGTTTAGCTCAACAAATACACTGGATGGCAATATTTAGTCGCAATATACAAACTATCAGAGGTCTCGTACACTGCGAAGCCAGCACTCAAATGACCGTGAAGTACAATGGAAACAGGGAGCTACGGCGTCAGTCGAGGGACAAAACACACTCATTGGCTTGATTTAAAAGTAATTTAAAAATCGCCATTTACACCTTGTGGTGTATTAAAAAATAATAATAATACTTATAGGGGAAAAAAACAGATTAAGCCAATATTATTCACATTTTTAATTCCCATTTTATGTTATTTTTATTAGAATTCTTAATGCTTAGATTACAAAAATAATTATTATTTGGTACAGACATTTCAGCAATACAAAACATAAAGAAAGTTTAAAAACAAAATCAAATGATTAACTTGTATTATATTTTATCGTCTGTCTTTCATTTGTGTTTCTGGTAGGGGTGTAACGGTACACAAAAATCTCGGTGCGGTACGTACCTCGGTTTTGAGGTCACGGTTTGGTTCGTTTTCGGTACAGTAAGAAAACAAAATGCAAAATATAAATGTGCAAGTTGTTTATTACACACCTTTGTGCTTTCAACAATAGGAACATTCGCCTATACAAAGCTAGAATTCTGCTCAAAAAGTAGCGGGTATTTAAAGCTAATCCAATAACAATTTGCCTTTCATTGGTATTGGTCAGCTTTCTTTCTGAAAGAAAGAAGAAAAAAGTCCTGCGCTAAAGAGAAAAGCAATCCCAATGAAAAAGATTTTAACATGTATTTTACAAATGAAATGCCTCAATGAAACATTTTTTTTTCTTATGAACGCTTTTCAAAAGCTTTATTGGTGGATTTTCTCAAGTTAAAGCGCCACACAGAAATTAATCAATTTAATTGTGTAAGCAGGATCTGTGTAGGGCTGCAGCTATCGAATATTTTAGTAATCGAGTAATCGACTGAAAATTCTATCGATTAATCGAGTAATCGGATAAAACAAATATATTTTTAGGTGAAGAGCAATTATAAATATACATGAGAAAACAAGACATTTCATCTAATCTTGAACCATTTTCAGTCAATCAATGTCTTTATTTTCGATGTATATTGTTGAAAACAGCCAACAATTGCATCTCAGATGTAACTACAATAAAACAAAAAGACTAATTCATTGCACACTTTCACTCAAAAAACTTTTAGATCTTATTTTTTAAAAAATATTAATATATATATAATATATATGGGGTTTTTTTCTTCTTCTTCTTCTCCGCACGTGACATTAGCGCGTTGTCCCGCATTATAAGTAGTCCGAGCAAAACGTGATGCTTAGAGCTGCCAAAATAAACGATTACTCGAGGTGAATAAAATTACTCGGATCAGTTTTTAAACTCGAGTTACTCGAGTTGCTCGAGTATTCGTTTCAGCTCTAGATCTGTGTATTATTATTATTTAATTACAGGTGTTTTAGCTCATTTCAATTCATTTTATTTAAATGGGCCATTATTTATTTCATTATGTGTTTAAATTTTAGAAATGTGATGTAGTATTCATTTATATTGTATTTTTACGTTGTATAACCTTAGTTCCTTTGTGAATATTAGTTTCTACTTGTTTTGTTGTGGTAGGAGGGTTTTGTATTGAACACGGGGCCGTGTTAGTTATTATTATAGCAGAGAAGACAGCAGTAAATCAACAAAGACAAGTCAACTGTGCCCCGATCTACCACTCATGAGATCTGATGGACTCAAAAAGTGAATTACGATTGGATATTAGTTTGAAAATCTACCGGATCCACCGTATTTTTACACAAGTGACTTCCGGTCTGCCCGATCCTAGCTACCGGTAGTAGTATTGACGCAGGAGGGTCGCGTCTCGCATCAAATAATAAACTCTGCCGTTCTTTTCGCATGCGTTGTGTTGAGCCGCTTCTGTGACACGTCTAACACGGCCGCACTGCGACTGGTGTGCATTGGCTGATCGACTTTTAACGCCCGCGTTTCACTGCGTTATCGCAGCGGCCACGTTGTTGCGCCGTTGACGTTTCTGGGTTATACTGTCCTGCCGTGTTGGTCCTCATTATAGTAGAAAAGACGGAGTAAATATAATGTACACAGAGAAACTGTAACCCGATCAACTCACAGCCTCGAAAAGTAAGGGTTACATTACGTCAGAAACTCGTACGGTACGCCTCCGTTCCGAACCGAGCACCACGTACCGAAACGGTTCAATACAAATACATGTACCGTGACACCCTTAGTTTCTGGATAGTAATTAAAGAAATCATGTTCAAACACTTTTCTCGGAATGGCTATTGAACGTAATACACCCCATGCAGTCGAGTCACGGTGAGGAAAGAGAGGTACAGTAAGTTTGTCGTTGCCCACACACGGCAACGAGAGCAAACTAAATGTTTCCTAAGCTGAAAAGACAACCTGTTAGCCCCGCTTTTAGCTGCTCAAAGGAGGCAAGAAAAGAGAAGATCTAAGCGCTCTTCCACACTGTAATACAAGCACTGAGCCAACATATCCTCATTCACTGCTCAAGTGCACTCGCGAAGTGCTTTTTCCATGTTTTTTTTTCATTCCAAAAACAAAAAACACCAATTCGGGCCGGATCGGCGCCCCCTGCCGATACTGGTATCGGTATCGGTGCAACTTTAGTTGTGAATGAACCGTTAAAGTTGTTAAAATTGCTCCCATTATTGCATTAGTTCCTTTCTGTCTACTTTTGACATGAGAAAGTTTTAAAACTGTTTCATCATTTAAAGATAGCTTCAAGTCAAGATTTTGCGGATTTAGAAGTCTTTTAGATAAAAAAGTTACTTAGGTTCACTAGGAAGGTTGGCTACAACAGAGCCTGCCTGAGAAGTGTACTGCTTTAAGATGGCGCCTGTTTACTAACACCGGCGAGTCTATCATTTCGCATCTGATTCTATATACATGTGATATCTATCGTAGCATCTTGTGCGCTATCAGCTACATTCAGGTCTTATTGAAGCGACCCAGAGCATCGCGTTTGCAACGGCGTCACAACTCACTTTGCTACTCCCCGCTCCCGCTATGCTTTCTCTGTGAGTCCACGTCTCTCACTTTTCTCGCGTCATTCAACCAACGTAGTAAAGCTACATTCACACTGGCCGCAAAATATCGTGTGACAACGCGTGACGCCCGCGATGTTGTCGCCAAAAGCAGTTTTGTGTTCACACTGACGTCGCAAGAAGTCAGCCCGCGAAACTGAACAACTTCCGGTTCAGCCCTTGTTGTGTATCCGGTGAAACCATTCAGATGCATCGGTGAAAATAGCATAGAGAAGATGTCGATGATCGTGAGACTTGCTGCTCTATATTTACTGTTAAAACTTAGCAGAAGGAAAAGGCAACACTGGCGCAAGATGTGGGTTCACAGCACAATTAGAAAGCACCGCCAGCTCGGTGAATACCACCGGCTCTTTAACGAATTGCGCCTGGATGAAAGCCGCTTTCAGCGGTACAAAGCATCTTGTGGTCTTCACAATTACATTAGGAAGTCCACACCAGAAAAAGCTGAAACACTGAATGCCAAAGCTAATGTTGATTGCCATCTACTCCCTGATGTGAGCAGACGTTCTGCCAACAATGCAACACGAGCATTCACCGTATATTTCACAAATTAAGTTGCATTACAGTAGCATGACTGTAAATTGTTTATAAAGTTTTATCAATATCCCGCATGGGCTACATTTACCGTGCCTGCATTTTCTGTAATGGCGTGCCCTTTTATTAAAATTCACTTGTACTGGCAACTCTAGTTCTGTTAGTAACGCACGCCTTTACATCCTCAGTAACGGTAACGGCGTTGAAAAGATGAGAAAAGTAATTAATTAGATTACTCGCTACTGAAAAAAATAACGCCCTTATACTCTTACGCCGTTATTAACAACACAGGTTTTAAGACTGTGCCTTTTTTGTAAGACTTAATGTTTATTGCACATAAATAGCTTTTAATAACACATAATAGTCTTAATTTCAAAATTGTCTTTTTTTTTTTTCCTTCAACATGGTGGGCTGCCTTTGGGCCTCTCCACCACCAGGCTCGGCAAGTTTTCTGTGAGAAACCCTGCTGTTGTTTTTTTGTTTTTGTATAATTAAATTTGAACTACATTGGAGCATATCATTACATAAAAAGAATTTCTTAAACATTAGCCCATTTATTTATTTTAATTTAAAGTGATGGAAGTAAAAATGATCAACTCCAACCAAACGAAAAAAACGCCCAAACTTTTTTTTAAACGTCTTTCTTCACAATAAAAATGAACTTATCAGTATTGCTGAACATTACATCACACACACAACCAACAAATAAAGAATATTCAATCAAGAAAGATGAAAGCTACAGCTACTACTGAAACTTACCCGTTTCATATTTGCAGGTTTGTCTTCTTCTGATGTTACAATTGGTAGCTGACAGAGCGGCTTAGCAGTACGTTAGCGCCACCAACTGATATTACTCTTCCACTGCAAGGAAACCAATTCAAAATGTAAGCGTTGACAAAACTACATTTCAATTGATTTTTTTTCTTCTGATTGCAAGCGCTCTTTTCATGATGTCCTGTGTTTCATTGTGTTGACCATTAGGTGTCAGTGAGTGGTAGGAAATGAAGAATGAGGCATTTAAGCGTCAGGTCCCTTTGAACACGCCAGTGGTGAACATAATAGAGCTGAAGACGAGACTGCTTGACATTTGCAATGTAAATTTCACATCAAAAGGGTTTTCTGATGGATTTGAAATTAAATTAAAAACAGGTCACTACAATGTGTTGATTATAGCTGTTTGGACACGAACGTCTCATTTGTGCTGGAAATCTTTTTTTTTTTTTTTTTTTTTTTGCACTTTTATGACATTGTAATTGATTATTTTTCCATGTCATTGAAGGAGACAGACGTTTTGACTGGGAGGGTTGGCGGCGATCCTCCCAGTCAAATGGATTCCACGCCTATTAAAGTACATCAATTAAAACACAATCATAGTGCCTTCAATATATTGCCATCAATTGCAGCCAGTGAGTTAATGAGAACTAAAATGGTAAAATAGTCAGCAAAAAGCTGGGCAATAGGTAAACTGTCAGTAGGTGGCGCTCAAGAGCTTTAAACTATATTTAGGAATCCCTTCAATTTGAATTGTTTTCCTAAGATAGGACAACGCTAATTTACAAAAAAAGAAAGGAAGAAAAAAAGCTAGCGTCTGTAATTTATGTATTACTCTGTAGGCTAATGTTAATTCCACGTTTTTAAATGATCACATAAGATATTTCTACGAGAAGAACAAACTAACTACACGGTGGGGGGTGACGTGTACAATCTGAAGTGTCAGACATGGTAACAAAAAGGAGGGAGGGGTGCATGTTGGATGATGGGAGGGGGCTGGCTGCCGACAAATGTGCAGCTCGCATCACGCAGGTGTCCCCGTCCGTGACACCTCGGCGACACGAGCGGACCGTTAAGTCGGCAAAGCGGATCCGATCTGAAATATTTGATGAGGCATGAAATCCCAAGGAGGAAGGATGTGCTCGTCTGGATGAGAGACCCCCCGCAGTGGCGGAGACGCGCGGCATCTGCTCGCTGCCATCGACCGGAGCTCCGAAATGGAGGCGGGGGAGCTCGGAAAAGGAGCTCGAGGGGGTGGAATGACGAGAACCGAGCCACCGAGACCGAACCCGTAGCTTCAACGTCACTTTGCAGGGGATAAAGACGTCCTTTCGCTCCCATGCGTGTGTGGTGAAGCCTCTATTGTGGACATTCGTGTGCGCGCTGCTGCTGCTGCTGCTGCTGCTGCTGCCGCTGCAGCAGATGTGTTGCAAGAAGGCCGTTCGCATCTAGAGTCTGCAACGTGGGTTGTTCTTACATCTTGTGGATGTAAATGCCGAACTGATATTCAAAATATCTGTCTTTCATACATTGGCTCCTGTTGACTTTGGGGGAGAGAGATGACCTGTTAATCACAGAAACCAGACATTCACGCCCAAGTGCAATTTTAGGGACAAAGTGTAAACATGCAGGTTGATATATGAATCCAAAGTGAGAGAGAAAATGCTGTAATCTCAACATTTGCATGTGTGGTTTTGTAGATGTGATCTACGTGAAGGCGTTTGCACCTGGATGACACGATGGACTATTTTTATATCCTATTCATCTTGTTTGTGGAACTGATTTTCATACAGCATTTTTTATAGCATAGGTACCTGCTGTGCCATTGGAGGGAAAATGTGGGATCACCACACACATTAGCATTCCATCAAAGAATCAATTGTGTCTTATGACCATGAACAACAATTCTGGGCCATTTTCTTTAAGCAGTTTTCATGAAACAGTGTCCAGGTGTCACCTTAAATTCTTTGTTTAAACTGACTTGTTTTGGGCCTACGAGAGGACGGTTCTGAACATTGCATGCATTATGCAAATTGAGAACCCCAAATCCCTCAGACTCTATTCACCACACAGAATTGAAATGTCTTTCATGATGAACTACAGACAGACAGGGTGACACCAATGATGCCAAGCTTTCAGGCACCCGCCCTCGACCCAAATGTAACGGACGCCCCTTTGGATTTGGGCTTCGACTTCCCTTCACGAGATCCGGCGTGGGGCTCTGTCGCCGATTGCATGCTCAAGATTGCGCTTATCTCCGTGATCGTTTGTGTGTCGTTGTTTGGGAATGTCTTGGTGTTACTGGTTTTCCAGAGAAAACCTCAGCTCCTACATGTGGCCAACCGTTTCGTCCTTAATCTCCTGTTGGCCGATCTTCTCCAGACCATGTTGGTCATGCCCTTTGCCATTGCCACCACAGTTCCGGGGGTTTGGCCACTGGATGCTCGACTGTGCCAGGCACTGGTGGTGCTCATGCATCTTTTTGCTTTTGCCGGCGTCAACACTATCATTGTTGTCTCCGTGGACCGCTACTTGGCCATTATTCACCCTCTGTCCTACCCCACCAGGATGACGCCACACCTGGGCACCAACCTGATCATTTGCACCTGGGTAGTCAGCTTCCTGCAGAGTACACCGCCCCTATACGGCTGGGGCGCAATCGATTTTAACCACCATCACAAGATGTGCTCGGTGATCTGGTCCTACAGCGTATCCTACTCAGTCGTGGTAGCCACCTTCTCTTTCTGGCTCCCGGTTCTCGTCATGCTCGGGTGCTACTGGATGGTATTCCGGGCAGCTCGGAGGCAGAACGCCCTGGTGCACCCAATACGGACGCGTTTGGAATCCCAGCCCTGCCCTCAGGACTTCCGAGGGCAGAGCAGCTCGCCACCCCAGCGGCCCAGTTCACCGGATGGCCCTTCCTCAGCCAAGGGGTACCCGACTCGTGCAAGGCATCGACGCTTTCACTACCACTGCAAGGCAGCGCGTGTCGTCTTTGTAATCATGGCATCTTATATCCTCAGCATGGGACCCTACAGTGTACTAAACACAATATCCATGAGTGCCAGAGCAGATGTACCATCCTGGCTTTTGTCTTTGGCTCTGGTGCTCTTCTTCCTGCAGTGCTGCCTGCATCCATACATCTACGGATACATGCACCGTAGCGTTCGGAAGGAATTCCTCGCATTGCTCTGCGGAATCTTCTGCAAGCGGGGACAGAGTTCAGCTGCCGAGACCTGTCACACCATGGCAGGACAAGGCCACGCCGGGGGGCAACCTCACTTGCCTAGTCCAGCCGCCAGGGTCTTTCCGCTGCAGACATGGGAGGAATGCACCACGTCTTCCTCGCCCACCTTCGAGAGGAGGTCGAGGGACAGCCGCAAGGAGACCACCACAACCAGCGTCAGCTCAGATCGGGAGCCCACGGTCAATAGCAAGCAGAGTTCCTAAAGGGGTCAAAAATTGGACTGCAAATAAATTTACGTGTACAGATAGAACTATAGAGCCATACATTACTTGTAAAATTTCAAGTGAACCTTAGGTTCAACCTTTAATTAAGTGGATATCCTTGGAAATGTACAGGTTGAAAAAAGTAAATGGTGCAGTACAGAATGCTGAACAGTACATGTATATGATCTGACAATTCACTGCCATTGACATGGAATGGATATGGAAATCAAATATCAACGTTAACTTGGAAAGACCGTTTATTTGTACGAATCAACCTAAAGATATGAAGTATGGGTTTAGTAAGAGTACATCTCCATGCAATTGTAAATGTCTGCTCTTGTTTGCTCAAGTGTATGCGACAAAAAAAAATCTCACTGCCTACCTGTCGTCGTAAATATTTCAGCAAAAGCAAGATTCGCCTCCAGCCAGTCAACTCCGTGGGTTTGAAGAGAGCAATATTTGTACCAGAGCCCATGATAGGAATAATTCTGGTTCAGCCAGTGAAGATTTCCTACTGCTAACTGGTTCCAAAGCGCCTTTTTACGAACTGGCAATGCACACAATGGACTTAGCAGCTGTACAGAAAAGTTTTGTCTTATTTTCATTAACACAAGTGAAAAAAAAAAAGATTGACTTGTGACACATGGTACTTCATCCCTTGAGTGCCAAAAAATTACAAGGTGATTTTTAAAGCTGAACAAAGAACCAGTATGACCTTTTGTTGAGTTCGACAATATTTTAAACCAGTCTGACTTTTAAGGATGTGCAATTCACCAGGTGGGGTGGTTTTTATTATATAAATGTGCTTTAGGCCTGTATTTGTTTTTTTAGTGCCTGTGAGGTAAACGTGACATTTCAGAGAAACATGGTATTATTAATGTTGCAAGATCTCCATTGCTTGTAGTGAGATCAATGCATGGTTTACCCTTTAATATATGAAGTTAATTGGTCTATTAGTGCAAACTACTGTATTTTACTGTATTTTTAATTATATTTGAAAGGATGTGGTTTCAGTTGCTGTCACGTTCAACCTGTCATGAAAGGATTGTTGTCCAAAACATAACTGAGAAAACTTTTGAATAATTCAAAACAGTATTTGTATTGCCCACAATGGAGTTTTATAGATTTTAAAATTGCAGTTTTAATATTTTAATAGGGTTATGGACACAAGCCTTATTTGCTCATTCGCAATTTTATTGCACATGTGTACATTTAACCCAAAACATTGTACCTTTCTTTTTTTAAGGTGATCCGAAACCATTTTTGTAATATCACTGGAAAGTGTTGAATAAGATTTGATTATATTTAAGTGTTACATGTGCTTTTATACAGGGAAAAAAAATAGATTAAAAAAACAATCTTCAGTAAATTGCTATCTACTTGCAATGTTTTAGTCTTCGTGCCATACAATGCCCTCACTTCACTAGATCTAAAATGTAATTCAAAAAGATGTTTGCGAGCAAGACAAGGAGCGGAGCGATGAAAGTGTCCTTCATTTCCAAACCAGAGTGAAAACAAGAAAATACATCATATATCCATATTGCTGAGTATACATTCAAGAGCCTTATACAGAGCGTGATGTCGTATTAATTGGATATATTTGCAAACCAGATCACCATGATTCATGACGATCCTCCAACCCCAATGAAAAAAAACAAGTGTTGTAAACAAAAGGTGTTAATCAGTGAATTCACAGATGCTTCTCATTTGAATGAATTAAAAAGATCCTCCATTTTGGAACAAGCAGAACTCAACCTCTCTCTCCCCTTTGATTCAATGCAAATGTATAAATATAAGAAAAAAAGGACATGGATCAGCAATGTCAGTGTTTTATATGCCTTCTCAACTACAATACAGGCTGATATAGTTCAGGATTTAAGGCCCTAAAATGAGAACAGAAAGTTTTGAGCATCCTTTCCTTCGCTCTGTCTATACAATATATGTACAAGCAGTATTTTCTCTCTCCCATATTACAGTTCCTCCACAAAAAAAAAAAAAAAAAAAATCTTGAAGGGGAAAGGGAAATCAAAACAAACAATTGCATTTTCTTGTGAAATAAAGACAACTTTGATAAAACACTTCAGCCTTTCCTTTGTTTTTTTAAAATCCCACTGAAACAAAATATGTTCACAATGATACCAAGGCCCCACGTTAATTTGTAATGCTGCCGCTCCGAATATTAGCAGTCAAGAGTGAACGCAAAAGAAAACGATAAAAGGAGAGAGGTGTAAAGCACAAAAAGGACGGGCTCGGCTCTTGGGGGTCTCGCTTCTGGTCCTTTCAAAATGTCGCCGTCACATGGATGGCTACAACAGTCTTTCTCCATTTCGCCACTCTGTCTTCTAGTCCACCTTGACCACACTGTAGATTTTATTTACAAACCAGAAGCATGCAAAGAAGCCGATTGTGCCTGAGGAAAAAAAAAAACAACTTTAAATTCAACACCCTTTAACACATACTTTAAAACCATGCATTACTTTTTTCACTTTGACGTAAGAAAAAAAAAAAAGAAGTCTTATCTCTTTTTTACAAGCTTTGCTGTCCAAGCGTGAATTAAGTTGAGATCAGAGTTGGAGACGGGATGAAAAAGACAAAAATAGACATTGGAAAAATGGCGAAGATTAGGATTATTTTGCTGCAAATGCAGAAGCGAGGAGGGGAAGCGATAATATTTTTGCTTGGATTATTCCCCAGCGATCATCTTTTTGACATCTCGTCCCCCTAGCAAAAAGCAGCTTCGTCTTAAGATAATGTCAATGTGTTTCCAACTTTTCTTTTTTTTCTATTGCAGAAAATCTTCTGTATGAAATGAAGGTGGCGAGATGTTAAATTCTTGGTGACGCATGTGCACGCCCGCTATCTGCGACTATGTTGTTATCTTGGTAAGGGTGTCCATCTTAAAAAAGTATTTTAACTTGTAATCTTTAGTCAATTACTACACTTTGACCTGTGCACCCTGGGTTGAAAGTGTAGCACAAATTAGTCAGTCCACCAGGGGTCGGCAACCCATGTTTTGAGAGCCGCATGCTGCATTTTAGCGCTGCCCTAGTGGCTCCCTGGAGCGTTAAAAAATGTTTAAAAATAGAAAAAGGTGGGGGAAGGAAATCTATTGCTTTTACATGGTTTCTGTAGCAGGACGAATATGACACGATCTTAATGTTTTTTAATGTTGTAAAAATGTGTACAATAATTATTACATTTCAACATTTCTGTCAACGAAGATTTGTGTCATAGCCTGCGACGCACGTTTCTTTCAGCAGGGCGGCTGTTGTAAACAAAACGGCTATATGATGGGCCATGGATTACAAAGAGGGGGAAAAAAACTGAGGAGAACAGACGATTCAACGTTTCTTGGGCCGAATCAATTGCATTCGTTGCCAATGCGGAAGGATTTTCTGAATATTTGCTCTGTAGCGAAAAGTTGTCAAATCACAAAAGGAGTAATGTGGAAAGAGATTTGCAGGGAAGGCACACTACTTTTGCAGCCGAGTACCCAGTAAGTGCGATTGCATTACTTCTGGAGAAATTAGAGAAGTGCAAAAATAGATTTAAAAAGTGGATTGCATCTCCAAACTCCACTGCTGCTGCAAGTTTTGTTGCAACCCAGAATAAATAAAGCGTGGAAAACCGTTCACAGATGGTGACTGGTAAATGAAGGAGTCATTCATCAACATTCAGAACACCTATTTGCAGACTTCAAAAACTAAACCGAGATAATACAGAAAAACAAATACATGCCTCTCGCACTAGGACAGTGAAGTAAAGGGCCATAAAAATGGCAGGCAACTTCACCAATCAGCAAATCAAGGATAATAATTCAGCGGCAGCATACATTGTAATGAGTCGTGTGATGTGATCGATATTGAACACCCATCGCTTTTATGCAGGTACGTGAACTCCGATTATATACTTTTACCTTTTCAAAAGGGTGCCGTTTTATTTTTTATAAATGCAGGCTGCGTTATGCACAGTTTTTTTTTTTTTCCAAATCTTCAAAATACAAATAACATCAAAATTTGGATTTCTTTATTGGATTTCTTTAATTTTACCAAAAAAATTAAACATAACTCATTAATATTGTAATGAAGTTAAACTTGAGGCAGTATCGGACAACAACAAGTAGTCAAGTGGTGTGTCATTCTCAATAGAATGCACTGCAAGGAAAATAAAAATGTAATCATGAAGGCTCGTTATGTATTTATAGCCAACTTAGTTATTTTGATAGTAGGCTAACATAGATACATATAACATGTGTTGCCTTCATTATAATGCTTATATAAGGCTTTTGATTTTTTTCAGCTCCAGACATATTTTTTTTGTTTATTAGTTTGGCCTAAAATAGCTCTTTCAACATTTTGGGCTGCCGACCCCTGCACCACACCAAACAAACCTTTCAAACCCATTATGGTTTCAGTGCCAATAAATGAACAAGGAAAAAGTAAAAAGAAAAGAGGGAAAAAAAAGGAATTCTATTTTCATGGACCTGTCATAAGAACAAATGAACCACCATGAAGGTTTGAACCTAATTGGCTGCAAATCTTCATTGCTCTAAGAAGCTTCATTTGGCCACGGGGGAGACAGTCAACATCTGCCGCCACCTCCCACTTTTGTCATCTAACATACCTCCTAGCATGCACTGCAGCGGTACAGATGTAAATAACAATGAAAATTCATGTTCTGTGCTAATTATGTCTTCAGTTACTGTTCCAGTTGTTTCATTAGTTACTAGTTATGGTATATAGTAACACTTTATTTGACAGTGGCACCATAAAACTGTCATAAGACCATCATAATTATGACATGACACGGTCATGAGCATTAATGAATGCTTATGACAGATGTCATTTAGTGTCACTTATGTCACTTTTGAATGGATGTAAAAGATCAGAGATGGACATAAATGGAGTTAGTGACATAATTCGATGACACTTAATGACTTCTGTCATAAGCATTCATTAAAGCCCACAATGTCCTGTCATAATTTTGACAGTCTCACGACACCTGTCAAATTAAGTGTTATCTATTAACCCAAATAAATCAACAAATAAGCCGCACAGGACTATAGGCCGCAGGATTCAAAATGAGGGGAAAAAAAGTAGTGGATTATAGTCCAAATTTTACGGTATGTCTGTCAAGTCTCTTGACAAACTTACAGGGTATGTTTATCATATGAAACTGAAAAAGGAGGGGGGGGGGCTCAGTGGTAGAGTAGTTGTCCCACAACCCAGAGGTTGTGGGCCGATTCTCTGCCCTGACGAAGTCGCCTAAGTATCCTTGAGCAAGATACTGAACCCCACATTGCTTCTGGTGCTGCGTCACCAGTAGGTGGATGGCGATGTAGTTTAAAGCGCTTTGAGCGCCTTGAAAGGTGGAAAAGCGCTATACAAGTATAACACCATTTACCAAGATTAATATTGGTGTAATGAGGTCAAAGGTCACAGACGCCTGTGAATTTGACTGCTTCTGTTTTTATAATCGATTACGTGTTGGTTAGTGGATGAGTTATGGCAACCATTCGTTTTAAGGCTACTTAAAACTAACGAGAACAGAATTTAATGCCAAATTTGGGGAAATTTCAAAGCAGTGCTTCGTGTGTCAATAAAATGGATCTGTAATTACTGCCCGCTAATTAGTTTTTAAAAAGTAGAAATCATTTTTTTCTTTGCCTCATGGAGATTTATGTAACACAGTTTCACGCATTACAACACATTTAAAATTCAATGCATTTATAGATTGATTTTTACGACTGTGTGAAAACATAGTTGCGGCTACAGAATCACTTGAATAAAAGGCACCAACAGAAAACAGTGGAATGAAGTCAAGCTGGCTAGACGGATTTAATCAAAAAGGAGTACTAGTATCTGTTGTTAAAACAGATTACTTGACAGAACCTTAGACTGAGACGTGCATGACTAAACGTGAATGAGTTTTTATTAGTGCTGAACCACTGACGAGCAAACAAAACCTTTGACAGGACCTGAAAGTACTTCCTGGTGTTGTACTTCTTTTAATACCAGGACGGAAATCCTGATAGTTACATGTATTGACAATACAACACGCCCCATTTGAACTTTGATAACACAGCATGCTGTGTGTGTTGGCCGCAAAATAACCAGTATTTTTTCATATTGACAACGTAATAATAAAATCACCAAGTACAATTACAGTTTGATTACTGATATCGCAGAATAATGTGTTCATGTGTAAAAAATGACTCACCAGTGAAGAGGAAGAAGATGAGGACCATTATCATGGTGTAGCCGAAATATAGGAAAGTGCTGGCTGCGCCGATGATTTGCAACTTGGAGAAGAAATAGTGCACGGCGTATACGAACAAATAGACCGCAGTGAAACCGCTGGTTAGGAATGAACGCCACCACCAGTGGTAGTCCTGCACACAACCAACACAAAATACTGTTTCCTAAAGCACACTTTTTATGGGGGTTAACATAGATATTTGAATTCTGTAATTGTCGACGACAGTTACTTTTTTTTTTATGTCAAACTCATTCAATGATTTCGCTGATTTTTTGTAATAAGTAAAGACAATTTTAGCCTTTTTGTAGAATGACACATGGCGCTGCTTGTTTTCAAGCTTACTCACACCATCTCTATTGTGCTTCCAACTCATTTTTTTACAAAATTTTTAGTGGGAAACTTTTAATTGTATCAAAATTTTATCTTATTACTCCACCAGTAGGGGAAACCTACTAAGGAAGGCACATGTTATGTATTTGTGTGTGTTCAAGATAACTCAAGAACAAAAAAAAAAAAGGGATTATGATCAAATTTGCAGCATATTTGTGTGATATGAAACAGCAGACCTGGTTAAATTTGGGGGTATTGAGGTCAAGTGTCACAGCAGTCTGGGGACAGGGGGAATTGTGATAAATAGGCTTATTGGTTGTTATTTTCATTATTACTTAAAGGGGCAACCAATGACACCTGGTTTGGATGTTTATGTGAGTTGATGTGGAAGACCGTGCCAGGGTGCTACTTGTTTTCAAGCCTACAATCACGACTGCAACTTTTGGGGAGTCATTTTTAATGGAAAACCGCTTAAATGTGTCAAAATTGCAATTCAATAATTCTGAAGCCAAGTGTATTATAGGTGTAAAGGTACCTCAGCGCATAAGTGAAAGTAGCAGAGCAGAATGGTGGCCTCGGAACAAGTGATGAGCAAAATGATGAACACCAGAAAGAGGAAGCCGAACATGTAGTACATTTGATGGGACCTAATGGGAGGAACACAATTTTTTTCACGTAGCTAAACTTTAAAAGGAGCCGATCAATTCATACCATGCTGGCTTACCAAATGCTGTTGAGGATGAAAAACAGCTGGATGAAGATGCAGCCGAAGGGCAGGATTCCGCCCATGACGATTCCCGGGATGGGTTTGGTGAAGAACGACTGTTCAGGAATTTGGCGTGGGATTTGATTCGTTCTCACTGGTTGCTCAATTGCCTGGGTGGGTGAGCCAGAATGACGGTGAAAATGAAAAACATTAATTTATAGTAGGACACAAAGGAAAAACAGATGAGGACTTTTGAAAGAGGTTTTCAATACACCCTTAGTGGGTAATTCACTACATGTTCGCCCAACTAACGTTTTATTTATGAACCACGTGTTTGTCTCTTGGGGTGCCTTGTGAACCTTTTTTTGTTTTTAGACATCTAGCTGTTCCTCACTCTTGCTGATATTACCTGCTAATCCCCCATTCAAAATGGATGTAAAGTCTACTGCCATCAATGTGTGTCAGTGTTTCCTATTAAGACCCAATACGTACAGGCTTCTTGAATCCAAAGTAGGCACCGACAAAGGTGAGCGGCACAGAAATTCCAAACCAAAGCGCCAATATGGCCACCAAGGTCCCAAAGGGGATGGCCGCTGACGACCCCTCCACCCAGAGGATCAGATTCATCAGGAAGAAGTCGGCAAACACGATACTGCGGAAGAGGGAAGACGATATAAAAAATAAAACTTGGTAACAATTCCTTCATTTGTTCTTAATTTATCTTGAAAACAAACAGCCAGTGAGATTTAAGGAAACCACCACATAACCTCGGGTCTTTAATAGGTTTCACCTCCTGGTGGAGGTAATGAAAAAACAGGAGAGACATTTTTAATGAGGGAACTAACCCAGGGCACAGTAGCGCCGTCAACAGAACATTTGTCTTCCACTTTTCACCTCCAAAAGCTGCAAAAACAAAACAAAAAACATCACTATAAGCGTGAGTTATTTACTCATTTAAAGTGCTTGTGACACGAAAAAGCATGTTTATTTCATAATACACGCGGTATTTTATGCTCCTGAATGATATGGACCGCTTGGATGTGTGTGGAAGCGATCGCTATATTTATTTAGTTTTTTGAATCCCGCGCCAGGAAAATGAGTGACTTCCGGCTTCGGTCTCGCATTGAGGAGGAGGGCGCTGTGACGTGTATACGGTAGAAGACGTCCTCTTCACGCTACAGTGTACTGTTGTGTATGAGGACGAAGGATTCAGCTGATTTTGCGGATTAATACTTTTATTTTTTGCATCACGCCAGCCAAACGGCTGCAGAAAAATCATTCTGTATGCGGGAGAGGCGTATGCGCCTTTTTGGAGTTTCAAAAGGTTCCCATTCACCGTGGATATTTACTGTGGGACCATTGGACTTACAAGGAAGTGAGTAAACATCTTGTTTTGTATTATGTCAAATACGAATACAGTGATTACAAAGTAAACACTATAAAATTCCTTTAAATAAAGGACTACTTACGTTTGATCATTGATAGGCATGTAAAAAGCTATCCTCACGCTCATTAGCAGTTAGCTGTTAGCACGGTAGCTGCACAACAATTCCAGCCACCCTCCTCCAGGGAACGAACTGTAAATTGCTCTCCGCCGGGCGGTGTGCCGATCCACAAAGAAACTTGACAACCGGGTTGTCATGTCAAATAATCCAGGCTAGTTATGTGTGATTTTCCACTTCGAAGACTTTGAAACATCCCTCGGTTCGGGTTAGCATGTCGGCTAGCTGTCACTCCTTCTGGTCTGTTTACTTTCTCCGAAGCCGGGGAAGGGAAATGACATATGTCCGATTTAGGTGTCATAAAATATCGTTCGGGAGGTGTGACAGTAAAGGTAAAGTCGACTGTTTTGACCATTATGGAGTAATTTTGCCATGTCGTCTTGAATAAATGGATTTTTATTATTTTATATTCCATTTAGCACAAGTTATTTGTCATGACCATGCCATTTATTTAGCAATTGGGGAGAGTACTTGGGTAAAAAGAATATCCTGTAAAAATATTGAAGTAAAGAGACAGAAACAATGACATTTTGCCGCTCTCTTCGTCGCGTTTTCCTCATTGTGAATAGTTCCCCCTCGACGGGCTGACTGGTCCTTCTCAAGCCATTTATATAGCTATTGGGGAAAAATACTTGGATAAAAAGAATATCCTGTAAAAATATTGGGAGTAGAGAGACTGAAACAATGACATTTTGCAGCTCTCTTCGTCTCGTTTTCCTCGTTCTGAACAATTCCCCCTCAATGGGCTGAATAGTAAAACCGATGAGCCTAGTCTACCGCTGACGTCATCCACCTGTTGGGGACGCTAAAGCCCTATAATTGTAGGCGTGGCTAATCGGCAGATTAAAAAACTAATTTCTCGTCATCTGCGCTTTGCTAAATTGTTGTATATAGTCGAATCGTCTCAAAATATGATTCTAATTCACATAATAATGCCATTTAAGACTTTTTTTCTGGTGTCGTATGCTCTTTAAAGATTTCACTCAGCAGCATTCTTACTCTTGTAAAGGCGTGCTGACACGTAACCAGCAGGTGTTCCGAGCAGGACCCAGAGGACCACGGCGCACGTCATGAGAGCCCCCCTGTTGGCTGGGGAGAGGAAGCCCAAGCAGGCCAGAACTACCACGACAAAACAGTCCATCATCAGTCTCCAAATTTGCTGCTGACACTTCACTGTCAAGTAAAAGTGATCTTACAGAGTGTGATGAAGGTCATGATGAAGATCTGCGTGCCCTGTCCCAGGAATATGGATAGAAGCATGCCTTTCCTGGGTGGACGGAAGACATCGCCGTGCACCTGCTTCCATCCAGACTCCTCCTGTGCATCTTCCTGTAAAAGTGAGACAGCGACTCAACAGAGCATTCCAAGCAAAAGCGGTGAAAAGATTTTAACCAGCCACCATGCAGTGAGGTGTACCTGGCAGCTCCAAACCTGTTAGCAAAGCAATACAACGTAAACACTGAGAAAATAAAACACTGTAAAATTTGTTGTGCTATGGCTCCAATTAGCTTTAACTTTGTAAATGTGTGGTTTATTCTTCCATAGTCACAACATATTTTACATTCCTTCAATCACACCCAAACACCTGATTGAAGGACAACAAGAGTGTTTGCTTTTCAGCAGGCTTACATAAAACGGATCGGATTTTGGCCCAGTCGATGGACGTTTTATCATGTCTGCCTGTGAAATGTGAAAACACGTTCAATGACTTCAAGCATTTCACACAGAAGAATTCGGTGACAATGAAGCAGAAAAACTCCGCCTACAGGAAATGAGTGGATTTTAGATTTCGGGGAAGGCCTGCACTGATCATAAGTCTTGGATGAAAAGTTAACTAACTAGGAAATGGAAAAAGTATGACTAAACGAAAGCAAACAAGAAGACTTCAGCAGTCTTTTCCTTTCACGAATAATGTGCTGTACTGACTATATGGAAGAAAAAAAAATCTTCCATCTCAGCATTTCATATCAAGATAACGAATATCACAATTACTTGATGAAAAATTACACAACAATTTTTGCTCAAAAGTATAGATATCAAACTATCAACTGGTACTTGTGAGAGGTTTAAATTTTTAATACTATATTACGCTACCGTGCCCAGCGAGTGGCTGGCAAACTAATTAGGGTGTACCCTGCCTACTGCCAATATAGAAGATGAATGAATATTACGCTCTCATATTACTAAATACTAATTAATATTAATGATGTTACACACTGGATTATTTGTGTGTGTTACAATACAATTGTTATGTTGAGCTTGGCAATTTCCAAATGTAAAAACTATTCATAATTAGTTGTTTTAATGTTTTTGTCAGTGACATTTTTTCCAATGTAGTCTCCATGTGTTTTCACCCTACCTATAATTGATTAATTTTCATTTGATGTATTTATGCACCCGAACTATTTTTTTTTTCTTTGTGAGACATCTAGCGGCTGTTCCTCCCAGTTTGTCAAGTGTAGTGTACAGTCTGTATGACATAGGCTATGCCTGTTAAATGCCAATGGTGATGATATACGGAAAGCATATCAATAAGACGTTGGCGACAATAGATGGAAATCATCATATTGCCAAGCCCTTGCAAACATTAAGTCATGCATTCAAATTTTGGCTTGCAACTCAAAAGACTGAAAAGATGGGGAACGTAGAAGTCAAGGTACTTCTCAGAACCTTTGAGTACTATGTATATACATGTCAAGTCATCTATTTTGTGTACTACAACTCTCCTGAACCTGAATACTGACTGCAAGTGTGGACAATGCATATACCTGGTCCACCTGATTGTATCTGGCAATGTCCTTGTGCAGCGTTCTCAGCATGATCATGGCCACCATTCCGGACAGGAAGAGCACGATAACTAAAGAGTTCATGATGCTGACGGAAGACATATAAGAATACATGGTAGCAACCGGTTACAGTTGTGCAAAATTGAAAAATGAAGCACATGATCCTACCTGAACCACTGGATGTTTGTGTGTGGCATAGAGACAAGGATGTAGTCCCACCTGGAAGCCCATTTGATCTGGTTGTTTTCCTGTGAAAGATTAAACATGACATTTTATAACTATAAAATGTACATTGTAAAGAATTATAAAGACTTACCTCAAATGTCACAGAGTACGTGTAAACGATGGACACGTCATTGTCAAACTGGGTAGGGACTTCCATCGGGCGGAGGATGTCGCAGTTCAGTGTACTTGCACTTCCATGATTGATGCTATTGAGGAGGGAAGAATTGCTTAAAAATACTATTGTCTTAAAAAAAAAAAAAGAAAAGAAAAGATGTACTTTTTTTACCCATTCAGAGGCCCCCTACTCTTAGGTGTAATTAGTTTTGATAAGTTCGAGCACTTTCTGCTGACGTAATCATATGCAGATGTGAGGTCATTGCGGCTAGAGAGCTAAATGGACGAGCTAACGTCTGCAGCCAATGTACAATAGCAGTTGTTGCCATCTCAACATGTTTTTTGTGCCTTATATAAACATCACTTGCAAGTTATATTCTTTGATTTATATTCATATATTAGAGATGTGTATATTTCATTTTGTTTGCCTTTGTGGTAAAAATAGGATTTGGATTGGAGAATTTGGATACATTATTTCATTGCTTGCAAGCTGCACTACCAGTTGCTATTCAAACTGACTAGTGCTGTCAAATTTATCGCGTTAACGGGCGGCAATAAATTTTTTAAATTAATCACGTTAAAATATTTGACGCATTTAACACATGTGCTGAATGACCCGCTCATGCATTGCCTGAAACAGATTACAATGACGCCGTTTTTCGCACATTGAGAGCTAAGAGGCAGTGAAAGGCAAGTGGACACAGGCGTTCATTGGACCGTGCCGTTTATTGGCATAAGCTTCGGCAACTCCTTCACAACAAACATAAGTATCATTCAGTGAAAGCACAACAAAAATAATATTCCTATCTCTTAAAAAAAAAAAAAAAAAGATGTTCAGAAAAAGAAAAGCGCTCAATGCAAAGAACTGACATTCCCAATCAAAATAGCTATGCAAAATACACATAAAATTTACTCAGACATTGGTCAAACTCTCAAAGATTTCGTTTAGCTCAACAAATACACTGGATGGCAATATTACAATATAATATAATACAATACAATATACAAACTATCAGAGGTCTCGTACTTTGTGAAGCAAGCACTCACATGACCGTGTATGGACCAGTAAACAGGGAACTACAGCGTCAGTCGAGGGACAAAACACTCATTGGCTTGATTTCAAAGTAAAATAAAACTCGTCATTGACACCTTATGGTGTATTTCAGTCACTACCTTACGTAGTTAAAGACACTGTGGAAGAACGGCAGGGAGCCCTTGTAACGTCGCCGCTCGGCAACGTCAGCAATGGCTAGCTACTAGTTTATTTTTTGATTGAAAATTTTTAAAACATTAAGAGGGGTTTAGATCTATAAAATTACTATAACTTGTACTAACATTTATCTTTTAAGAACTACAAGTCTTTCTATCTGTGGATCCCTTTAACAGAAAGAATGTTAATAATGTTAATGCCATCTTGTGGATTTATTGTTATAATAAACAAATACAGTACCTATGAACAGTATGTTGAATGTATATATCAGTCTTGTGTCCTATCTTTCCAGTCCAACAATAATTTACAGATGATTATTATGATTATGATTATTTTTTAATGTGTGATGAACTCGATAAAAAATTTTAATCGTTTGACAGCCCTAAAATTGACACATTGTGTATACTTTGCTGTATTTTGTGACTTAATTTCATATTATTAACACAATGTTTTGTTGTTATCAGTTTTACAAAAAATATAGATCAGTGCGTGCTCTTGTCAAGAGAAAGATGACCACAGTAAAACCAATTCAACTGTACTCAAGCATCTGATTTCTCTTGAGACCCTGATTTGTTCGCTATCTGCTAATCTGTGTACCTATACACATTGAGGACAGAATAAGTGCCTTATTAGGAGTAATGGCAAACTGATGTTGGCACTAGTTTGATTTTAACAATAATATAGTGGTACAATATTGGGACTATATCCATAACTTGAGTTGACGTTGTTTGCCTATTTTCTACAGAATGTCTATTTGGAAAACCTTGAAGTTGTTACATTCATAATTAGTTAAGCATCCAGTGGGGCATCATAATATCGGTTATCGGTTAAAAACTTATGATTGGAAAAGTCATTTCTGAACCATTTTCCGATCAATAATGTCTCTAAACCATGAAGTTGTAACCATAAAGTTGTCGATTAAGTAATCGTGGCAGTCAAAACACCATTCAACGTTTACCTCTTGGGCTCCAGTGTGGCAGCAACTAGCCGAGCACCAGTCCACCCATCGGCCCCTCCGTTGTGGTAAAAGATCTTGATGTCAACGTGGTTGAAGACATAAAATGTCTTTCTCTTGTTGAATTCGGCCTGAACATTAAAAAAATTAAACTTATTTAGTATGGAAATTTTCAACATCTTCAACACATGGTGTCAAGACATGCTTTTTGACTTTAAAAAAAAATATTTTTTTGGGTAGTTAAAATAGATTACATTAATAACACAGGCATCTTTAGGTCGTCCGTCAGCAGTAACAAAGCAACCAATGGGGAAGCCAGGGTTGCAGTATTTCTGGTTGTCTTCCACATCATAGCACCACGTGACAGGCATGTTGTCAATGATCCTGAAACAACAATAGGCATTGCTTAAATACCAAATAACTTTTCTTTTTAAATCAACAAAGTTAACATATGATCAGTTAGACTGCATTTTCACGAACCAATGGTGCTGATAGTTAAGCAGCATTCCCATTTTGATGAATTCCAGCTTGGTTGCGTCCTCTTGGACGTCCTTCTTGTATGTTTTTGTACACACCTCCTTGCACTTGACATCTTGTTTAAAGTTAAACTGATAAAAGAGGGAAAGGAGTTCACCTTAAATTGGAAATTGAACTGTACAGGCTCAAAAATTTCTGTTGAAGCCCACCTTGTACGGGGAAGACTCAATACGTTCACCAAATAACACCTGCCCGAGATTCTCCGAAGGCCTCTTTTCCTCCGCATCCTTGCAGAAGTCAAACCTTGAAAAAAAAAGAATAACATTAGATTAGGGCAGTGGATACTTCCTTTGGATTAGGCCTGAACGATATTGGAAAAAACTATTGTCGCGATTTTTTTTAGGTTTGCAATATATTGCGATATTATATTGCGATATTAAAAAAAAAAAGATCTATCTTTTTTAAAGAAATTTTCACTAAATGACTTGAATAGCTGTTTGGAAATACTTTACATAACACACCGTGACCACAGTGTATTCATATAATACCGTTTAATTTGTTAATGTTGAAGATTTCTGTATGAAGGTATCCAGGAAGTCATGTCTGCACAAAATAGATCATTTATTGAATACAATATTTTACACTTCAACAGCAGCAAATACATTAAATGATAAATAAAAGAGCAGGTGCATTAGTCCCCTTAGTTTTTGACAAAATATAACAAATAAAAACTTCTGTAAAATAACAACAAAGTTGTCAACATATTTGAACAAAAATATTAAATATGACAAATAAAAGAGTTGTTCACAAACTATAACAATAAATAAAAACCTCAGTAAAACAACAAAGTTGTCAACATATTTGAACAAAAATATTAAATATGACAAAAGAGTTCACAAACTATAACAATACATAAAAACCTCAGTTAAACAACAAAGTTGTCAACATATTTGAACTTAAATATTAAATCTGACTAATAAAAGTGCAAGTGCATTAGTCCCCTGAGTTGTTTACACAAAATATAACAATATAAAACTGCAAAACGGCAACAAAGTTGTAAAAATATTTCAACAAAAATATTAAGTATCAAAACTTTATGTGCAGCTGTACTATATATAGTTATTTGAAAAATACGGTTTACAATAAATTTAAATATAAAAGAAACAAACTCAATTGAACTTGTAAATAATTGAACTGAATAACTGCAAATAACTGTGATGAATAACAGAACCATTTTAACTCCCAAATTTCCTGCCTTCCTGATAGCTGTCACATTAAAAGAAGAAAAGACATTCCTTCAGCTGTGTTATGTATTTGTCTGCATATCGTCCACCTTCCTTGCTCAGCAATTCTCAACTGGGTCTCATAGGTTTTTGGCCAAGACTATTAGTTTATCCACTATAGCAGGCTTGAGACAATAACGTTGGCACGTAACAATGTTCCCACCTGTGCTAAAAAGCCTCTGATGGGGAGCTCGTAGCAGGAATGCATAGATACCTGCGTTTTAAATGGTCCCACATGTTTGACAGATTACTTCTTGTTGAGGCAACCATGGCGAGGCACTGTCGACAGGGCTGTTTTTTGTCCCTTATAGTCTTGTTCTTGCCAAAATACTTCCAAAACTCCTTTTGGATACAGTCTTCCTTGCTCCTCCAACGTGTTGATTGCTTGCTTTCACTTTGAGAACGGGCCCTCCTCCCTCCGCTCTGCTGTTCGGCCCCTCCTCCCTCCACTCCGCTGTTGCAGGGGGAGGGGGAGGAGCCGATGACTTGCTGGAGAGAAAGAGAAGCTGTGCGCTTTTTTTCCCCTCTCCTTCCTCAAAACAAACGTTTGTGGATTAAAAAAAATGAAATTAAAAAACTATCGCACGTCCTTGCGATGGGACTATTGCACATGCGCACATCGCGATGGCGATGTTTAAACGATATATCGTTCAGGCCTACTTTGGATGCATATTGACAAAGAGCATAAAAGGGGTCACTTACACATCATATTCATAAGGCAGGACGGACTCCACAGAATCCAAGCGATTGACAAACAGCTGTATCTGTGTCTACAGGGAAGTACAATATGAATATCAGTCATTTGGTAATGAAATGCCAGCCATACCTGAAGGACAAGATTACCTTTCAAGCTTGTGGCAAATGGGTATTGTTAAATTGCACATTCTAGTGACTAAAGGACTCCTAAAAGTTCCCCAGACTAAGACTGAACTTGATTAGCACGCTTTCTTTTACTGCCTGAGAATGATACGACGGTGCTTTTTCCAACTTATTAAGCCATCATTAGACCACTTCAATAAATATCAAACATTTCAAGTACCTCATAGAAAAAAGTCATTTACAATATGTGATTTGAAAATAAGACATCGATTTCACAGGAAAAAAAAGGCAAACAAACATTGAATTTTTAAGAAGGAACGTCAGTTTACCGAATTTATATTGTGTACAACCAACGTACATGTTCAAAGTTAATGCAAGGGCTGGTTTTCCAGTGTACCGTCATCATGATGAACATTTTTATCTCATTGGCTGCCATTGACGGAATTGCAAGAACAAACCAAGGGAGTCAAATGAGTCATTTAGTTATAAAGAATAATTATCATTAGAGTTGTACGATAAGGACTTTTTAACCAATAACCCGATGTTGTCAAACTCCAAAATCTAATACCGATATCAAACCGATACAGAGGTAATGAACATATCATTGCTAATTGTATTGTGTTGTGTTGCCCCACTGGATGGTTTAATAATGATGATGAGAGAAAGAATTACAAATACAGGCAGGCAATCATTGGACACATGGACTGAAGTTAGAAAAAAATCCTTTGCTTGAAGCATTTATTTTTTTGTTTAACATTTCCAAGATTGGTGGGGGGACGATATTGTCGAGGTGGTGTTCTCGGTACTAAATTAACTAATCGGACAATTATAATGTAATTTTCTGTGCAAATGCATTTCAATACTACAATAATAAAGTAATAAACAGTAATAAACAAAAAATTTGCTGTTGTAGACCAACTGCACCTCTCGATTGTTTGCATCCAGCCTAAAACTTGGAAGTTATCATTACGCTAGCTCGGTTTCCTGACTTGAGGTGGACCCAAACCTTCTTTCATGACTTCCAAAACAGGTTTACTTAATAGAGTGTTTTTATAACCCACATCATTTTTGTTAAATCAGTGAAAATGGGTAGCCCAATAAGTATTTATAAATTAAGCTAGTCTAGCCCTGTCTATTTCAAAGGCGAATGACAATAGTAACTATTAAATAGTATATAAGTAATGTACATACTGGATTATTTCCAACTGAATATAGTAATAGTATTGTCAGTTAAATCAACTACATCAACTTACATCAAATAAAATGTATTTACACTGTATTTGACAATACAAAACCTGAGGTCCTCCAAATGCTTTACAACTAAGAAAAATTTAGATTATGATAAATAAAATCCTAAAAACAAAAGTACAGTACTAAAAAATGTGACTCGGTTACTTCAAAGTAACATTTTACCATGATAATCCAAATTGAAATATATTTCATGAAAAATAAATACCAATTGTAATTCGTTCCATGGTGTTAATCGTTCCTGATTGCATCAAAATACACCTTAGGGTTATTTAAATCACGCATTCCTACAAATCAGTCTTATTTGCGTCAATAACTCATAAATGTTTGAAAACGTCACTGAAATATCATAAAAAATTAAGCTGTTTGCAGCCAGTAGCCAGGGCCTTAAGAAATGCTAACATTAGCAAACAACGTAAACATTGATCCTAATCGAAGTTCAAAACGCCGAACTCGGCCAAAAATCACGGGAGCAACAAGATCGTGATCAATTGTTCTTACCTGGCAATCTTCACCACCTTTGTTGTCCTCGCAAAAACTAACAGGAGCTAAACCCGGAAGATAGAACGCCGAGCACGAGCAGAAATGCGAAACTAGAGCGAAAAGCAGCACATAACCTAACTCTATTCGTCTCCTCATTTTATAAGAGACTCGTCAAATTTCAACGCTGCGTTAAATAAGAGTTTTTCGTGTCCGGGGGGAACAACGATAGCTATTTCTGTTGGAAAAGCAGCGACGTGGGCTAAAGCTATGCTGGGTATCCGCCTGTCGTGTCGCGAACTCAACCAACAGTCACAGTGAACACTACAGTGACGTTTCAATATGTCATGTGACGCGGAAGCCTTGGATTCGAACCGGAAGTTATTATTCCTTTCGAGTTCAGCAGATTAGCAGAAAAAAATCGTTATTTTTGTGTGTTTGCAGTCTGTAACATCATTAAACGACGCATGTTCCCTTTATCCAAGAGCGTAGGTTTGCATAGGGAATTTAGGGACATAACACTACCAACTTTTCAGGATGCTCATATTGTCCCCACTACTTTTATGCGACCTTATTTACACAATATAATGAGTTCAGTTAATTTCAGGTAATTTAAATTGTCTTCCCATATGTTGTAAGAATAGAATTGACCCCACCAATATTAAGTGAATTTTTCATTATGTTTAGAATTACATTTACCCTTTTTCACTTGCTGAACGTGCCAGTCTATTTTCCCCCTTAAATGCACGATTGATTGGCTGATACCTTGACATCCCCTCCCCTGCCCCACACACACACATCCCCGACACAGAAAACTTGTCAACAACATGCCTCCTCCTCCACCCCCTTCAAAAAGGGGGTATAGACCCCAATTAGTGGTGTTAACAATAATCGATGCGGCGATGCATCCCGATTCGGGGCATGGACGATTTGATTCGATGCGGGCAACAAGCAGAATCGATTCAGCGTATTTTAAAATATATAAGTACATTCAAAAATCTTCCCTGCTGGGGCTTGCGTGCTGCTGGATGTGGTAGGGCATGCTCGGGTTGGGGGTTCCGGTGCCGGGATTGGCGATGCGGCGGCGTAGGCTTGGTCGCCAACGGGCTTACACTCCTAAGAGATTCACACGATTACTGGGTTCTAGATCACAGAACTGATTTGTGTACACTCTACCCCTTTCAATCACTTAGCTTATAGTCTTATAGACACCCCCACCCCCATTCTCCTCTTTCACTGGCCAATAGGCCCCCACATGGTGTAAACCGGAAATACATCTCGCTGACGATAGCACCAGCATATTAGTAACTAGTTTAGATGTTCAATGTATTTCTTGTTGTTGTTTGTGTATGTGTTTCTTTTCTTTCTTCTCTTGTATTTCTTTTCTTCTGTCCCCCCATAATCCCTTCCTGTTCGCTGCTTTGTCATAATAAAAAGGTATTTTGAATGATCACAATGGGAGTATGTCAGACTCTCAATGTGAAACATTAAAACTGTTCAGAATCCGGGCACTTAGACTTCCATTCTCTGTGTCAAACAGCTGAACAGTGGCCTATACTACGAACCGAGTTCAACCTCCCCAGAAGTAATCCAGTTTACCATCGGGTAACCGGAGTTGACAAAACCTGGTTGTCTAGTTTGTGGTCAATCGGTGCTACGACGCTGATTATGAGGTTGATTAGTCGAACCTGTGTCAACCCAGTCAGAGTTACTGCGCGTTCACATAAAAGGGGGCGGTGACCAGAGTCAAACACTACTTGTGACGACGGTACGGGCACCTTACTTCACGGAGGAGGAATGCGCGATGATCATGCGGAATTATGAGGAATTAAAATCCACCCCCACCGCGAAATCCAACACCGCTTCAGCGAGTAGAGCGCAACGGGTCTGTTGACAGCGAATTTACAGATCGTGTGATTTGTGAATGCGTCAATATGCCAGTTTACTTATGTCCATGAAAAGAAATAAAGCCTGCTGTCAGGACAATAAAATAAGATTTGGTACATTAACAGTAAGAAATAATTGTCACGCATCACCACACGAAACAGGATGATTGTATGTTTAGTCCCCTTGACTGTACGAATACGTATGTTCTTTTTTTTAGTTTGGGCCTAAAAAATCCAGCCCGACCCGACCCGAGTCCGATAAATAAACTTGATTTGCAGGCCCGAGCTCGACAACCATCCCCCCCCCCAAAAAAAATTATGTTATATTTGTGAGGACTCAGAAGAAGAAGGAAATGCGGGGATGCCATGCGTTGTTGCGTAAATAAAAGCCCGTCTTTTGTAACGATTTTTCACAGTTAAACAAAACTGTAAGATGCATATTCAATAAACATTTATATCTTTTATATTTGCGCGTCTGTCCTATTAGTGGATTTGACATTTAATTTAATCTCCTCGAGTTGGCAGAAAATGTTTAAATAGTCTACATATTTCTATGATTATTATAAATGCATCAATTTGAAGCGTTTCCATACCCCACTCCGAATCGCACGGCATACAGTGTTCTTACACAGATATTCAGCATCACCGATGGAATACATACTGGACTGTCTCAGAAAATTAGAATACACAATATTCTTATTTTCTGAGACAGTCCTGTATATTGTTCTATGTAAAGGACGTCAGCCAAGGTCGGCCCCCCACATTTTTACCACGCCAAATCTGGTCCCCTTTGCAAAAAGTTTGGACACCCCTGCTTTAAATGGTGGATTAATGTACAGGACTGTCTCAGAAAATTAGAATATTGTGTATTCTAATTTTCTGAGAAAATTAGAATATTGTGTATTCTAATTTTCTGAGACAGTCCAGTATATTGTCCCTGGCGAAAGAGCGCACGGACAGGCACACACAATCTGCGCGGTTGTGAGGGCCTGACTCGGCGGGTTACATTAGTGACGTCTGCCTAGATCAGTTGGCACAGGTAAAGAATTCCCTCAGCTGAAAATCTATATCTTTCATGGAGAAGATCTTCCAGGTACGCCAGCGGATTCTGGCGGTCCCGAAATACCCGTGCCCTCCGGAGAGAGCCCCTCACAATCCGCGCGCCAATGTCGTATGGGTCGTCCAAGTACGCTGTCATTGTCAGGAGGACACGTCCGCGGAGGAGTGCTGTTTAAATAGAGCGTGGTTAATTGGAATCCTGATGTTAAGCAAGATCTAACTCTGACACGACCAGGTTTGGCGTGTGGCGTGTGTTGCCATGGCAACACTTCTCGGTTCCAACATATCCACCTTTCGTAGTCTCGCATAGCCGCGAACTTACGTCGCACGTGATAAAGTTACTCTCGAAGTTACCCTGCTAAGCCAGAAAACCGGCTTCGTAGTATAGGCCACTGATCACCTCTCAGAATTAGCAAAAGAAATGTTCCCTGACTCAAAGATTGTATCGGTAAGTTAATTTTTATCAAATTACATTTTTAATTTACAATTGGACACACTAACGAACTACCTTCAAGTCAAACTGAATTGCGAGCTGAAGTGCAGCCATCAAAAGACATGATAGAAATTGCCAAAGTGCTACATACAAAAAAAGTTCAAAGCTTTAAGAAATTTGTTACCTCAGAATATTCAGCAGTTGTTTACAAACTATGAAAAAAAGTTAGAATTTATGGTGATATTGGGACTTCAAAGAACCCAGATTTTGGAGGACAAGGAAATGTTTTTGCGTATCAGTATGTGGGATGAGACTACTGAAGAAATTTCTTGTGGATTTAAAAGAATGTTTAGATATGGGACAATTTAAGAAACTATAAAGATATGATTTTCAAAAAATATAAAAATGAGGGAGATATGGATAACAACTAGGGTGTTGTGGTTATTGTGATATGGGACATTGCGTTTATTTATTCATTTATGTTTTCTGGGCTGATTAATGGACTGGGCTTTTGCAACATTTGTGTATAGGTAATATGCAGGGTTACATGGTGAGATTGTATATGTGTTAAACAAGAATGTATATACAGTATTTAAATGTAAGGAATGGAACTGATATGTCAGGACTTAAGGACAAGGGATGGGAGTAAATAAGTTTTACTTCTTCTCACTTCTTTTCGAATTCTCATATTTTGTTTTTTCTTTTCTTTTCATTATTCTTTTCATTATTGTCACCGATTATTGGTACCTATGTATTAAGTATTCGAAATAAACATGTTTAATTCAATACAATTATAACAAAAGTCACTGTTAAATTTTAGTAATCATGATGTAGCTGAAGATATTGATTGTTCTTTGATTGCACTAGGTTATGTTATAGTATTACCGATAAATTCATATTATTTAAAAAGTTGAGTTTTATTTTTGTTTCATATTCCATGCTATATACAACGTTGTAATTTTAGTCACCAATTTGTAAGGGCATACGTCACTATTTGTAAGATTGCCAACGGCCTCGGGTTGGGGGTATGCGATATGAATATGTTTGCTTGTTTGTTTACCCTTCTTCAGCTCGGAGTATACAGTACACTAAATTTGATAGAGATTGATGGAGATACCGAGTGTGTGCTTACATCATTACAATTCGGTAGGCGGCGGTAATGTGCCTTGGACGCCTATTGTCAACCACCAATCAAACCCAAACAGGAAAAGGACGGAGAAAGAAGAAGGGGTGGAGCTTTTAGCTTTAGCACGTCTCAGTTGAAGAGCGCACTATTTCTTTTGTGGCGCTTTTCGACATTTTGATCCACATCTCCATTTAAATTACATACACGACGCTTCGTTTGTAACACGTCCCAAGTGGCCGACTAACATCTCGTGGTTTACGCCTGTAATAATTCGCTGACTACGTTTGGCGAGTTGAAGAACAAACAGGCTCAGACGCGGCCACGTTTATCGCCATTTTGCGTGTTCAACAACTCAAGCAAGGTAGGTTATGTCTAATCCCTCAAACGGTGTTTTACATGACACTAACTTTTTGAAATAGTCTTATTTAATATTTGTTTGAAATTTTTATGGCTGGAGATTTATTTTGTGCAGCATGGCGGAAGCAGACCGACCAGGGAAGCTGTTTATCGGCGGCCTGAATACTGAGACGACTGAAAAGTCCTTGGAGCAGTACTTCAGCAAATACGGCAGGATTGTGCAAGGTATAGGAATTGACTGGTGATTTATCTGTGCAAATGCGTCAATTTAACATTCGTTCAAGTATATCATGACCCGCAACGAGCGAGGAAAGCACGCACCACACGTTGCTTGGCTTGCTAGCTTCAGTGCAACGCAAATGTTGGTCAGTCATTGTAAAGGACAAAAATGGCAGCCATGACGAATATTCAAGCTTTGATCGAAATCCCGTTGTTAAGTTTATTTTTTAATGTTTTTTTTTCGAACTTTGATTAGTAATCTATAATCAGTCAGGTATATAGCATTCAAATATTGATTATTTAGAGGACAATCATTCTTCCCTAATACGGGTGTTTATCAGAATTATCTTTTGCACACGATAATATATTTTATAAATCATTTATACAAGTGACTTATGCCTACCGGCAGAACTATATGTTTGTTTGTTTGTTTTTTAAGCTGTAGCTACACCATTTACAACAATAAAATCATAAACCAATAATAACAATTATATTGTACATAAATATTTCAAGTTCGTGGTTAATGAAGTCCATGTTCGGCCCCTTTCCCCTATTAGGAGTGGGGGAAAAACTTGAAGGAAAAAAGTAAAACCATGAGTAGGACATTAAATAGTTGTTGTGCTATTACTGTACAATGCCAGTGTTTTTTTTTTTTTTTTTTTAAGAATATGACAAACTATGGAGTGTGTCCTCCAACTTAACCCTATTGTATTTCCAGTTCTCCTGATGAAAGACCATGAAACAAAGAAGTCCAGGGGCTTTGCATTTGTGACATATGACAGTCCAGCTGATGCAAAGGATGCGGCACGTGAGATGAATGGAAAGGTATAGATTCCTAAAAAATGTAACACACTTTAGTTTCAAAACAATTACTAAGAAATGGAAACTTATATTTATTTTTTTAAAATGTATTTTTCCCTCTTCTCCTCCAGTCTCTTGATGGCAAGCCCATTAAAGTGGAGCAGGCTACCAAGCCTCAGTTTGAATCTGGGGGCAGAAGAGGACCCCCGTCAATGCATTCTCGTGGTCGGGGCTCAGGCAGAGGCCCACGTGGATCCAGAGGTGGAGGAATGAGGGGCCCACCATCCAGAGGTATAAATAACATTTGATTTGTGAGTTCATTAATTTAAAAAATGTCTCATTTCAACTTTTTCTATTGTGCTTGCAGATTACTATGATGACGATGACGACTACTATAAAATGTCATCAAGAGGCCCACCTCCTATGAAGAGAGGACCCCCAATGCGTAACGGAGGCCCGCCACCGAAGAGATCGACCCCATCTGGTCCCATGAACAGAAGTAAGTTTCTAACCAGCTCATCACCACTGCTCAAAGTATATTTTAATTCATTACCTACCATTGATATCATTACCTACCATTGATATCATACAATCTTTTGACAAAATGAACGCCAGTCAATGAATTGGAAATATAACTCCGTCAATGGCTCTGAAACATGAGCAATCACAACCAGTCCTTCCAGTTTTCATGAATTGGATACCTGTCTTTGTCAGTGGCAGGTGATGAGTTAAAGACTAAATGCACATAGTTCTTTTTGCTTTATAGCCCCCATGTCAAGGGACAGAGACCCCTATGGTCCACCCCCTCGCAGAGACTCAATGATGTCCAGAAGGGACGAATATCCATCTCCCAGAGATGACCATTACAACTCCAAGGATGGGTAGGTCACTTTCCAACCATGCATTTTGTATTACATAATCTCTTCATATAAATACACGGCACAATTGGGTTTGTGGTCTGATTGAATTAAACATATTGTTAACAGGTACTCTGGTCGGGATTATAACTCAAGAGATTCAAGAGACTATGGACCTCCTTCCAGAGATTATTCGTACCGGGATTACTCCAATTCCCGAGATGACTATGGCTCCATGTCAAGAGGTTACAAGTAAGTGTTCAGAGTTTCCACGGGAAAACTTGTAAAGCCTGTTTGTAGAGAGCCCATCATGAAATGCCTGGCGGCATGCCAAGCTTGTTAAGTATAGGGAGAAACCCTGATGTCTGAGTTTAGCAACCTACTTAGATCCAAAACCACAGGTCCTGAGTCAATTGGTAATGTAACATTTTCTACCTATTGCAGTGACCGTGATGGCTACGGAGGAGGGCGTGATTCCCGAAGTTATATGGACCGTCCTAGCGGAGGCGGCGGATCATACAGGGATTCGTTTGATGGTTACGGTAAGAAGTTTTTTGCACAGGTGTAAGGTGAAAACAAAATGGCACGAAGAGGAGCTACATAAATAACGGACCTTAAATTCCAAGAAAGAACAAAGCAAAGGAAACCCCTTCTAAAATGTTTTCATACTTTGCTGCACTAGCAAAAATTCCAGTTCTTCAGCATTAGTTGATCAAGCATTGGCAAAAGTAAATGTACTCCATAATTTTATTAAGGCCAAAGTTGACTACCATAAGGAGCCAGAAAGAGTCCCTGGAAAGTCCACAGAACCGAATATGTTGCTGATCAAAGTTCCCCCTCAAGGAGTTTCCTTCATAAATAACCATCAAGACCACTCTGAAAACTTGGAGCTCTTTAAAAAAGAAAAAAAAAAAGGAAAAGTGACCTCAGAAATCAAAGGCATGTTGAAACCAATAACTCAAATACTCCTTGATGCTGGATGTTATTCTGCAACCAATAAGTTTCAATTTAGAGGTGCAATCACCATCAACAGATGGGACATGTAAATATGCCCATAATGTCAATTGATACATCACAGAATTCAATGTACTGGAAAAAATGAGAACCAAAGCTGCAAGAACAAAATGTGTAAATGATACATTGCCAATTACCTGACCCGTTGACCCTGCAGGTAACTCTCGCAGTGCCCCACCTTCACGGGGCCCCCCACCGTCCTTCGGTGGGGGCAGCGGAAGCGGTCGTTACGATGACTATGGCGGCAGTTCCCGGGATGGCTATGGCGGTCGTGACAGTTACAACAGTCGGAGTGAGCCGTATCCATCTCCCCGCGGCGAGCGAATGGGTAGGCAGGAGAGGGCTGCTCCCCCTGGCGATAGAGGGTACCCCCCTCGTGATTCGTACGGCTCAAGTCGTGGAGGGCCACGAGGCGGCCGTGGAGGCAGTCGACCCGACAGAGGCATGAATCGCAACAGATACTAAAATGGACATTGAAGGCTCTTGGCAGCAGATTTTAGTCTTCATGAAGAGTTCAAGCGTTGTGGGGGGAAAGTCTGACGGCAAAAAAAAAAAACACCATGTCTAAATGTGGCTCATGAGTTGTAGCTTTAAATTGTATCTTGACTTTCCCGATTTTTTTGTATGTATTATCAACTTTTTTTCCACTTTCTCTTTTTAAGTAACGATACCGTTGCCCAGTGTTTTGTTTATTTTTGGTACATTCAGTGCTTCTGGAATCGGCAATGCCCTTGAGTTTGGCGCATCTACTTAATAAAGATTTTAGTTGTACCACTGACCACTGAGCATCAATACGACAAGACCACAGGCCTGGGCTTCAGTGCCAAAGAAAAATATCTCAAGTTCTCTAAGGTTTAGTTGCTGAATCTCTACTCTGGAACTTCACCCAAAAGAGAAATTGGTCACTTCTGTGTTGAGTTAGGCAATTGTCACTGTCAAAATGTTCCAATATAGTTCCCTTGGAAATGGATCCTTCATTCTAGAGCTATTCGCTGGCACGCTACGACAAAACCAAAGGCAAGAACAAGCAAATGCAAGCTTCTATCCTACAAGAACCCATAGTCAACTGCTGGTAAGCAAAGCAAACCTCTTTGTCTCAAATCTGTACTTGCATTTCATTTTTCGTATATAGCAGTCTTCACTCAATTCAAGACAATAGAGCCTCAAGGACTACAAAAAAGTGGATGTCAACTTGAATGTGCCTTTTTAACTAGCCAAATTTGTCGGAACAGCAACAAGCTCTAAGGCAAGCTAAGACCTATTATCCCTTGCCACAATGAAAGTTTTCCATTATTTTCCTCAGCTGAACCCTGAAAATTAAGATCCTCTTTTACCAAGTGCCTGTCTAATCAAAGCACTTGTCTAAAGTAAGCAAGGTTAACAATTTTACTTACAATACCATAAATAAAACAATTGTCAAAGCTTTATTTGTCAATGTAAAATATACAATGAACGTCCAATTGTCCATCTCAAAACCTTTTCCTCAACCAAAGGAGACCTCTGAAAGAACCCTGGCATTGCAACCATCAAACTGGAACAATTGTTCAAGTGAAAGGCAGTGGAACCAAGGACATTTCGGATCACCTTTTATAGTTCATGAATACAAAATAATGACGAGTGGGAGGTTAACTTTGCCATCCTGTTGCAGGGTGAACCTGGGTGAAGGCTAACAAACCTCGATACGCACCCCATCTCGGTCCTTGGGTTCTCGGACTACTGGCCCAATGCTCAACACATTCCAGCTTGTACAGGTATTAAAACCAATCTATTACCATATTCTATACCTGTGTATCTGATGTTTTAAATGCCTGTTATCCCCTTAGGGTCTGTCTCGGGCGTGGGAGAACTTGAGAGACTCTGGAACTGAGAACAAGCTGAAGCTCGACACTGTCGTGTTTAATAAATGGTCAAACCTGAATCAGTGGAGTGTGTTGTCTAAAACTGAATTAACCATCAGTCTTCAAATTACAAATATAAATTCACTGGTAAAAGGTGTGTTCAAGATATGTTTGTTTTATGCAACCAATTTGCTGAAGGCTCACCTAATTTTTCTTCAAAATGCTGAATATTTTCATATGCATTTATAATTTTTATCTGTGACATTCCAAAGACCAAATCCATGAAGCGTTTGAAATTTGAGATCATAGTTGACAGGCAACATCGAGGCAGCTTGGTGTTTGCATTTTTGCAAAATAGCTGACGCATCAAGTGTCGCTTCCTTATTCCCTGCGGGCAATGTGTCAGACAGAAGCAAGGGCTACTACAGCGGAGTCCTTAGTTTTTCTAACTGGCCTAAATTTGAGATATAAGCTTTAGAGTGACTGAAAACTTGGTTTCCAGCGGTTCTGTGCCCAAGTGATCCCTTGGCATTGAGCTTTCTTATATATGCTTTCGGACCCCACAGTGTTGGAATTTAGTGATAGTGTGCTATTTGCGGCAGCCAGAAATCTGGCGCAAGTACTTACATGCATGATACAGCTCTGTTCCAGCAATGTTTGAGTTAGATTTAAGACTGATATTATAAAGTGTATTTCTTAAAATGATGCAGAGTGAATATTAAATTACAAATAGATGGAAAAGTACAGATTAGCGACCAGTTATCAAAGATTTTTTACCTGTTCTCATCTTTGATCAGACATCTAGTTGTTTACATGAATCTTTTACATTATCCCGTGGTTTAGTTAGTGGTGATGAACATTTTTTAGAGCACTCATTGGCTGCCACATATGGCAAGACGTCCATTCCATTTTCACTGGGAGAGGCTGTCAGCCCTCTTGAGGCTAAATCGATCAGACATCTAGCGTCGTCGATGGTGCTCACAGATAATCACTCGCAGCAAGTTCACGCTGTATGAATTGGACGTCTATCCCTGTCAATGTAAATCAATGGGTTCTACAACCCCTAGCAAAAAGTATGGAATCATCAGTTTGATGAGCACGCACTCAGACATTTTATGTAGAGCAAACTGATAAAAAGCTTGAAAAAATGAATTAGTTCAAAAGTGCAACTCTTTAGCATTCAGAAACTCTAAAAGAAATGAATAAAAAACATTGTGGTGGTCAGTAAATGCTAATTTTATAGAGCAAGTCCAATGCAGATTCTTGACTCTTGACAAGGTGATGATGCTGGAACTTTGTTTGGTGCTGTTCCAGTGAGATTTACAAAGATGACTACCTGAAGAAGACCTCAACATTCCCTCAGTCCTTGATGATATGGGGCTGCATGTCAGGCAAAAGCACTGGGGAGATGGCAGTGGTTAAATCTTCAATAAATGCACAAGTTTAAATTGAAATTTTAGACCGCTTTCTTATCCCTTCGATTGAAAATATGTCATTTTTCCAAGAGGACAATGCACCATGCCACATACCTAAACTGTTAAAAGCATTCATTGGAGAAAAACTCATCCAATCAATGTCATGGCCTGCAAATAGCCCAGATCTCAACCTTATTGATAACCTGTGGTGGAAATTGGGGGGGGGGGGGGTCCATAGCAAGGCTCCGACCTGCAAGGATGATCTGGCAACTGCAATCAAAGAGAGTTGGCACTAAATTGATGAAGAATACTCATCAAGTCCATGCCTCAGAGACTGCAAACTGTCTTAAAAGCCAGAGGTGGTGCTACTAAATACTAGAAATGTGTTTTGGTTATTTCTTTGTTTCTCATGATTCCATAGTTTTTTCCTCAGAATGGAGTGATTCCATATACAGTGTATCACACAAGTGAGTACACCCCTCGCATTTCTGTAGATATTCAAGTATATCTTTTCATGGGACAACACTGACAAAATGAAACTTCGACACAATGAAAAATAAGCTGCACACAGACTACTTAATAGAGTTAATTTATTTTCCTTTCAAAATAACTCAAAATATAGCCATAAATATCTAAACCCCTGGCATCCCTAAATGTCCAAATTGAGTACTGCTTATCATTTTCCCTCCAAAATGTCATGTGACTCGCTATGGGAGTGCTGTCAGCATTGCTGTAATGATTGAAGAGGTGGAGGGTCAGCCTGTTAGTGCTCAGACCATACGCCATACTTTACATCAAATTGGTGAGCACGGCTGTCACCCCAGGGGGCAGCCACTTCTGAAGACGATACACAAGAAAGGCCGCTCGTCTCATCAGACCATAGGACATGGTTCCAGTAATCCATGTGCTTTGTTGACATCTCTTCGCAAACTGTTTGCAGGCTTTTTTGTTTACTGTCTTCAGAAGAGGCTTCCCACCAAACAGGGGCGGACTGGTAATCTGTGGGTTCTGGAGGATCACAGAACGGCCGGTGCCCTGGACGGCCGGCGGCCGCCATTCATTATACATCACTGTTTTTATCCCCTCTAGCCTCTCATTATCTACAGTTCGCATCCAATCCGACAGGTGGCAGCAATGCGCTTGGCTGTTCATCGCCAGTCTGATAGAAGAACGAAGAAAACACAAAGTACCCTTCATTGGTTCTTTGTGGAAGCAAACTAGCGACGAGCATTAATGCACAATATGGATGGTGGTGGCAAAAAAAAAAGGGTGGCGCGGAGAAGGTTAGGGAGAAAATTTTTTTAAAGAAACAGGAGAGCAAAGCATTAAAATGTCTTAAGTTGAGAAATATTTTCGCAAGCAGCAGTCTGGCTGCAACGGCCACGTCGGGTAACAGCAGCCTAGCCCCCGGCAATGGTGAGAGGGGTAGCGGGAGCCGCTCTGACGTGCAGCCGGTGCAGGGAGAGAGAAAAGAAGAGGATGGGTGTGATGATAAGCTGGTGGAAGTTCCCCAGACAAGCGCAGGGCAAGTAAAAAGGGATGAAGAGGGTCACTTGCTCGGTATACTGGCAATTGTTATCCACCAGGTAGCTACATTTTAAATGACAATCAAAGGGTTAGTGCCAGCTAGTCCTTTTGCAATCGTGTCAAGTTACAGTATGCTAGTCCTCCTATCACTCTCCTAAAGAAAAATATTTTAGCTGTAAAACAATGTATGCACACGCAGCAGCAATATTAATTCATAAGAAATATAACAAAATATTAATAAAATGAATGGTTTTACTTTTAAAGTTTAGTAAGATAAATTGATATATTTTTTAAATCATGTATATATCGTTTTGTTTTCTGGTTAATACTTTCCAATGAAGGTTATGTATCCAGGATTTGTCTTGAAATGTTTATTGGTATTTTCATTGAAATTTATTATTTGTATGGCAAGATTAATTATGGCAGGGGTCTCCAAACCGGTCCTCAAGGGCCGCTGTGGGGCCTGGTTTTTGTTTCAACCGATCGAGTACCGATAGTTTAACCAATGAAGTTTCTGCTAAAACAAGCAGCACCTGACTGCACTTGTAAAACACCAGATTGGTGCATAGGTGTTGTCTTGTTTTGTTGGAATGAAATCCTGCGGCCCTATGTGGAATAGTTTAGAGACCACTGAATTAAGGCATTAACAATGAAATCATTTTATAGACATAGATATATAGAGATATAATAAATTAGATACATAAAACTTGCTTTGAAAAATAAATTCTTTCATTTGTTTTTTTCAGGTTGATCATAGAGCTAGTACAGAAAATGAACCCAACTCCAGTTCAGCCTTGCAGTACTTTGAGTGCCCCAAGTCAGACAGTCACAGTCTAGACACATTTTCTTCATTTTCTCTCAAAGTGCACGAAATTTATACATTTTACAGTAAAATGTAAAAAAAAAAAAAAAAAAAGTCTTCCCGGGGGTGGGGTGGGTGTGGGGGGGGGAATGCCCCCCATACCCCCGGACCCCTAGGGGGTCTGTGTTTCCCTGGCTGGGCTGAGTCAAAGTCCAGGGCTGCTTTTTAGTCCCAGTCCGCCCCTGCCCTGGTGTGACAGCCGTGCTCACCAATTTGATGTAGAGTGCGGTGTATGGTCTGAGCACTAACAGGCTGACCCTCCACCTCTTCAATCTCTGCAGCAATGCTGATAGCACTCCTGTAACGAGTCACATGACATTTTGGAGGGAAAATGACAAGCAGTACTTAATTTGGACATTTAGGGATCAGGGGTCGCGTTAACCGAATATTTTCCGTCGTATTGTTCCGTCGTAGTTTCTTCAAAAAGCCCCAAAAGGACGATGGTGTTGATAAAAGAGGTGAAAAAACAGGGACTGCACAAGCGGGCACGCAATTCAAGTCCATGCGCACCAGGAGGAAGGTGTAAGACTCCGTTCAGGCCATAGCAGGTGAACTGTTAATTTCAGCCTACCTACTGGGGCCACAGTCAGCTGTTTTTGTCACTGCGGAGAAAAAGTTACATATTCATCTGCTTGATGTGTGATGGCACGGTGTGGATTCTCTGTTAAGCTTGTTCGGACAGAACATTAATTTAAAATGAATGAAAACTAAATACTATTGAATATGTTGAAGCGGTATGCAATGTAAAGAGTCTTGTTAGCTCGAATTGCTGTGTCCAGCCACTGTAGCTCTGCTGCTCTCTGTGAACTCTCCATTCAAGCCGGAACGCGCGCGGCTCTTAAGTGTCTCTGTCACGTGACTGTGTCGTACCCGGTAACGCGCTCGACCAAATGGACACACAAGTACGGAAGGTGAATTATGCCAAACAAAGGGTCACCACAATGTCATTATCATCATTTAAAAAATTTAAGTGACGGGTAAGAATAGATTATGACCGGATTTTTATGACCCTGTCGGTCAAAATGACAGACAACGAAAAAGTATAGCGCAACCTCTGTTAGGGATGTGCATTTTTTCATAGGGGTGTACTCACTTCTGTTGCCAGGAGTTTAAGTTTCATTTTGTCAGTGTTGTCCCATGAAAAGATATACTTGAATATCTGCAGAAATGCGAGGGGTGTACTCACTTTTGTGATACACTATATTTCCCTGCACTTGCTCTATAAAATTAACATTTACTGGCCCCCACAATGTTTTTTTTATTCATTCCTTTCAGTGTTTCTGAATGCTAAAGACTGGCACTTTTGAACTAATGCATTATTTTTTTTCAAGCTTTTTATCGGAGTTTGTTTTACATGATAAAATGTCTCAGTGAATGGTCGTCCGAGACTGGTGATTCCATACTTTTTCCTAGTTGTTGTATACTGAGAAGTTAAATAAAAATCAACGTAAGTGTTTAATGTCGGTACATAACCAGTGTATTTGTTTTCATTTTAAATCATTATTCAATTTATTTTAGTTTTGTTAACATTAAAATTGTATTCATAAATATGATTAGTAAAAAAAAAAAACGATTTTGAAGTGAAGAAAATGTCTTTATATTCAGCACACCAAAAATTACAAGTGTTTGCATCAATGCAACTTTTTTCGGGGGTCGCAGTGTTATCAAAAAAATGCCCTATAACGGGTTAATGGGATTGCCATCGGTTTCAGCGGATCAAATTGAGCTGCGAGCGATAACAGTATCCTTGACAGTACATTCATGCTCCCCCTGCCTATTGTTGAGGTGCCTGCTTGCCAGTAGGGGTGATCATCACTTTTGGCATGTGCTAACACAGCCGGCCCCCACCCCCACCTCTTTGACGCCTCTTGCCGAACTTCAAGCAGAAGTGCGGGGCATCGAGGTGCACCACACACCGATACGGAACCAGACCACCGGTGGAGCAGGACTACCGCCGGCGAGGCAATGACCGACTAACGGCGCCATGAATCCCGAGGAACAGACCGTAACCTGGTTGATATCGCTGGGGGTTCTCAGTTCCCCCAAGAAGAATATTGCCGATCCGGAGGAATTCTTGAAAGTCTCGCTAAAGGATGGCCTCGTTCTGTGCAAACTGGTGGAGAGGCTTGTGCCAGGCTTCAACGCCAAGGTAGAAAAGTCGGAAGCAAAAAAATAGAAAGTTTTCATAATGATCCGATAGTAGACATGAAGGGAGGGGTTTGATTTGATCGCAGACCTACAGGCCGCCCATTTTCAAAGTTGTAACTGACTTTTTGCTTTTAATGACGTCTGCTTTGCCTGTGAGACGAAGCTAATAGGCAAAATTGGCTACAGTTTAATCAAGAAATACTTCGATAGTGTTCCGCATTCTCGACGCAACTTGTCTGCTGAAACAGGAAGCACGTTCGTTTTGCTAATTGCAGTGAATCACGCTTAAATGTTTTTGTTAACCAGGTGTTAATATCGGTAAAGAGTGCTCATTTTTTACTTAAAAGACGATTAGATGGCAAAGTTGATAAGTTTGCAGAACCAATTTCGTCACTTCCCGGTTGCTTTATTCGACCTCTTGTTCTGTAAAGATGGCGTCAAACGGTGTCAAACAGGAAGTGCACCATTCTGATACCTGAAACATTTTTTTTTTTTTTTTTTTAACAATGTGTTGGTATTTTTTGCATACTCTAACAATTTATTAACCACAAGCCCAGATGGATATTTTTCCGGTTTAATTATCAATCCTATTATGTATTCGCACAAAAATAAACTGAGAGCACTTGCGTGTATTGTTTTTCCGTCTGTTTTTAATCGTAATCTTGATTTTGGGAAATGCAATCAAAACAGCATCCGTTTTCAAAGACCCAACATTACGATTTTGTTTAATTTTGAAAGTCACTCAAGCGGATGTTTACTTCTACGTTAGCTTGATGCTGATGTCATTAATGGTTATGTTTCCACCAAGAGGACGCGGATAGACTGCATTTCTTTTTTTAAACAAACTCTCTCTCCAACGACCACTTAAACAAGATTTAACGGGGTTAGCTTTGTGTCTACATGTTAGGGGCAAAAGTATTACGTGCCCGCTGACTTCATATGTGTTAATATCTCAACCCCGTGTGCTTGTGCTCAGTATTGCCCAGATCCGCGAACCGAAGCCGACTGCATAGGCAACATTCGAGAGTTTTTGAGAGGATGCTCGTCCTTGAAAGTGGAGGTAAGTCTATATCCGTGTGTGGCGACTAAAGGTTATATGTGTTTCACCATCGACTTTAGCCTTCTTAGTCCCTCAGGACTTCTACGAGTGGACTTAGACCCGCTCGCTTGTTGTGTTGTGATCCTCTCAGCCTGCTTTACTGTATCGTGTTTCCCAGTACGTCCATGTGGAGTGAGCCACATAAACAGGCGTGCTGTCTATCAGGATGTAACGAAGTACAAATGCTTACTGTACTGTTTAATGGAGTATGCATTTTGGTGACTTTACTTATTACTTGGGATGCATGTCCTTCTAATGGGGTACAAATTCTAATTAGAGCTGCAGCTAATTATTATTAATGGAAAAACATAGTGATGCACGATAATACATTTTTTAAAAACCGATACCGATAACCGATAAGTTCCTCCTTGCTTCAGACGATAACCGATAATGTCAAGCCTATAATTTTATTAAAAGATATATGTAAAATTTTAAATTATACACAACAGCAAATATTACTGAGCAAAAATCAGAATTTATTGCTCTTTTTTTCTACATCAAATGTGAACAAGTAGTAAATTCCAACATCTAAATAAAGACAGATTGTCTGACATTGTGTAACGGAAAGTAAGCAATTCCTAACATATATAACATTAATACACTGCAAAAACACACCTCCTTAAAATTAATTTCCCTTGTTTTCAGTGTAAATCTTTTGGAAATAAAATTATCTGCTTGCGCTTCAAGTAATTTTCACTCAGATTTCTTGAAATAATTAAAATAGCTAGCTGAAAATATGTTTAACAGTCTTATTTCAAGCAATAAATGATTATATTTAATCCTAAGAACTCTTTTGTCAGAAATGTTATTTGTTCAATAGATATGGTTCCAAACATTTGAAAGCAAATTGTTCTCGATTTAGGTGAAAAATTACCAATTTTTAGATGTATGGACTTAATAAGAACAAATAGTAATATTTACTTCTAGTAGGTTGAATAATCTGACCCATTAATCTTTTAACTAGTCTTTAACACTCAAACAAGATGGAAAAAATTATTTGACTCGATTTAAGAAAAATAATCTGATTAAGACATTATAAATTTGCAGTGTACTGAATGCATTACTGAGCCAGGCAGTTCTTGTGAGTGTGGTTTGGCTGTTGAAACTATCATATAACCAATCTGCCGTCATAATAAGCATGCTTACTTGACTGACATCACTTGTCCAAATATCCCTGGTGAAACTGATGTGATGGGCATGTTTTTCACGATGAATGGTGGTTGTATAATGCAGGTAAGCACGCATCCGAAAAGTAGCGGGGCTCCAGATGCTGTAAAAGCAGCTGAAACCCCATCGTCCCCGTCCTCCATGACGGTGGTCACCGAAGGCCATGAACTGCATTATTTTTTCATCAGGGGCTTAGGCTCTCGGGTCACTTTGGTCAAAACGTCTCTCGTCCGACCAAGCCTGGCCTCTCCTCCCGCAAAATGAGCACCCGCGCCAAGCCTCAGTCTGGCCGTGATGCTTAATGAGTTGAACCGGAGATGAGTGGGGGCGGCGCTGCCCGAGACAAGCCGACGGCTGGTTGTCAAAAGCGTCTCAAGCTCCGTAGTTTTTCCATTTGTTTATCTATTAGCTTTAGCCTTTGCGCTAGCGGCAGCCTCTTATTCATTCCACAAATCTTTGTGATGCAGCTTTAAATGGCTGATCAGGTCAGTGGTGTTGAATGAGGATGCTTTCTTGCCGCCTGGTGGAACTTCTGTAGTACATGTTTTGGAGATGGTGAGAGCGTTATTTGTTTCACACACGGAAAATTAAACGCATACTTGTGACGGAGCCGCCATGATATCAAGCATTTCGTGTGACGTCACTCATACAACAGGGGCTTCAGAGGGAGGAGGGGTTGAGGCGGCGGTGCAGAATTGGACAAAACTGATTCGATTGCGCACATTTGGAGGCTAAATCAAGTATATAATTATCGGATTGCATTATCGGTTGAATTTTTAAAAATCTGGATTATCTGTGTGACGTCGTAATTGCCATTATGGGCCGATAATTATCGGTAACCGATATTATCGTGTATTTTTAGAGAAACGGTACTCAAAGTTGTTAATACAACCAAAATTTGATTATGAATGTGTCTGATTCGGCGCATTACTTCTGTTGCCCCCAGAGTGAAATTTTCATCTCGATATTGATTCTCAAAAAAATAATCAATACTCGATACCATTTGGTACTCCGTAAAAAAACGAATAAATGTTATACTTCATTAACACTTTCAGTGTAGGGAGTGAACTTTCGTTCATTCTACCCTCTGACTCCATCTAGATGGGACATCAAGCGCTGTCAATGGCACTGAAATAGTTGGCAGGCAATAAACAAAAATATCCTCCTTTACCGAGACTATTAAGAGTGTGCAAAATCAAATTTACCCATGACAACAAATTTCTGGTGACCTTTGGTAGAAAAAAACAAAAACAAATCAGTATTGTATCGTTATTTTTGCAATCAAAGATTGTATTTGGAAACATTTCAAAATCGATACTTTGAGACGTATCGATATTTTTGACAACCTTATGCATAACGCCAGAAAAATGGGGCAAAATGTTTGTTACTTTCCAAAGTAAAAGCAGATGTTTGCCAATGTTTTATTTGTATTAAAAACAAGGAGTATGTTTTCATGGAGGACAACAGAAATTGAGACTAGGCGCGTTAATCATCAATTTCATGACTGGGCGATATCGATTCTTTGGACGATACGATATTTTTTGATTAGTCAGGTTTTGATTTCCTTTAAGGGCCTTCATTCGATTCAATAGAGATAATTTAATATATCAGTATAAAGAGTATGAAGCATTTTAATGCTTTAGAAAATTTGGGTGCTGAAACATTTCAGACCTATGAATACAAGTCATTCTTTTTAGCAAATTCATATTAACTTTAATTTACTTTAATAAAATTGTTAAATATTTCAAAGATGACCTTAATTAAATTTTGTGTTTGGGTCGATTTAACTCATTGGTTCCATTGACGGCAATAGATAGCCAATTCATTTTAACTGGGCTGCTAATTGGATCACTGCTTAACCAATCAATCTAGATTGATGTAACGTTCCACCTCTTTTGTCACCTTCTGCACAGAGTTCATCATGCATTTTGCAGAATTTAATTAGCAGTGGGCTGTAGACGTTGTATGCTTTTTGTGGTTTGTTGTGATTCAAATTGTGGGCCTCAGCTCAATAAACGTTGGCAATGCTGCTTTAGATCTCATTAACAGATTGAAAACATTAGGTGCAAATATCATTTGATCGTTTGATGCGCCGTGACCAGCTCAGAGTCAGCCAGGAGTGTCCGGGGGTGACAGTGGCGCAGAGGCGGTGCGAGTTTCCGGGCGGCAGGGTGGTAAAAAGCCCTGTCGCTCTACATCGCCCCACCCTCGATTGTTTATGTAATGAAATGTCCTGGTCTGTTTTGAAAAATGCTTCTATTATAGCAGAAGGAATGCATTGCAGATGTTGGGCGTGTCCTCTGTCTCACTTTGTACCACACTGAAGACATCCCTCCAATTTTATAAATAATCTTGCTCTGGTCTTGAATCACGTCATCTGCTTTGTGCCACTTTGACTCACTGCACACTGGAGTGGAGGAGTGATCAATGCCCAGCTGGCTTGTTATGTCTGTGAGGTCCTCTTCAACCCATAATTAGACCTTGTGCAGCCAGCAGCAGCTCGTGGCAAACCAGCCTGAGGCCCTCAAGTCAGCCATGCCCAACTCTGGGTCGCTGACGTGATCATGTCTTTTTTTCTTCTTCCCGCCACCGCAGCAAAAAGTGCGCGTTTAGCTATTGCCAGCACAAAGAAGACAGTCATATTGTTTTCACTTCTGCACTGACACTCTGAAAGAGTGAGCAACATTAACTGCTCAAGGCCTTGTCTCTCAGCTGAATGGGATTATTTATAAGTGCACGTGGACATGGACGGCCTTACTTTTGTTATATCCAATAAATTAGGACTTTTGCCGTTTCACATCATGTGATATTTCGTGGCCCTGTTTTACACATTTTTGGATGACTGGCTGTGTTGTACCGCATGGATTTGATGTGCATGAAGCAGAAATCAAAAACGCACACAGAGGTGAGGAAAAGTGATCCAAATGAATGTAAATAGAAGAAAAGAATGATTTTGATAAAGATTCAACTCCTGCACTACAAGTGTGGACTCTAAATCTTTGCTCAAATGTTAATTACTGGTTATAGCCATTTCCAAATACCTTTTTTTATCATGTGTCATTTTGCCCCCAATTTTTCAATCAAGTACTCATGCAACCATTCAACTCTTTTTTTTTTTTTTTCTCCCATAGTGTTTCATCATCTGTGGGGGTAAAATGAGCTAACAATCCGATTTTATTTATTTTATTTCTTTATTTGATAGGGAGCGTGCATAGTGAAGAACATCTAATAGACACTTCTAAAAGACTTTATTGTATTGTGGGACACTCCCTGATGGCGAGTGGTAAAATGTCCCAGATCTGACTGGCCTTTACAGAGAGAGAATTTTAACCGAGGCTGTTTTTCTGAGTGTGACATCACAATCCCTTCTAGAGGCGGCCCTGGTCTATGAGAACATTTACGCGTCAATTTGGCAAGTCATTTAGCCAAAGTAAGGAGTAGCAAGTACAGTTGTTTGTTTTCAAACGTAAGGCGTGAACGTAAAATGTTGCCTAAAAGATAAACATAAGTAATTTATGTATGGCGGAAAACACTTAGGTGACTTGAAGTTCCGCTTAAGACCCCCAATTTGGCCAACTTTCAAAATTGTCCGATATGCATGTGCGATACATCATTGGAAAGCTGAAAATCTCAATTGTCTGGGGGAAGAAAAATTTGAACAGGAGGGCATTTTTGAAAAAAAAAAAGTTTTAAACAGCAAAAGCCTATCTGGAGGTGAGAGCATGATAGAGCAGAATTAAAGACGCCACGACTTAACAAGATATTATCGCGTACTTACCTTGTTTCGATCCAAAAACACCACTTAGCATGTATCACTGAGTGTCAAGACACAGCTGTGAATGGCCGCAGCTGGATTTTTTGGGGATTTTATGGGTGAAACATGGTAATATAACAAGTGTCGCGATGCAGAAATCGCAGACATCAAGGAGTGGTCGTGATGTTCGTTTTCAAATATTTACACTTTTAAACGTTTTTTTTGGGGGGGGGTCTATTATTTATCACCTTACATATCAGAGAAAATGCGACAGTAACAAAAAAAAAATACAATTAAGCGATAGTTATGAGGTAGATATTCGTGGCCTTTTTACGGACACCATTTTTTTCATTGTGACGTCATTTGTCTAAAAGTTTAAAATCTTTTTTTTTTTTTTTTTTTAAATATTAGACATCAATTAATGATTTCTAAGCTTAAAATGACAGACATTTCGAATAATAAATATAATTACTGAGCTTTTTATGGCTGGGTTGAAACAAAAGCGGTTGAGGGACGTCTTTAAACGGGGGTTTCCGTGGTAAAATAGACAAATTACAAATAGTTCGGGGGCTTAATGCGCCATGAATCTGCTATGGCAGCATAGAGAGATATCGTTCTATCAAACAGAACAGTTAATTTGGCTTAAAATACAGTGTTTTTTTTTTTTTTTTTTAAAGAGGAGTGCAAGAGCAGAAACTGCTTTTTCAGTCTTGTCTGTGTTTTCCGCCATATCTAAGTATACAGACACTTGAAAGCTTTCTGAAGCACAGTAGGAAATAACTGAGAGTTACCCCAATCCTGCAAATTACATTACAGCGACTGTGGTTCAGGTTAATTTACAATACATTTGTTACTGTGGAATATACATAATGCAATATTTGAACATAAATATACAGAATGGTCTTAAATTGATTATTGGCTTTGAAATATGGAATTTATTTTAAATATGACGGCTGATAAGAGATTAACTTCCAATTCAAACCGGGTTATTTTGGCCCTGATGCAGCCTCACCCCTTTGTATCGGTTATTGGCCCACTTGTCTTCTAATTTTCAATATCATCCCCTGAAAAAAACAAATCTCTTGATTACGATAATCCGGTTCAGTTGGGTTGGACTCATTACAAGCCTGTCTCGTATTTTCTTGAGGAATACTTATTACAGAGTAAATTTATTATGAACTCAAAATGACTTGAGTATCATAATGTAAATTTAGCAGTATAAAATCACTCCTAATGTAAAATATCCCTTTTTGCAGCTGCTTTTTATGGCTATAGGATCCAGAATATGAGTTGTGACCTCTGTATGCATGCTTATGCTTGAATGCAGGATGATTACGAAGAAGATGTGATGGTCCTGACACTACCCAGGCGCCACTGAAACTATATTTAAGATGTTTTATTTAAAATGTGAAACCCTAGGCACAGAAGGAAATGAGATAGCTGCCTGAGACACTGCAAGAAAGCGGCACTGTACGTGTGCTTGTGCAGTGAATCGTTATAGTGTGTGGCTGTTTTATAGACTGCTAATTCACAAAATATGGGTCACGCTTAATGTGCCTGTAGTAATGTGTAGTGCGAAGCTCCTTTACATTGTGTGGGTTCAATAATTGGTGTGCAGATTCATGTTTCTAATTGTGATATCAAATTTTTTTTAAACGAATTTATTTTTTTTGTGTTCTTTTTTTATTTAGGGCTTTGAGCCCGAGTGTTTGTACAGCGGGGAGAATTTTGGCAAAGTCCTGACCACATTGCTGGCCGTCAACTTTGCCACGCAAGGTAAGAGCTGCTGTACCGTCCTTCCCTGACCTTCCGGCATCCCGCTGCTTTGCAAACAAGGCCGTGGTGAATTTACACCATCGATTGCTGCAACAGATTTTCCACAATTAATCAATTATTCATGTGGGCTGTATGATTGAGAGTAAAACAAAACGGCACAGAGGTCACGGTGACTTCTTGGAAGGTTCTGCTTTTTTCTCGACTGTTGTTTGAAATAGTCTAAAGGAGATTCCGGTTTCAAAGTCAATCAAGTCAAAAACAAAACACCAAAGTGTTCAAAACACCGTGAGCTGAATATAATGCAAACATCTGCAAGTCAAAAACAAAACACCAAACTTCAAAACACAGTGACCTAAATATAATGCAAACATCTATTTTCTAACTGTTGCCAATTTATAAGCAATTTTTTTATCTTGATTATCATCACAATTTATTTTTAAGTTGACTTATGGATTTCTAAACTGACAATGTTAAAGAATCTGCTATGAAAACAGGAAACGATAGAGTAGTTCAACTTTTTAGTCACACACGAAATAAATGTTAACATAAAATTAGTCTGCCTCTGGCTAACAACAGTTTTCAGTCAATATTTGAAACTGCAGACTCAAAATGGCACATGACCAATTAGCACTGACCGTACCATACAGTAATGGAAGATGAGACTAAGGAGTGGGAACCTCTTTGTACCTCACGATACGATACGATTTGAGATACAAAGCTCACGATTACGATGATCTGATGATATGGCGATACAATGATTATCGATACATTGGAATGGAAATCATTGTAGGATGTTCTACAAACAACAAATAAACAGAAAAACAAGCTTCTGCTGTGAATCAGAATGAGTTTATCACTAGTAAACGTTCATTCGCTGCCATCCCTCCCACTTCAAACGGATTGAACTTGTTGGTTCCATTTTATTTTATTTTTTTAATTTTATTATTTTTTTTAGGACTCCTTTTTAAAATGATATCTCGATTCTTGGCAGGAGCATATCAATAATGTTTTGGGATACAAAGTATCACAATATAGCACCATTTCGATAATTATGATCTAGATCTTAAAATTGCTCAGGCCTTCACTAGACACACTTCAGTATTTTAATTGGTTAACAGTCACACCTGTGTAATAACAGTTGTCATTTAAAAAGGCCTTTCCCAGTTCAAATGGATTGATCGTCTATTGCCATCAATGGCACTAAAACATGATCATTTACTGTCAGCCCTCACACTTCAAATATACAGTATTAGACATCCAACCAAGTCAGCTCAGGGTTTCACTGTCTCAATCTGTACTGCGGCAAACTGCACCGCTTGGAAGGTTAAGAGGCAACAACACAATCTGTGTTGCTCAATTTGTGTCATGCAACATTTGATCAAGCTGATTGGCTTTACTGACAGAGAGGCCAGCTGGTGTGAGACTTGTGTGCTGTTTGTGTCCTGCTGGGTGCCATATTTGCCTGCTGAGCTTGACGCACCCTGACTAATATCCTGCTTTGTTCGTTTTCCTTTCAAATGAAGGCTTGGTGTTAGATGGAATCTATACGCGAATCCTAATGTCAGCTTTGCATCCACATCACTGAACATTGCAGATCTGCAGCTACAGTAGATGAGGACATCTCATTTGAATGTTCCACTTTGTTTTTGTCGTAATCATGCTACTGTAACTGTGGGGATGAGCTGCAACCAACGTTAGTACACTTGATCAGCAGTATGTGCCCTCCGACACGAGCACAGAACTGGACCCAGAGGAACTTCATTTGATTCTGCAAGGGGCATAACAAGCCTGCTGAACTTACCGCTGTTCATGAACTTGTGCTCCATCCTCCTTCAACTTGCAGCTCACAACCCAACACTTCTTCCCCATGGTGCTGACCTGAAAGTTTTTAGATTGAAATGTTACATAAAATAAAACTCATAAAAGCAGATTTTTTTTTTTTTGGTATATGGATACAAAAATGTCTAAATTACAATTTAGAGATACAAAATCCATCATGGCGGCCGTCACAAAACAGCTGTTAAGTTGAAAATTCTTGTAAATATGTAAATCCCTGAAATTTTTATGGGTATGAATGTAAAACACTGCAGTCTTGGTTAAAAAGAAAATAACTGGGCAGTTATCATTAATTTTACGTAAATGTTAGGCTATTGTGTAATCCAACGTGGCGGCCGTCACAAAACAGCTTTTTAAATTGAAAATTCTTGCAAATAAATGCGTAAATCCCAGAATTTTTTTATAGATGTGGATGTAAAACACTCTAGATCCTTGGTTAAAAAAAAGGGCAGTTATCATTCATTTTATTTAAATATTTCAAGCTAATGTTAGTCTATTTTTTTCCATTTTCATTTCATTGTATTCACGTTTCAAAGTGCATGCATGGTCCGAAAAAATATAATAATTACCTTGAATCCTCATTCAAATCACACTTGAGACACTGCTGCCTGCTTCTATGCACTAAAACTTTCGTCCTGTTTCCACATAAATCAGGCGTTGGAACGCAGCGTGTGCGTGAGTTTATCCCAGCTCTGCCTACCTGCGACAGCCTCCTTCCGGAAGGCATGGCGCTGTGTCTGTGGGAGCTGTCCAGTCAACTGATATTGAAGTCTATGGCGCATCTTACTATGGTTTTAATATGAGATACCGGTACTTACATATGAAAAAGCTACACAGAAAATTTGGACTGGCCAAAGATTTATTAACCAACCAAATTACTATCGACACGTCGAATCGCATCATCATTCATATGCGGCCAGAGAGTCTCACGAGTCCCATTTGTTATGTACTTCCCTGATCTAAGTACATGTAAGGCCGAGACTTGAATGGAACAACACTTCTTTATTCAGTGTGCTTCTCATCATATATGTCACAGAGACATAACAGAGATTCCTTTTTATACTGTAATACCACACCCAATCTAAAAATCACAAAAGCACTTGCTTAAAAACCAGGTCGCAGTTCCGACAAAAAAATAAATCCGCTTTATTTTGATTTCTTAGCTAGGAACAGAAAGTAATTTTAAAATTCTATTGATAGCCCTGAGTTCATCAAGCACTAACAGCTGTCAGCGCTAGCCTCTAGCAGCTTAGTCGTTGCATGCTGTGGATGTCCGTGCTATCAAAACACTCATAACTAGCCTTAACTTGTTCTTCTGTAATGGCAGCTAGCATCAGATGGAGCGTTCGCTGGCAATAAAGTATAGCGTATAGCCTATAGCGTGCTAGCATCGCAGCTTTGTTTCAGCAAAGTGGATTTTTTTTTATTTTTATTTTTTTTTATTTAAATTTGTCACACCACCCATGATTAGCCATAAAGTGTTCTGTAGTGGCTTGACAACAAAGCGGAATATACTCGTTACGATATGATGGGAAGTATGGAGCACCAGGAGTGCAAAAATTAAATACACAATAGGGAATGGGACGTACTACATCATTGTTTGGACGCGCCTCCATGCTGATAATATGCTTTACTTCCGGTCCACCAAACTCAACGGGGATTGTAACGTGTGGTAGTGCTAAACTAATTCCTTCAGTGTATTAGAAAGAAATTATGGGTGTGTATTGTTGTGTTACCGGGTAGAACAGCTTCTCCTACGACAAAAAAAAAAGGGCGAGGAAAACTGGACTCACTTTTCACCGTTTTCCTGCATGGAGGACCAAATATCAGATCACGAAGGCACGACGGATGGCTGGGGCGCAGCGGTTCGTCGGAAAAGCATTTCTCTTGATCATATTTCTGCTGGAATGAGAGTGTGTTCCCGTCATCTTTACTCTTGTAAGTTGAACGATTTATCCGTTTTGGTTTCAATACGTTTTTTTTTTGTTTTTTTTTTAACATTGTGTAAATCTGCCTCGGTAGAAATGCTAACCTACTCCTCCTCTTCACCTACCTGTTGTGTTCCTAGGAAAACCTGCATATGAAATGCTGACAACACATCCCGATTGGTCACCATATCTCTTCTTGGGTTATTCTGAGGTCAAGCGCACCACATCGGAGCGTTATGAGAGGTTGGAAAGGCGAAGAGTGCACGCTGAAACTTCTGTTTGCTGTGCTCTTACAAACACGAGCCCAAGTGTTGTTGTGAAAAGTCAATAAAATATGAATACCAAAACATGACTTGAACAACTTCTTGACAAACTGTAACTGCTTGTTGTTTACTTCAGGTCTTCATAATAAACAGGTGTAATAATTACAAAGTCAGGTGACTTAATTTTGTTATTCGATTTGGAATATGCATTGACAATTTTTGGACAGTCTTGTAGACAAGAACTGGGACTGATAAGTTGCAATAGATTTATTTCAAGTAATGCAATTTCTCCAATACGATATTTGAATTGACAGTTTAAAATCTTTAAATTAGTGCAAACAAGGCCCACCCTCTGACGGGGGCAGCAAATATTATATAATAAATTATAAGTAATACACAAATACAAGATTACAATAAACGTGTCTTTGTCAAAGCAGTTTAAAACACTATTTACTGGCCTTGGGTAAATTGCCACACAGAATAAGTATGTGCTTTAAAGTTCTTGCATTTCCATTTTAAGTATTGCAAGTACTAGTCTCCAACGCAGTATTTGAACTGACAGTTTAAAATCCTTTTAGTACAAAATGGCCCACACTCTGGCAGGGGGCAGCAAATATTATAATACATAATATAATACATTATAAAAAGCTATATACTATATAAATACAAGATCACAACAAAACCTGTATTTTTCAAAGCAGTTAAAAAGCATCCAGTGGCCTTAGGTAAATAAAGGTGTATAAATATGTACTTTACAGTTCTTGCATTTCTATTTTAGGTATTGCAACTTTTCCAACACTATTTGAATTGACAGTCTAAAGTCTACATTAGTGCAAACAAGAATATTATAAATCAAAATAATAATAGAATATATAAATTCAACATTACAATGAAACGTGTCTTTGTCAAAGTGGTTAAAAAAAAAAAAACACTTCACTGGCCTTAGTTAAATAGCCAGGCAGAATAAATATGTGCATTAAAATTCTTGCATTTTCACAAGTTAAAAGCCCGCAGTTTATCGACAAGAAGGGCAGACCCAGATGGCATCTGCTGCAGGGGCTTGTTTGAGTCCGACACAGGACAAATGGAACCACTCCATTGAACAAATTTTCTTTGTCAAATGATCCAAGAAGAGAGATGGTGACCATTCGGGATGTGTTGTCAGCAGGTTTACCTAGGAACACAACAGGTAGGTGAGTCGCAGTAGGCGAGCATTTCTACCGAGGCAGATTTACACAACGGTGTAAAAAAACAAAAACGTATTGAAACCAAAAGTGGATAAATCGTTCAACTTACAAGAGTAGAGATGACAGGATCACACTCTCATTCCAGCAGAAATATGATCATAAGCAATGCTTTTCCGACGAACCGCTGCAATCCAGCCATCCGTCGTACCTTCGTGATCTGATATTTGGTCCTCCATGCAGGAAAACGGTGAAAAGTGAGTCCAGTTTTCCTCGCCCTTTTTTTTGTCGTAGGAGAAGCTGTTGCACCTGGTAACACAACAATACACACCCATAATTTCTTTCTAATACACCGAAGGAATTAGTTTAGCACTACCACACGTTACAATCCCTGTTGAGTTTGATGGACTGGAAGTAAAGCATATTATCAGCATGGAGGCGCGTCCAAACAATGACGTAGTACGTCCCATTCCCTATTAAATAAATTATAAAATGTCATTAAAATGCTTAAATTTCAATATTTCTTTATTTCAATATTTCTTCATTTCAATTCATATTTATTTAAATTTTTATATATTTCAGTTTTTATTTGTTTCAATTTTTAATTATTTCAACATTTATTTTCATTTTTATTTGTTTGAACACATATTTATTCCAATATATGTTTATTTATTCCAACATTAATTTATTTCACTTTTTATTTATTTCATTATTGTACTTTTGGTCCCCTTGTACCGCGTGAAATCATTTTATCTGTCATTGATAAAATTGATAAGAATGGAGGAATACCTGCATGCTGGACGTGAGTGACAGGGATGCCGGAAGTGTTGGTGTGGCAACGAGTGGCAACGACGAGCAGGCTTAAAAAGGCGTCTGATTGTGACGACACGCTCCTGTCGTCGTGCAATCAGGGTGCCCTAACGTAGATAACTTGCCGTCTCACAAACAGCCTCGGAAATGCTATTCTAGCAACAAAGCCAATGGTGCACTCAAAGCATGCACTTCTACACTTGGGAGTTCAGAGAGTTATTGGATAATGGAACACCTGCGTTAGTACCGGTAATTATAGAGTCTGAAGTAGCATTGCTATCGTGATGCTGCCGGCTGCAAAGAAATTTGTATGAAATACCTGCTAACTTGAATCAGTAAGCATTAAGCTTGGTTACTTGTAAAAAAAAAACAGAAATAAGCTGCTTCGTTATTAAAAGCTGCAGGGTTCAAAGAACAGAAAAGGTAACAACTTATAGTCTAAAAAATACAATACCTCTTTTGAAATATGATCAAATTAGTTACAGTGGTGTTTTTTTGTCTTTCTGTGTGCACCAATTGTCCTGTAAACTCAACCTGAGATGCCGCAGTCACGAGCTAGTTGATGCAATACAAAGTCTGCGTGCCTTCTTCCTTGTGATCTTTCTTTTTATGCAACACTGACTTAACTAAGAATAGCTGGAACAGTTTGTTTGGGGAAGTTTTGCCTTTATTAACACCTCTGTGTAAAATTGTGATTTAAAGACAAACGCATTAAGAGAAAGTTGCATATTTTGTGTCCACAGACAGCGCTGCAGAAAGGTCATGTCCACAGTCCGGCACCCAATCACTTAGTCAGACGGCGTCCTCACACTCTGTCTCCTGTGCCAAGTCCAAAGGCTCTCTGCGACGACAATCCAAATCTGCGGTACATTCTGCGCCATACCTGACAAGCTTTTGATTGGAACTTCAGCATGAACCTTAAATTGTAACTCTACAAGTTGACCTTCTCTCCTATGGAATCACCCACTACAGGAGATGTCAGAGAATGGCAACGGTGGCAGCGGGCAGCTGATGGTGAAAGCCCGCTTTAACTTCAAGCAGAACAACGAGGATGAGCTGTCGTTCAGCAAAGGCGACGTCATTGTCGTGACACGGCAGGAAGAAGGCGGATGGTGGGAGGGAAACCTCAATGGCAAGACGGGCTGGTTCCCTAGTAACTATGTGCGCGAAGTCAAGGCCTGCGGTGGGTTAGGCCATTACACTTTAATTATCATTATGTTCCAAAAATGATCTGTTGTTTACTCATCAATAATTCCATCTCTAGAAAAAGCAGTGTCTCCGAAAGGTGCTCATCTGACCAAAAGCTACTACAGTGTGGTAAGTCTTCAGCGTTAATGACAGTTCAGCTTCTAGTGCACAAAAGTGCTCACTTAACACCATATTAGTCTTCATTTAATGTTTTTATATACATACCTTTCAATTCAATTACTTTATAATTAATTAATTTATGCTGTCAATCGATTAAAATGTTAAATCGCAGTTAACACATTTTTTCATAGTTAACTCGTAGTAAACTAATTTTTTTGTGCGGCACGGAGGAAGAGTGGTTAGGACGTTCGACTCACAGTTGGTGTTGGTGTTATACTTGTATAGTGCTTTTCCACCTTTCAAGGCGCTCAAAGCGCTTTACACTACATCGCCATCCACCGACTGGTGATGCAGCACCAGGAGCAATGTGGGGTTCAGTATCTTGTTCAAGGATACTTAAGCGAGTTCACCACCTCTGGGTTGGGGGACAACTACTCTACCACTGAGCCATGCCATCCCCAGTTCTGAGATAATGGTTAAAACCTGGGTCCTGCGTGGGGTTTCCTTTTTATTTTTTGGTGCAATCTACAACACTTTTATTTATTTATTTTATCAAAATAAAAATATGGCCGAAAACACTCAGGTGACTTGAAGTTCCGCTCTGAGACCCCCAATTTGACGACATTTCAAAATTGTCCTATATGCATGTGTGATTCATCATTGGAAAGCTTAAAATCTCTATTTTCTGGGGGAAGAAAATTTTTGAACTGGAGGGCATTAAAAAAAAAAAAAAAAAATTTAAACAGCAAAACCCTAACTGGATGCGAGAGCACGCAAGAGCAGAATTAAAGACCTTTCTGACTCGAGTAAAGCATTAACTTGACGGTCTGAACAGGATAAGTCGCATAGAAGTGGAACGATTCGACTATATACAACAATTTGGCAAAGCGCAGATGACGATAAAATAGTCTTTTAATCTGCCGTTTAGCCACGCTTACCATTATAGACCCTACTCACATGACTTCACAACCATGCCTCCGCGCCATGTTGTCCGTCTACTCGTCGGATTATAGCATTACCGCTACGTAAATTCCTCCTATTATGGCGTGTTTTTCTGCTCGTTAACATTAATAATCAAAATGGTGAAGGCGTGTGTGGCGGTTGGTTGCAATAACAGAGAAGATAGATGGAGAGACTTGAAGTTCTACCGAGTTGGACTGCTGCAATTCTACAAGAAAACTGGGCTCCAAACGATTACCACAGACTATGTCACAGGCGGTTTTTGCTATGGGCAATGTGGGCGACCGCCCAGGGCGCAATCTATTTGGGGGCGCACAAGCGCCCTCGAGGAAAAAAAAAAAAAAAAAAATCTGCTAGTTTTCTAGACTAATACCGCTCATTTCCACATCAAGTTAGAGTGGGCGCTAGGGCGCCCCTTACTATTATGTCAACTGCTGCTGAGAGTCGTGTGTGTCAGAGGAAAAGGCGATCAGCTGCTCACAACTGCAGAGTGAGTGAGCAGGACGAGTCTCGATCACTCTCGGGGGGGGGGAGCAGGGAGGGGGGTGCCGAAAACACGCCATAATAGGAGGAATTTACGTAGCGGTAATGCATCAACACGACGAGTAGACGGACAATATGGCGCGGAGGCGTGGTTGTGACGTCATGTGAGTAGGGTCTATAGGGCTCTAGCGTCCCCAACAGGAGGATGACATCTGCAGGATCATGGTTTCATCTGATTTAGAATTCAGCCCATTGAGGGGGGATTATTCAGAGCGAGGAAAATGCGACAAAGAGCTGCAAAATGTAATTGTTTCAGTCTCTCTACTCCAATATTTTTACAGGATATTCTTTTTATCCAAGTATTTTTCCCCAATAGCTAAACAAATGGCATGGTCCTGACAAATAACAATCTTGTGCTAAATGGATTATGAAATAATAAAAATGCATTTATTCAGGACGACATGGCAAAATTAATCCATATTGGTCAAAACTGTCGACTTCACCTTTACTGTCGCACCTCCCGAACCATATTTTATGCCACCTAAGTCGGGCTTATGTCGTTTCCCTTCCCCGGTTTGGAGAATGTAAACAAACCAAGAGGCGTGACAGCTAGTCGACATGCTAACCCGAACCGAGTGATGTTTCAAAATCTTCGAAGCGGAAAACCACAAATAATAAGCCCGGATCATTTCACATGACGACTGGGTTGTCGATTGTCTTCACCGATCGGCAACCCGCCCGGCGGCGAACAAGTTGGAGCTCGTCGTTCCCCTGCTGAGGGCAGAGGGCTCAATTGCGGGGAAGCAGCTGGACAATGACCGCCGGACAAACAGGCCGACGTTGGAGGAGGGTGTACCTGCCAAATGGTTAACAAGAATATGGCAAAATAATGCTTTACTACACGGCGAAGTCGTAAACAGCGAGAGACTCAGTGGAGGAGGGCGGCTGCAGTTGTTATGCAGCTAACATGACAATATTTGTATGAGGAGAGCTTTTTACATGCCCATCCATGATCAAACGTAAGTAGTCCTTTATTTAAAGAAAGTTTGTAGTGTTTACTTTGTAATCGCTGTATTTGCAGCTATTTTTAACACAAAGTTGCAATTTCTGGTCGGTTGGAAAATATGACAGAACACCGGGCACATGAAGAGGGCAATAAGCAGAGAATAGTGCTCTCCCGGCGGGGAGATGTGCGATAAGCCGCCGGTCGTCGGCCGAGGGTACAAGGAGCATGTCAGCCACAAAATGCAAGCCACCTACATATTAAAATGATCCAAGTATTTGACATAATACAAAACACAATGTTTACTCACTTCCTTGTAAGTCCCATGGTCCCACAGTAGTGGGGCTTGTTTTGGCCAATATCCACCGGTGAATGGGAACCTTTTGAAACCCCAAAAAGGCTTACACGCCACTCCCTCGTACAGCAAGATTTTTCTGCAGCCGTTTGGCTAGCGCAGTGCTTCTCAATTGTTTTCTGTCACGCCCCCCCCCCCCAAGGAAGACGTAAATGTTTCGCGCCCCCCCAAATTCTGCCGCCACTTTAAATAGTATCGTCTACAATATTACTATTATAAGTACGTCTCTGCCTCACATTGTATCCTTTTTTTCCTATTAGAGAAAACAACAGAGATAAACTTATAAAGTATAACTTTATTAACATTGTTTTGTTTGTAACAGAAAAGACTTAACGCCCATCAATTTGCCTGAATTAAAAAAAAAAAAAATTCACATCCAAACTAAAAAATACACTCAAGGTACATTTTTGACCATTTGATACAGAAAAATAAAATGTAATAAAATCAGTAAATAATAACAAATTAAAATTGATTAGAAAAATTCACTCATGAGGACAATGTGCCAAAAAATTTGACCGAAAAAACAAATCTGAATAAAAGAAGAAGAAAAAAAGTGTCCTTGGACAGGACAGTTTTTATTTTTGCTGCTCACAGTATTTACCTCCTTTGCAATGGTGTGGAGTTAATTTGCAATGAGCATGCTAACAATGCTCACTGGCTTACTGATATAACACTGACAAAGCAGGACGATTGTTGGCAATATTCGGCACGTTTTCACTGAAAAAATCAAGCGGCTTAACAATGAGATTGGGGTCTAATGTCTTTAAGTGGCGTCTTAATTGATTTGGCTTCTGGCTGTCTGCTATAATTATTTTTAGACACAGTAAACAGTGGTCTTTCATCATCACCCACTGTATTAAAAGTAAAAGCTAAAAGGCAAACGGCACGAAAAAAGCGCATTCACGGCGGCCGAGGTAGAACCGTAGGTGAGGGCGGTCGTCGTGACGATCCCAAGCCGAAAATGGCACTTCTCGGCCGGCGACGTGAGAACCGGACAAGACAGTGGGTCGCTGCGTGAATGAGTCCGGTCGGAAAACGGCTTTCGAAAATGGCGGTGGCACACTGCTCTTCATATCTGTTGTCTGTGTGTGCTGCAGACCCGGCGGCATGGGCGGGCATTAGGGGGCCGTGCCCGCCCTGAGGGACGGCTGTGCCCGCCCTAGCTCGATTAAACTGTACTGTGTAATATATATATTTTTTTAATCTTCCACAAAAACACACACACACGGGGAGAATGAACCCTATATTCCAGTGTTTTTCAATCGATTGTGCCGCCGCCGCGAGAAATTATCCAATGTCGCTTTTTTTTAACATCGTCGGGCAAAGTTGCAGTAGGAAGGAAGGAATGTGGAAAAAGTTCTCGGTTGTGTGCAGATGAGTCGTGTTGCGTTCAAGAACTGCTCGGATTTCTAGCCGTCAGCCACCTTGCTTTCCGTAACAATGTGGACCCCAGCATTTCTATTGTTCATTATTTGACTCGTCAAGTGTCGATATATACAAAAGTGTCCTTTCCATTTTATCCATATGTGACGACCGTTAATCCTCCCTCTTTGTTTTATTCCAACACATTATCGAGGACAGCTATGTGGGAGATACCTAGAAATCCGAGCAGTTCTTGAACGCGACACGAGCGGCTATCTAGCGCCATGGCGCCATACAAGCTTAAAGTGCCTGTGACACGAAAAAGCATGTTTATTTCATAATACACGCGGTATTTTATGCTCCTGAATTATATGGACCGCTTGGATGTGTGTGGAAGCGATCGCTATATTTATTTAGTTTTTTGAATCCTGCGCCAGGAAAATGAGTGACTTCCGGCTTCGGTCTTGCATTAAGGAGGAGGGCGCTGTGACGTGTACGGTAGAAGACGTCCTCTTCACGCTACAGTGTACTGTTGTGTATGAGGACGAAGGATTCAGCTTATTTTGCGGATTAATACGTTTATTTTTCGCATCACGCCAGCCAAACGGCTGCGGAAAAATCATTCTGTATGAGGGCGAGGCGTATGCGCCTTTTTGGAGTTTCAAAAGGTTCCCATTCACCGTGGATATTTACTGTGGGACCATTGGACTTACGATGAAGTGAGTAAACATCTTGTTTTGTATTATGTCAAATACGAATACAGCGATTACAAAGTAAACACTACAAACTTCCTTTAAATGAAGGACTACTTACGTTTGATCATTGATAGGCATGTAAAAAGCTCTCCTAATGCATTAGCAGCAGCACGTTAGCTGCGTTAGCTCCAGCCACCCTCCTCCGGGGAACGAACTGTAAATTGCTCTCCGCCGGGCGGTTTGCCGATCCACTAAGACATTCGACAACCGGGTCGTCATGTCAAATAATCCAGGATAGCTATGTGTGATTTTCCGCTTTGAAGACTTTGAAACATCACTCGGTTCGGGTTAGCATGTTGGCTAGCTGTCATGCCTTCTGGTTTGTTTACATTCTCCGAAGCCGGGGAAGGGAAATGACATATGTCCGATTTAGGTGTCATAAAATATCGTTCGGGAGGTGCGACAGTAAAGGGGAAGTCGACAGTTTTGACCATTATGGAGTAATTTTGCCATGTCGTCCTGAATAAATGCATTTTTATTATTTCATATTCCATTCAGCACAAGACTGTTATTTGTCATGACCATGCCATTTATTTAGCAATTGGGGAAAATACTTGGATAAAAAGAGTATCCTGTAAAAATATTGAAGTAAAGAGACAGAAACAATGACATTTTGCCGCTCTCTTCATCGCGTTTTCCTCGTTGTGAATAGTTCCCCCTCAACGGGCTGACTGGTCCTTCTCAAGCCATTTATATAGCTATTGGGGAAAAATACTTGGGTAAAAAGAATATCCTGTAAAAATATTGGAGTAGAGAGACTGAAACAATGACATTTTGCGGCTTTCTTCGTCGCGTTTTCCTCGTTCTGAATAATTTCCCCCCAATGGGCTGAATAGTAAAATCGATGAGCCAAGTCTACCGCTGACGTCATCTACCTGTTGGGGACGCTAAAGCCCTATAATGGTAGGCGTGGCTAACCAGCAGATTAAAAGACTAATTTCTCGTCATCTGTGCTTTGCTAAATTGTTGTATATAGTCGAATCGTCTCAAAATAGGATTCTAATTCACATAATAATGACATTTTAGACTTTTTTTCTCGTGTCATATGCTCTTTAAACTCATCTCCAAATGAACCCCCATCGCTTCAGAACAAGTCGATGGATTATTTCTTACGCCTTCGTGAAAACACAGAGAAATGGGCAACTTTTTTGAGGAAAACTACAAAGGTAAATAAGAACGCCCTGAAAGCCAGTTACTTTGTTGCTAAATCCCAAAAGTCCCAAACTGTGGCAGAGACGTTAATACTACCTGTCTGCAAAGCCATTGTCAGCGAGACGACCAGCCCTGATGTGCTTAAATGCATTGCTCAAGTCCCCTGTCTGATAGTTTTTCAAGCCTAATTGCTAAACGTTTCACACTGAGTAAGTATAAATACTGAGAAATTATTTTATAATTAAATATACTATACAGAAAGTAATTTTGGAACATTTTGGTGTGGTGTGCCGCGAGATTTTTTCCAACGTAAAAACGTCCCGTGACTCAGAAAAGGTTGAAAAACACTGCTCTTGTCCTCCTATCTTGATCTGTCGTCATAATCAGAGCAGCGAATGTAGGCATTTTCTAGCCAATCACAGATAAGGGGGGGCGGGCTGAGTAGCCGGTGTTGTGCCGAAAAATAGCCGCCCCGCGTGAAATGCCCCCCCCCCCCCCCCGACGGGAACGCTTATTTATAACGCTTTATTGAGCGTTTATTTGATTTATTTGTTTATTTATTTTATTGTTTAGCCCCCACACGTCACTCGTACAGCTTTTTCTTACCAATCGATGGACATGGAAACGATTTTCTTATACCGTGAATATATGTATTATTTTACTCTGCTTGAACTAAATGTCATAACTGTGTGATTGTCATTGAGATATGGTTGTGAAAACCTGTGGACTAATACATTTCTGTTCAAAGATGGTTATGTGGCCCAGTCCACGATTTGTTAGTAAAATAAAGTACTAGTATTTTGTCTAATTTATTTATTTAAAAGTGATTTTACAGTCGTAAATCCATTACTGTAACGAGTCCATGAAAACATTTGATGTTTTCACCTCAATAAAGCGTTATAAATAAGCGTTCCCGTCAGGGGGGACATTTCACGCGGGGCGGCTATTTTTCGGCACAACACCTGTTATTGTGTACTGCGATTGGATAGGGATTGCAGAAATGGCGATTGAGCGGCTCCTCCGTTGCTAATTCAAATTGGAATGGACATCGGTGTTTTCTTTTCAAGAAACTAAAGACGAACTCAAGCCATGACAAAGACGCGGCCGAAAGTCAACATGAAGGGATAGCGCTGACTGACACTATCATCAGAAAATATAACGGGTAAAAACGCCACTGTTACGGCTAAATTTACTTTGAAGAACTGTGCCCCCCCAAAAAAATTTAATGCCCCCCCTGTAATTTCTTTCTACAGCCGGGTCTGGTGTGCTGAGTGCTCTCCTTAGTTCAAAAATACTGCGCGCACTCTGAAAATGAGAGCGCCACTGCCACCTACAGTACTGAGTGGATGTGCAAGTACACTTTATTCCAGTACGGCAAAAAAAAAAAAAAAAAAAAAAAAAAAACATTTTCCCCGAGGTCACATGCGCCCCCCCTGGCATCGCTCTGCGCCCCCCCAGGGGGGCGCGCCCCACTATTTGAGAAGTACTGGGCTAGCGTGATGCGAAAAATAAACGAATTAATCCGCAAAATCAGCTGAATCCTTAGTCCTTCTCATACAACAGTACGGCTGTATAGTGAAGAGGACTCTTTCTCCCGTACACGTCACAGCGCTTTCTTATTCAATGCAAGACCGAAGCCGGAAGTCTGTCATTTTCGTAGCGCAGGATTAAAAAAATTGAATAAATATATGGATCGCTTTTTCACACATTCAAGTGGTCCATTTCATTCAGGAGCATAAAATACCGTGTGTATTATGAAATAAACATGCTTTTTCGTGTCACAGGCCCTTTAACTGACAGCACTAGTTACGATAAAAGGGACATTTCAGTGTTACAAACTGTGTTTTGCGCCTCTGCAGGTGGTGCAGGACATCCTTGAACACGAGCGAGAGTTTTTCAAAGAACTACAAACGCTGCTGAGCTGTTATCTGCGACCATTACAAGCTAGCGACAAGTAAGGGAGATAACAAAGCCACGGCTCTTTTCTTTCTAACTGGTCACTTCTCTTCGATATAAGTCTCAGTACAAACACTCTTGGTCATAAATGAAAGAATGAATGTTTCTGCAGGTTGAGCAGTGCAGACAGCGCCACCCTGTGTGGAAACTTGGAGGAGATCCTCACCTTCCAGCAGAACCTGTGTGTTTCTTTGGAAGAATGTACAAAGTTAGTTGTTTTATTTCATTTTCTTCTGATTGTTGTAAATCAGCTTTGTAGTGGAAAGAAATATAGCCATCCCTGTTAAGTTGCGTTTTTCTCTTTGCTTCCTTGCTCATTACTTTAATTTTCTGGCCTTCACTTGTCCTTGCAGAGTCCCAGAAGGCCAACAGCGACTGGCCGGATGCTTCTTAAATGTGATGTGTCAGATCAAGTCTCTGTACCTGGCTTACTGCGCCAGCCACCCGTCAGCTGTCTGCATCCTCACTGATCACAGGTCCGTGACTGACATATTTTCTTACACAACAGAAATATGAGAGACTGGATGATGCGGATGGATGGATGTTGTTAATAATTCACTGTGTGTGTGTGTGTGAGGGTTTTATAAATATAGTTTTGTTCTTGTCAAGTACATGTTTTAATTTGTTAATTTTAGAAATCTGGAAATTATTAGGTGATTCTGAAACAGTCAAACCTCTATATGGTTGGTTGTTTTTTTTTTCTCTCCCTGAGTGCACGATAACGAATAAGATTAAGAGAAAAATTTAATTTAGCATTTGTAAATCACTTTTTATAAAATTAGGTTTCTAGTAGTATGTACTGTAATACTTTGTAGTTGAATTCATTGGCATATGCCTGGTTGCAGTATTACCTTGAGCCACTAGGTGTCATGCTTTAATCTTTATTTAGTTGACATAATGAAACGTTTTTTGTACTTGGGGTGAAAATATATATGGAATTTTTTTTTTTTTTTTTTTTTTTTTTTTTTTTTTTTTTGCATTTTGCAGTGAGTACACTTAAACTAACAGATATATATACATATACACACACATATAGGTTTACGTATAGACATAAGTCACATTAGTCACAGTTTTCTTATAAAATAAATTCAGTGAATGTTTTTGTGTTACTCATTTTGGAGTTACAAACATTTTCACCTTCCACAGCTAGACATGCATGGAGATCATAATTTGGGTCATGGGGACTGTGGCCTGACATGCCGGGTCTCAATTATTATACATTTTTTGTTATTAATCCTTATCATATTTTAAATATATATATATATGCTGTACATTTTGTATAAATAGATAACATTTAAAAAATATTCAAATGTTAATAAAAACAAAATGAATGAAAATTACAACACACAGTGGTTATGCCCCAGTATAAAGTTTTTTTTTTAAATTTATTTTTTTTTATTTCATAGTATTTAAATGAGTGCTCTGTAAAGGGTTAACAACACCTTTTCACTCTTATTGAATTCAGCGATGACCTTGACAAGTTCATGGAGAGCCAAGGAGCCAGCGCTCCGGGCATCTTAGCGCTGACCACCAGTCTCAGCAAGCCCTTCATGAGACTGGACAAGTATCCCACTCTATTGCAGGAGCTGGAGAGACATGTAGAGGTGAAGATGCATGCATGTAATAAACGAAGAGAAAAATGCAATGTCTACTTCACACTTTTGTGTTCTATATCTTCACTGCAGGAAGCCCACCCAGACTTCTCAGACATTGTAAAGGCCACAGCAGCGTTCAGAAGCCTAGTGGTGAGTGCTTTATCTCGCAGCAGGTAAGGGAAATCTTCATTCATGCATGGCAGAGTAGCAGCTTGGTTAATGAGATCACCGCACTGGTTTTATCAGCATTGGAGCTCCTTGTGAGCCTCGGTGGTCTCATCTTAATTATGAGATGGTGAATATAATGTGCAGTAAAACTCATTTGATACGGATTTGACAAAAATTCAAGTGTTTTAATGCCATTTGTAGACACAATGGCTTAAAAACCACATGAAAGCTGAGAGCAGGTACAATTTCCTAGAAAGAAGGGAACATGTTTTTTTTTTTTTTTTTTTTTTTTTTTTTTTTTACAGGAACACATTTTGTTTGACTTGTCTTTTGTGCTGTCATGGAAAATAACGTTTTGCTTCTCATATTTTCCATTTTGCATAGGGAAAGACACAAATTAGTTTTGTGCAGGGTTTCCCCCAGAAAACTTGCAAAGCCTGGTGATGGTGAAGCCCACCGGCAGACAATCATTTTTGGGGAAAAATAAATAGAATGTTTTATTTTAAACCATTTATTAACAATACTTTAACATAGCCCTCCAAAAAATTAAACTGTTTCCAAATTCTCTGCAGCTTTATGATTAGGGGCCATGTAGCCAGTTTTTGTTCTTTTAGTTCATTATTCTTCATGTCCAGTTGATGGACAAAATGACAAACTTGGTCTCTGTGGTGCTGAGGCTTGTAAACATCGCTGTTGCATGTTTATGTTGTGAAAAGTTGTTATGATAATCTTTTATTATTAAGGTTCAGGGGCCCCCGTTACATTCCTCACCCCGGGCCCGGATATGATTTGTTCTGCCACTGTTTTTAGTGACAGTGACGGTGATTAACGCCCAAACCATTTGAACTGGGAGGTCTGGTTGGTAGCAATCGTTCACTTCCGCAATTCTCAGTTCAAATGGATTGGATGTCTATCGCCATGAGTGGCACCCAGTGTTAATCAGAAGGTTAACATATTGTAATCTGGTCTTCTCAAAAATATGTTTTCACAAAATTCATTACCTGTCTCTAGATGCAGTGCCAAGACCTGCGAAAGCGCAAGAACCTGGAACTCCAGATCCTGTCAGAGCAAGTTCGCGGCTGGGATGGTGACAGCATGAAGAGTCTGGGTCATGTGCTTTACATGTCCCAGGTCCATATGAGGACTGGATCGAGCGAGGTAAGCGCCATTATGCTTTGAAATTAAGTGTGGAAGCTTCAAAGGTAGCTTTGTGGCTAATGTTCCTAAACAGAAGTTCAAGAAATCACAATGTCATCTTTCTTGTGGGTATTCTGTGCTGGGATATGGAACAACTACTGCACCAGTAACATGTTTTTAAAATGACTTAAATAACAAGAAAATTAAACATTTATTTAGTCTTTGTGCCTATGTATACATTCACGTCATATTGTTTGTATCTCTTTCAGGACAAAGATGAGCGTTACTTGATGCTGTTCTCCAGCGTGCTAGTGATGCTTTCGACCAGTCAACGGATGAGTGGCTTCATTTATCAGGCAAGTAGCTACCACTTATCCGCTCATTGGCTGCCACAATTCCAGTGTCTTCTGGAGCTTCACATTGATTTCATGCCCCAATATCTTTGTTTCAGGGACGAATGCCACTAACGGGCATCACTGTAACAAGGCACATGGAGGATGCAGACAGTGCGCAATATGCCTTTGACATCACAGGTTTGTTTATTTGTAATCCTGGAGCTTTTTTGGGGGTGTTCTACCAAAATGTCTTACATGTGCAAAATGTCCTACCGGTGGCAAATTTGACAGCCGAATTAGTATTATGTGCTTTCAGCTTGTTTTGTTTAGATGCGTACAGGAAGAACATACGAAAAAATCTATTAAGAAAATACAGTGGGGCAAATAAGTATTTAGTAAACCACTAATTGTGCAAGTTCTCCCACTTGAAAATATTAGAGAGGCCTGTAATTGTCAACATGGGTAAACCTCAACCGTGAGAGACAGAATGTGGAAAAAACCTCCAGAAAATCGCATTGTTTGATTTTTAAAGAATTTATTTGCAAATCATGGTGGAAAATAAGTATTTGGTCAATACCAAAAGTTCATCTCAATACTTTGTTGTGTACCCTTTGTTGCCAATAACGAAGGCTAAACGTTTTCTGTAACTCTTCGCAAACTTTTCACACACTGTTGCTGGTATTTTGGCCCATTCCTCCATGCAGATTTTCTCTAGAGCAGTGATGTTTTGGGGCTGTCGTTGGGGAACACGGACTTTCAACTCCCTCCAAAGATTTTCTATGGGGTTGAGATCTGGAGACTGGCTAGGCCACTCCAGGACCATGAAATGCTTCTTACGAAGCCACTCCTTTGTTGCCCTGGCTGTGTGTTTGGGATCATTGTCATGCTGAAAGACCCAGCCACATCTCATCTTCAATGCCCTTGCTGATGGAAGGAGATTTTCACTCAAAATCTCTTAATTCATGCCCCCATTCGTTCTTTCCTTTACACAGATCAGTCGTCCTGGTCCCTTTGCAGAAAAACAGCCCCAATGCATGATGTTTCCACCCCCATGCTTCACAGCTGGTATGGTGTTCTTCGGATGCAATTCAGTATTCGTTCTTCTCCAAACACGAGAACCTGTGTTTCTACCAAAAAGTTCTATTTTGGTTTCATCTGACCATAACACATTCTCCCAGGCCTCTTCTGGATCATCCAAATGGTCTCTAGCGAACCGCGCACGGGCCTGGACGTGTACTGGCTTCAGCAGGGGGACACGTCTGGCAGTGCAGGATTTGAGTCCCTGGCGGCACATTGTGTTACTGATAGTAGCCTTTGTTACTGTGGTCCCAGCTCTCTGTAGGTCATTCACTAGGTTCCCCCGTGTGGTTCTGTGTTTTTTGCTCACCGTTCTTGTTATCATTTTGACGCCACGGGGTGACATCTTACAAGGAGCCCCAGATCGAGGGAGATTATCAGTGATCTTGTATATCTTCCATTTTTTAATAATTGCTCCCACAGTTGATGTCTTTACACCAAGCATTTCACCTATTGCAGATTCAGTCTTCCCAGCCTGGTGCAGGTCTACAATTTTGTCTCTGGTGTCCTTCTAACAGCTCTTTGGTCTTGACCATAGTGGAGTTTGGAGTGTAACTGACTGAGATTGTGGACAGGTGTCTTTTATACCGATAATGAGTTAAAACAGTTGCCACTAATACAGGTAACGAGTGGAGCCTCTTTAGACCTCGTTAGAAGAAGTTAGACCTCTTTGACAGTCAGAAATGTTGCTTGTTTGTAGGTGACCAAATACTTATTTTCCACTCTAAACTGGAAATAAATTCATTAAAAATCAAACAATGTGATCTTCTGTTTTTTTTCCACATTCTGTCTGTCATGTTTGAGGTTTACCCATGATGACAATTACAGGCCTCTCTAATACTTTCAAGTGTGAGAACTTGCACAATTAGTGGTTGACTAAATACTTATATGCCCCACTGTACATACGCGTAGTAATATCAAACGAGGGTGTTATGCATAGACAGCGTGACTAATGTAGTCAACAGATCAACACTCTACTATATAGCTACCACAAGAAAACACACTTAAAAGTAGAGATGTCCTGATCCGATCGCGCCATTTTTCAGAGGAATCGGCTGAAAAGGAATGGGTTTTTAATTTTAAAAAATGTTTCTCTGCTTCATGCGCGTACAGCCTCTCAGTCTCCCACCTGCTGCTTTTCTTGCTCACCAGTGCACCGAGTTTGCTTGTTAAATTTAACAATGAGTGACAGGTGTTGAAGCTTTGATTTTGTCAGAGAAGCCTGGAAGCGCTGACTTGAAAGACGCCACATGTGTCTATTATCGTTGAGCTCGTTAAACGTTATCGGTAGTGTGCTGTGGCAACTCATTGTGTGGATGTGGGTGTGTGTGTAAGTCTTCTCAGCAGCCTGAGGTGATTTGACTGGACTCACTCAATGGAACATTTAATAAAGACAAGTATTTTTCTACATTATTGTTGTTTAAAAATAATTAGGTCGGACAGTAACATGTTTAAAACGCATTGGACATTAATATGAAGTCTCGGCGGGTGCATAAATTTGTGTTCTGCAGGAAGCATGATGGAGCGTTTGACGGTGTTTTGCGCTAGTGCTCAAGAGCTACAGGAATGGCTCGAACACTTGCAGCCGTTTATCAAAGGAGGCAGCCCTGCAGGCACAATTTTAAAGGTTTGATCTTGATAAGGTGTGGAGTGTGGAAAATCTTTAATAACTGACTGCACTCTTTTTTTTTTCTCATGTATACCTGTAGACAGTGGAGGGCAAGCCTCTGAGTATAGTAGGCGCCCCAACCCACTTGTCCCACCTCGGCAGCTTCAGCGGCATCAGCCGAGGGCCCCTGGAGCCACCAAAGATGAGCAAGCCCTGGTCACTCAGCTGTCTGCGCCCTGCGCCCCCCCTCAGGCCTTCAGCCGCCCTGGGATACAAAGAGGTAGGAAGTGGCAAAGCAGGGGGAGAAAATGTGTGTGTTTACAGTCTACATTGATCATTTTCCCGTCTGATGGAAAAAATCTGATGGCATAAATTAAATGAACTCGTTGGTTACCATCCATGGCGATAGACATCCAATCCATTTGAATTTGGAGAGTTTGCTGTCAATGGCAGCCAATGGTTTTAAAAAAAGAACATTTGTTGAACTAATTTAATCTATGAAGTAATACACTAAAATGTTTCATGTATATGGCAGAAAACACAGACAAGGATGAAAAAGCAGTTTCTGCTCTTGCACCCCTCTTTAAAATAAACTGCTGTATTTTAAGCCAAAAGAACTGTTATTTTTGATAGAACAAGTTGTCTATATGCTGCCATAGCAGTTTCATGGTGCATTAAGCCCCCGAACTATTTTTCATTTGTCTCTTTTACCCTGAAGACCCCCGTTTACAGACACAGCGCAACCGCATTTGTTTCAACCCAGCCAGAAAAAGAAGCCATGTAATTACATTTATTATTCGAAATGTCCGTCATTTTTAGCTTAGAATCATTCATTTATGTCAAATATTTAGTTAAAAAAAACAACAACTTTAAAATATTACTTGCATATTTTAAACTTTTAAATAAATTAGGTCATAATGAAAAAATAGTGTCTGTAAATAAGTAACGGCTATCTACCTCATAACTATAGCTTAATTGTATTTTTTTTTTGTTAGTCGCATTTTCCCCGATAATTTAGATGATAATCGATCCAAACAAAGAAAAATAAAACGTTTAAATAAAGAAAAATGAATATTCATAAATATATGAAATGGTAAATCTCGACCGCTCCTTGATGTCTGTGATTTCTGCAACGCGACCCATATTATATTACCATGTTTTACCCATAAAATCCCCCAAAAACCTGGTTGTGGCCATTCACAGCTGTGTCTTGACACTGGGTGATACATGCTACATGGAGATTTTGGATCGAAACAAGATAAGTATGCGATAATATATCGTTAAAATCATGGCGAATTTAATTATGCTCTCTCATGATCTCACCTACAGTTCGGGTTTCGCTGTTTAAATTTTTTATTTTTCTTAAATGCCCTCCTGTTCAAAATTTTTTCTTCCCCCAGAAAATTTAAATTTAAGCTTTCCAATGATGTACCACACATGCATATGGGACAATTTTGAAATTTGGCCAAATTGTGAGTCTCAGAGCAGAACTTCAAGTCACCTGAGTGTTTTCTGCCAAATGTATTTATTTTTATACAATAAATCAATTAACACATATTCCGTGAGATATTTCAATTAAAAAAAAAAGTTTAAATATTTTAAACAACTAACAAATAAAAGGCTTAAGAGCTAATTAATTGCAACAAATTAACAGTATGTATATTTTCCTAATTAAAAACTTGTAAGAAGAATGATTATTATTCCATGAATTTAAATAAAAGCACTAAAATGTTAATATTTCATTATAAGAAATGGCCATTGATTTGATAAGATTCAAACAATGAAAAAAAAACAATACAATAAATCAATACTGGTGCAGTTGCTTAGTGTGCTGATTGAATACAAAATCTTAGGCATAGAAAAATTTGCCAAATTATGCAACAAATCAAAAAATATTTTTGAAAAAAAAAACCCCAACAATTTTTTAGTTAAAGCAACACTAGGTAGCTTTTCAACCTTTATAAAATATTTTCATAACATTTGTGATAATATGTCGACTGACAACTAGTTTAGTGACACCTCTCATATATCTTGAGGAGGTCTGTATAGCTTTCACCGGCACTGATTAACTCTGAGGAGATGTGCTGACTGCTTTACGGCATACGTCACTCCCCCCCTTCCCCATTCATTATAAAGAAGTTGTTGCGAACGCTTTCGCGCGAATTTCTCAAAGATGGCAGAGCGACAAAAGAGACAAAAACATTTCTGTGAGGAGGAATAAAAATGCCCGGCTTTCAATCGCTGGTGTGACGTCAACCGAACTCGGCAGCACTGACAAGTTCAGGTTGGGTGGGGTAGCCACACGGTTGCTAACCGTCATATTAGCATATGTTGCTTAGCCACAACTGGATTCATTACCTTATTACTATTTATCCTTCACACGGCCGCTGGAAACAGAAATGTTGTTTAATCCATCTGCAGGCAACCGGGAGATTGATTTTTGATTGATTGACACTTTGCGGGTGTGCGCTGGTCCACATGGGAAACACAGCGCTGGTCCTAATAGGAAACATGACCGCTTTTTTCCACCGGGGTCGCTAAAAGCGACCAAAACTGAAAAATTACCAAGTGTTTCTTTAAGTGTAAATCCCTTATTAACCATTTAATTTGAGTTTCCCCAAATAGAATTTTTATATTTGCATTTTTAAATGATTTAAAAAAAAAAAAAATCTCTTGCATGTCTTGTCCTACTTATACTTGCATGACCACCGTCCATGAAGCAAAAAGCCGCCTGACAAACTGTATCCACAGTTGGCATGTTTACTCTTGATCTCTCCCAACACCTCAAACAATCAGGGAAAAAACAATGTGGGTCTTTGGTGTGCAAATGTTGACACAATGAACTTTGCATCGCACTTTTTCTTCCAGTCATATTTTCACACGCTTCTTCTGTTTCTCCACTCTGTCTTCTGTAGAGGATGTCTTATATCATGAAGGTAAGGTTAGATTCCTGTGTTTGTGTTTAACTGACATCACTCCTCCCTTCTCCATGTGCTCTCCTGTGATGGGCTGCATGCCTGCGCTGTTCTTTATTTCCTGCTTAAATGGCCTTTATCTGTTTAAAATTACAATCAAGTAAGATTTTCTAGATTTTTGTGGGTGTTTCATGTGAGGAAGTAACAGATTAAGTGAATTTGCGTGGTTTTCATCAGTGCTTTATAAGGCTGGTTAGGTATCAAGCTTTTCTTGCCCCCCCCCACATATTTAATTAATAAATGGAATAATTGCAAAATTCCCATCAACCTAACATTTTTATTTATTTATTTATTTCTGAAAACATGGTGGGTCGCCGCCAGTGGCACTGAAACATGATCATTCACTCGGTCGTCAAAAAGTTAACTCCTGCTTCCTTCCCTTTGCAAATACGTTCTGCGTTTTAAAGCTTTTTCTGCACTGACTGTCAAACCCCTCTGACACGATGCCACTTTAAGGAAATGTGCAATTGATTTCACGTTTTAGCTGCAGGGCTGCAGTAAAAGGTTTTTATCATGGTGTGCTTTGGTCGCAGATGTCGTCAAGCGCTTGCTGCCTTTTTGTCATTTTGTTTAGTCTTTAGGAGCTTACACGTTTATTTGCTTTGGAGTCCTGGCTTTTTTTCAGTGGAGCGTAACAAGAGAGTCACCCAATTTGTGCTCCTCGCTTCCTGCAGGACTCCAGCAAGAGCCCACGGCCCATGAAAAAGTTCCTGCCTGGAAATAGGAAGAAGGAAAGGAAGCCTTCGGATGATGAGGTTCATACAAGGAGAAGTACGAAGACATTCTCTTACTTGTTTTGTCGTAGTTAGAGAATTGACCACATTTGACTAATTGGTGACTGTTGTTGTGGACTGGTGTTCAGGCACGGTAGCTCTGGAGGAGGATGCTCAGATCCTGAGAGTGATTGAGGCCTACTGCACAGGAGCCAGCCTGCACTCCACGAACACACGTTTGTATTTATAATTTACATTTGTCGGACCTTTCACTACTGAGGGCTGTTACGATTATTCAACGAATTTACAGCTAATCGACTATCAAATTAGTTTACATATACTTTAATTGTTGATGAAGGCCAATATAGTTTAGCCACTGTTGACCAAATACTGTGCTGGCCAAAAGTATTGGCACCCTTGCAATTCTGTCAGATAATGCTCCATTTCTTCCAGAAAATGATTGCAATTACTAATGCTTTGGTAGTAATATCTTTATTTATTTTGCTTGAAACAAAAAAACACAAGAGAATGGGAAAAAAATTAAATCATTATCATTTTACACAAAACTCCAAAACGTCCACACCAGCATGTTTGTAGGAGGGGAAAAAAAGCTTCCACAGCCAATCGCATTCATTCATTTTTAAGTGCATTCATACTGATCTGCGAAAAATAATTGTTTCATCAATATGCAGCACTGCAAGAGTTTGTAAATAAATGGAAGCTGAAAGCACCTGTCTAATTTACTCCAAATGTAAACATTGGTCTCATTTGTGACATAGGGACAAAGTTTGTTGCAGTTAAATCTTCGGTTATCAGTGTCCACATGATGGCGCCACAAATGCAGAATTCGCAAATCTTCACTTTTGATGGAGTTTTTAAGAACCCTCGTTTAAATGGGCGTGTGGACGATCGGCCAAACAGTAGAAAAAAATTCTTCTTTTTGCCAAATACTCTGCTAGGTGTAGACATGGACTCAGTCAGATCCAACATTGTCAATCCAGGCAACGAAAAATAAGCTTTACAGTGTTATTTGGGGCCATAACTAGGATGTACCGTATTGGACCGAATATAAGACGGTGTTTTTTGCATTGAAATAAGACTGAAAAAGTGTGGGTCGTCTTATATTCGGGGTCTAGACATTATACCCATTCACGACGCTAGATGGCGCCAGATATCATTGAAGCGATGTTCTGTCATGATAGATCTCAGCTACTCTCAAGTTTAACCAGTTTGCATTATTTTATTGCAATGTTTTTTCTTATTCAGATTTGTTTCAAGACTACAGCTATAGTTAGACTTCACTTTGATGGTTATTGCAGTTATTGCAATTTGGTGTTTTATTACAATAGATTGGTTTATTTACAGTTCAAAAACCAGAAGCCATTCATTTACGAATGTGATTGCACTTAGTTTACATATTTAAATGTTCAGATATTAAGATTTGAATGAGGCAAAATAACATGCTTTTTCTCTCAAATATATTGTTATAATAATTAGTTTCAGATGTACTGTAATTATTTTCTGTATAAAAATTAATTTGGTGTTCAAAAAGTCTTTTTTTCAAACTTGAGTCTTGAAAAAGAGGGGGTCATCTTATAATCAGGCCCGTCTTATATTCGGACCAATACGATATTTGTTTTTTGATCATTTGAAACACGTGTAACTGGTACACTCAGGTCCGTTGTGGAGCGTTGAAACCTCCCTGCCGATTCCTTCATGTAAGGACGCTAATGGCTGCGCCGATGGCTTGAGCTTTATAGGCGCAGTGGTTACCGTCCTTGCCTGACCAGTGGAAGCGTCGTGGCGCGCGGGTTTGCGTCCCGGCCTGGTCAGAGGTGGGAGCGGAACGCGGGCCGGCGCTGACACATCTGTTACAATGGTGCCGTGACCCGGCTAGGCAGCGAAGGTTTCGGGGGGGAGTGTAACGGGTACACGCAGGTCCGATTCCTTCATGCAAGGACGCTAACGGCTGCACTGTTGGCTCGAGCTTTATTGGCGCAGTGGTTACCGTCCTTGCCTGCCGAGTGGAAGCGTTGTGGCGCGGGTGTTCGAGTCCCAGCTTGGTCAGAGGTGGGAGCGGAACGTGGGGCGACGCTGACACACCGGTTGCACAAGAACAAAATGTATTTTTTTTAACAGTTTATGTATTTTTTCATATTTTCTAATTCAAAAATAAAAATAATAGCTTTGTCATTCAAGATGAAAGCAGTCTGATTTTCTGTGTAATTAATCAAAATGAGATGTTTGCTTGACTATCTGCTTTTACTTTAAAAAAGAAAAGATAGTTACATACTAAACAGAGGTTGCGCTAGACATTTTCGTTGTCTGTCATTTTGACTGACAGGGTCATAAAAATCCGGTCATAATCTTTTTTTACCCGTCACTTAAATTTTTAAAATGATAATGATGACATATTCAATAGTATTTAGTTTTCATTCATTTTTAATTAATATTGTAACGCTTGCTTGGCGGCGAAAAATTAGACACGGAAGTCGTGGTATTTTTCTCCCTCTTTTTACTCTGCTTACCGCCAACAACACCAACAAAACAACAACTCCGCCCCCAAAGAAAAAGAGGCAACTATATAGACCCCAATCACCAACGTCACACAATGATCTTAATTGTGGTTGTCAGCCCGAAATCTTCTAAATATATATTAAATGCATCTTACCAGATATAAAATGACTACTACATAGTCTGTGGTGATCGTTTGGTGCCCAGATTTCTTGTCGAATTACAGCAGTCCAACTCGCTCTCCTCTTCGGGTCTCTCAGAATACGGTAGAACTTCAAGTCTCTCCGTCTATCTTCTCTGTTACTGCAACCAACCACCACACACGCCTTCACCATTTTGATTATTAATGTTAACGAGCAGAAAAACACGCCGTAATAGGAGGCATGTACGTAGCGGTAATGTGTAAACACGATGAGCTGACACACAATATGGCGGCTCCAGTCAGGGGGGCGGAGTTGTGACGTCATGTGATTGGGGTCTATACACAGGCGGCAATCTAGTCCACCAATTGGATGACGCGCTGGCACACCGGGTGCACCAATAAGAACCTCGCGTTGATGTGTCAATCACGGTGCCGCCGCCAGACCCCGGTGACGCTACAATATTCTGACAGAATAGCCAACAACGTCATGCATTAAGAGAGACAATAGCTAATTAATATGCTCACTCGCCACCCTGTGGTCTGGGGTGTGAATTGCAACCTGTCAAAATGACGGACGGACTTCAGTTTTTTCCGTCACCGTTTTAAAAAACCGGTCAACGACGGAAAATATTCGGTTAACGCGACCCCTAATACTAAATATGTATAATATTCACAGTCCAACTTTTCTCAGCATATTTTTCATTCTACTGCACATTGAAAAGCTAAAATGTTAAGTAACAGTAAAAAACGTGATTTACAGTTGTTTTCAAAATTATTTAATAATGACTTGTAATATAGACAAATGCAATTGTATATTTTGCAATTCTTGATTTGACCTGATTATGAGTAAGATACTTTCTACAACACTATACTGCATTTAGAGTTGAATAATTTTGAAAAAATATATATATAGTATATATGATCCAATTAGTTGATCGATCACAAACATAATAATTCATGGCAGCCCTACTGCCAGCTTATGTGAACACAAATTAAAAACTGTTTGTGTGTGCGTGTTTATAGCTGTGCGAAAAGAGTGCGTGCCTCAGGTGCTCCTTCCTGAGGAAGAGAAGATCATTGTGGAGGAGATGAAGAGCAACGGGCAGACAGTCATTGAGGAAAAGTAAGCGCATGCCTTTCAATGACTTAAGGTCATTTGGATGACAGGTGTACATAACCTTGTACATACAACCCTCTATATTTTTTTTGTATTTTTTTTTTTTTTTTTAATTTATTCTAGGAGTCTGGTGGATGCGGTATATGCTTTAAAGGATGAGGTCCATGAACTGAAAAAGGTACTTCCAATCTCATCAACAATCAAAGGGTATTATTGAATGATGAATGGTCAGAACTTGAACCTTTACTGTTAGTCCCGCTGATTTGGCAATCACATGCTTCATTTTCCAAGTCATTCTCTGATTTCTCCCAGCAGTTGCTTTGCGCCTATTATTGTCGCAAAAGTATGTGGAAACCATTTCAGTCCACTGCGATGCATTCACGACATCATCCAAATTGCAAGCCAACAGCTATTTCTGACAGTCAGAAACTCCTGCCTTTTATTTAGTTTTTTTTCTACCTTGAGAATCCTTACATAAGTCTGTCATTATTAACTTATGCACTGCCATTGACATTAATAGACATCAAATCTATTTGAACTGGGATGGCTAGCATTGAATGATCATGTTTCCAATCCATCTTGAGTGGGAGGGGTGACTGGGATCGAACAATCGTTGCCAGCCTCCCCAGTCAAAATGGATTGGACGTTTGTCACAGTCAACAGCGGCCAATGAGTTCATTTATGAAAAATGTTAATTCCATTAGAACAGTAGGAAGGTTGCTGACCTGTTTCAGTGTTGACTTAATAATTTGACAACGTTACTGTGTGGTGAATGTAAAATCTACACATTTTTAAAGAATGGTTCATTATCGCTGACAATGTCAGCCAGTTAAAACAGTCACACATTGTGTTTTTCACTAACTCCATTTTTGTCCAGCTTGGATCTTTTACATCCATAAGTGAGATCATTTGCCGGATAACACTAAATGATATCTGTTATAAGCATTCAATAATGCTCATGACAGTGTCATATCATAATTATGATGACAGTCTTATGGCGCTACTGTCAAATAAAGTCCGCCTTTTGAAGATTTCACCTACTATTGGTCGAGGTAATAAGTGATTACTTATTAGATCAGGACATCTTGGTGGAGTAGCTTTTACAAAATATCATTTTTGTAACACTTTATTGAACGTTAAATGTGGGAATGGCAATTTGAAAATGTTTACTTGGTGAAAAACTTTTGCCTGTTACCGGAAACTCTCTGTGCGACTTCCGATCCCTTTTGCTATGCCAGGCCACATATTCACTACCATTGACAACGTCTCATCAATTCTATGGCACTGACAGGTGATCATTCACTACCATCTCACATAGATGTGTTTATGTGTTGCGTCAGGAAAACAAATGGATAAAACAATTCCTTGAAGAGGAGCAGAAGTCTCGCAAAGAGTTGGAGAGAGTGGTGAGGAAGCTCGCCAAGCAGAAGAACGACTGCACGTGGGACGATGGCGGCAGTGGCGCTCACTAAACAATGAACGGTGTGTGTGCTTGATGTCGGAAAGCCATAGACATCTTAAGATCTCCATTTCTTTTATAACTCTCTTAAGATGCAGTGCTTTCCACGTAATAGCGACACACACACGAATGTTTTCGCACCCAAACGCCACTGTGAACTGTTCTCTACCAGGAAGTGGAACGAAAAAAAAAAAAAAAAAACTCTCAGCCGCCTCTTTTTTTATGCTTAGGTTTTAACATCAGGACGATCAGGTCCACTGTTGTTGTGTGCGTCTGTTACCATGGCAACTATTTCTTTGTTGTGCTGTCAGGAGATCAAATATATTATGCTATGTACTGGATGTTTAGAGTTTTAATTCATATCAGAGCTTTTCTCTGTGACCATGCGGCTCGTCAAGAAAAGACACGCATGTAACGTTGCAAATATAATCAAAGATAATCACATTTATTGCCCGATGCTTAACAAACATGGGTACGAAATAATACCTGTTACTAAAGTATATATTTTATTTGCGTATTAATTACTGTTTGGATTTTTTTTTTGTATGTTTTATTTATTTTGTGGTTTCTCACTTTAATATTCTCATATAGGCATAAAAGTAATGAGTTTCAAATGCTGTTTTGTAATTAAAATGTATGTTTTTGTTGTTCATAACCCGAGCCTAAAAGTGCCTCCTGATGAGGTTTTTGTGGAACTAAATCTTTTTATATATATGTATGCATATGTATGTATATATATTAAATGTTGACATTTATAAAATATGACAAATAGTGCAAAAAAGCAATAATAGACCTCGGCACTGAATTATGCGTGCGTGAAAAATTTGCGGTTTTGACGTAACAAAATTGAAAAGTAGTTTCGCTAGCAGGTCCCATTTTTCATTCAATAATGATAATAATTGTACAATCGGTACAAGGCAATGTCAATGCAACGGAATGGCACTGTATTTCCTGTATACTTTTTGTTTCATAGCTTCAAACCTTGAGCACTTCATCTCATGTCAAGTCTGCTTATAAAAGGTTCTATGCAATTGTTATTATATTGTTGCATTTTTTCTAAGCACGCTGTACTTTACGTTGTCATTCTTTTATTAAAAAAATTCTAAGAATTCCTCAGTTGATGAATGAAAACTGTCCCTTTTTAGACTAATGCATCTTCCATATTCATGCAGCCACAAAAGCTTTACAGGAAGTAGTTCGCAAACATCATGGAAGGTGTTGCGAACAGATGATACACGCGAAAACACATATGCATCCTGTTGGTTCGTGACATTCACTCTTTCCAGACTGTATAGTAAATTATTTAAATCTTATAATAGGTCCGCAAGTCAGAACTTCACATCTGATCTTTTTCGTTGTGCTTACTGTATCTGGTTTAACATGAATTTATTGTGTAGACATTTTGACGCAGTTTTCACAGAAAAGATTTGTATAGTTGTACATTTTTTACTTAACAAAGGAGGGGAGGTTTAGCCTCCTTTTAATAAGCAGAATAAGTGCTTACTTTTTACGCAGTTCTATTCACAGAACACACACCTATGAATGGAGCAAAGACCTACCGAGTGGCACCATAACTTTACATAGTTGATGAATTAATAACCTGCGTCAGTGCTCTGTGAACAAAAACACTTCTAGTATGCCTGACATGATCTGCCCACTACAGGGCAGATAAAATTGTTTGATCACACCATAGCCAGAATATATTTTAATCAAAATATTCAAGTATTGAAGACACATCAGCCACTTCAGGGGGTTCAAAGAGCTTGAGTTGTAGAGAGTTGACTTTTTACATTCAGTGTATTGTTTACCGTATGTACAGTATTTTGGTAACAAAAATCCAGGAGTATGTGGTGCGGCTGCAAATTTTTTAGGAAATGTCGCGTTTTTGGATCTACACTAATTCTTGAAAAACTAAAACCGGGGTTTTCTCAGGCAATTTGACATTTTTACACACAATAAATGTTCGTGTATGATAAAACTGTGAGCTTTATTTTCCCCTGTAAAATCATTAAGTTAAAATGCCAATAATTCCTTTGACAAAGACTAGATTAAACAATACCTATTCATTTTGTTTATAATTAAATGAATCAGTGTATAAAAAAATAAGATGAGCATGGATTACTTCAACCTGCGTTTCTACTGTTTTAAAAAAAAAAATAAATTCTGAAATAAACCCTCCTTCCAATATATATATCCCAGCGCGACAGCTTTACGTGAGTGTATTAACTTTTATTCTGTATTCAAGGTTTTTGACATCATGCACAACTCTTATGTTATGTGTATTGTGCAATAATGTAATTGTAGCATGTAACACGTCCCTACTTCACAAAATTTTCAGGTTACAAAACTGCTTTCAAAACCAATTAATTTCGTAAGTAGAAGTACCACTGCATATATATATACATATATATATATATATATATATATATATATATGTATGTATAAATACAGTGGTATGAAAAAGTATCTGAACCTTTCGGAATTTCTCACATTTCTGCATAAAATCACCATCAAATGTGATCTGATCATTGTCAAAATCACAGATATGTAAAAACAGTGCTTTAACTAAAACCACCCAAATATTTATAGGTTTTCATATTTTAATGAGGATAGCATGCAAACAATGACAGAAGGGGTTAAAATATGAAAGTGAACCCTCTGCCTAAGGAGACTTAAAAAGCAATTGAAACCATGTTTTACCAAACAAGTCAGGTGTGTGCCCAATCACTGATGAGTGGTTTAAAGCTGCCCTGCCCACTATAAAACACTCACCTGGTAAGAATTGTCTTGATGCGAAGCATTGTCTGATGTGCATCATGGCTCTGTCAAAAGAGCTGTCTGAAGACCTGTGATCAAGGATTGTTGATTTGTATAAAGCTGGGAAAGGATACAAGACCATCTCTAAAAGTCTGGATGTTCATCAATCGACAGTCGACAGTTGTCTAAAAATGAAGTGAGTTTGGAGCGGCTGCTTCTCTCCCAAAGAGTAGCCGTCCACCAAATACGATGCCAAGAGTTCAGCACAGAATACTCAGGAAGGTCAAAAAGAACCCTAGCACACATTAACTATTTGTAAAGCTATGGCCAAGATGGAAGGACTCCACGGAGGAAGCCACTGCTGTCTAAAAAAAAAAAAAAACCTTGTTCCTCGTTTAATGTTCGCAAAAAGGAACTTGGACACTCCACAGATGTTTTGGCAAAATATTTCGTGGACTGATGAAACCAAATTTGAATTGTTTGGGAGTAACACACATTGTCATGTGTGAAGAAAAAATGGAACAGCTCACCAACATAAACACCTCATCCTCACCGTGAAGCATGATGGAGGGAGAATCATGATTTGGGGCTGTTTGTCTGCCTCAGGGCCTGGACAGCTTGCAATCATTAATGGAAGAATGAATTCAAAAGTTTATCAGGATGTTTTGCAGGAAAACCTGAGGCTGTCTTTCAGACAGTTTAAGCTAAAGAGGATGGAGGCTGCAACAAGATAATGATCAGAAACACAGAAGTAAGTCAACTTCAGAATGGTTTTAGAAGAACAAAATACACGTTCTGGAGTGGCGAAGTCAAAGTCCAGACTTGAACCCGATTGAGATGCTGTGGAATGACCTAATGACAGCGATTCATGCCAGACATCACAGGAATAAGACTAAACTCCAGCAGTTTTGTAGAGAAGATTGAAGTTATTGCTGCCAAAAGGGGGGGTGGACACAAAATATTAAATCTGATGGTGCACTTATTTTTCCCCGTTCTGTCATTGTTTGCATACTATCCTCATTAAGATATGAAAACCTATAAATATTTGGGTGGTTTTAGCTAAAGCAGACACTTTTATCGTCCGTGTGATTTGTGTGATCACATTTGATGGTAATTTTATGCAGAAATGTGAGAAATTCCAAAAGATTCAGATAATTTTTCATACCACTGTATATATTCATTTCTTGCAAATAAACCTTTCAAAGTAATTATGTTTTCTTACCTAAATATTTATCCAAAAAAATGTTTGGCCAAGCTACAGGAACATCCAATTTTTGCTGATCAGACAATTTTAAATGTCATGAAGAATATTACCAAAGAAAAGACTAATTCTGATTCACTAAAAGTTTGTTCAATGGAATAAATTAATTTTGTCAAGATGTCCACCCAGTCAAAGTTTGTAAATCCCAAAGCTGGTTGCCGTTTCACTGTAGTCCACCAGCGACAAGTCCTGCACCCACAAACTGAGCTGGTTCCCCCTTTCCAATGACATCACCTCTCCTACAGAAGCTGTGCACTGCCCCGATCCTGAGGAGTCAAGGCTGCAGTAAGCTCGCATGGCCACTGTCTCCTCGGCCGACGGGCCTCGCTTCAACTTGACCGCACTGGCCGTGGGCCTCTCCGGTTGGGCCCTGGAGAAGGTCACTCTGGAGAAGACCATATAGTCCCCAGGCTCCAGGACAGTCAGCCAGCTGCTTCCATACGTGTTGACATGATGCCGCACTGAGTGTTTCATGTTCCACTGGAGGAAACCTGCTGTTTGTGGAGGCAAGGCAAATCCCTCAAAACCTGGTGTACATAATATTCTGTACATTTACTCATTGATTTTGGGTGTGTGCATTTATTTCCAACATTATTGCCATTTCACTGCATGACTGTGTCTTGGTTTCCTAGCTTCTTTTTGTGTGTTTGAAGTATGGATGTAAATTGTATTTTTTTCTTTTTTGTTTAAAAGGCAGTTATTGCCAAAATGATCTGCCTAGCACATTTGCTTTGACTGTTTTCTGCCGTAACCAATCAATAATTAAGGTTTTTATTTTGAACCAATCAAATTTTAAATTCGGCAGTTGGTATTTTTCCACTTTCTGATTGGTTGAGACGTGCTGCCAAGGTTGAGTCACAAAAAATGCGCCCCAAACAATTTATTCGTAGAGGTCCATGTACATGATTAAAATTGATTTTTCATGTTGGATGTTTCATGAAAATCAGGCAATATTTTGAGGGTAAGTCGACCGACACCGTTATTAGCTGGCTTTAAAAGTTTTGACACTTTTAGACAGAGGAAAAACAGCTTGATCTGATAGCTAGCTATTTAGCTAGTTATTAAGAACAGAAGAGGAAGGATTGGTAATATAAATATAAATAGCTCTCTTCTATTAATGGGTATGATTTAGTCCAGCTTTTATGCTTTTGTTGCGTTATTTGATAAATAATGATTTTGAACTGCATCAATGTGTTTAAGTGTTAAAGTATGTAAAAAAAAAAAAAAAAAAAAAGTTTGAAAATGTTTTGGTTACCAGACACTGTGGCTTGTGTTCATAGTTAAAAGTCACTTTGACAAGCCATAATTTTGAATTGTATGTACCGGTAGATTTTTCAAAGCTAAATACATTAGTCAACCTAAGTTTTTGTTGGAGACCATCTCTTGGAGGTTCCTGAACTGTGTTAATGTGGGTGTTGATTAGACTCCTATAAAAGTTTGAACAAGAACTGGTTCTGAAATTAACTTCTACTGTAGCCACCACACTAATTTGGTCGATCGATGATGAAGTCTACGGACATCGCGAATGAACAAAGAGTCCCACTGAGGTATACTTGAAATTTAACAGAAAATCAGTCATTTTTGCTTGAAGCAGCTATTTTGGGCAAACTACTTTGACATAATCCAGATTGACGCACATGCACGCAACAAAATATACTATTATTGGAAAGATCTGATCCAGATGTCCCTAAGAAACATAAGTCATTAAATGACAGAAATACTGTACTGTATGAGAAAGTTCAAATTGATCCTGAAGATGCTTACAAGTTGATTGCTGCACTGACGAGTGTGCCATCCTGGCCACGATCATGCGGGCAAATGCTCTGGAGGAACTTTGTTGGAAAGCTGTTTGCGCTAAAAACAACACAAAAATTCTTTATTTCGTATTTTCATCACTTTTAACTCAATGGTTCCCACCCACAGTGCTGTCAAGAATAATTTGAATGTTCTTAATTGGTTCAGACTGAAATTTACAATAATCTTCTACAACATATAAAACAGAAATACTTGGTGTTCAATTAATAGTGTGAGTGAACTGAATGTATACTTTGCGTGACATTTTTGTTTGCTTTACTGAGACTTTTTTGGGGGGAAAGACTTCTCTCATATTAGAGGAGAAACAAGATAAACATACCATCAGATCCTGGCAGCTTTTCCTGTTGGGTTAAAATATACAAAATTCACAGAGTCAATGAATGGTCTCAACTTTAGGCACACCTCCTGTACAATCATTGATTGCATAACTTTTTTTAAAATTAGAAAATTAGATTTAGACAGAAAGTCTCAATAAAATGTTAAATGAGCAAATATTCCAAACTTAAAGCAAGTTATGTTTTTTTTACCTTTGTTTCTGTGTAGAACAAAAAGGCGAAACCCCCAGCAGTGAGGAGAAAGTGCAGCATGACAAGTGCCAAAACGGAGCGGAGCAAGATGATGTGGCCCGCGAATGCCACCTGTGCCTTCATGAACATCTGAGAGTGGCGCGGTGGCAGCGGCGGCGGTGGGGACGCCAAGCTACTGTGGTATGTGTCGATCATTGCAACGAAGGTGAGCAAAAAGTGGCATCCCGGATGTTTAACGTTGTCATATGTAAGCAGTGAGGGCAGCATCACTGTCCTGCTGTCTCCTACTCACTGATGTCGTGACGGAAATGTATGCTCGCGTTTACATTTCCTGTCATCGAGGTGAGAAAAATCATCACATCTTTCTCTTGAAATTTGGTTAGCAATAGTTGGGACGTACAGACTGCAATTACTGACTGGTTTTAGTTCTTTAAATGGTTTCATTTAGACAAATTAGGGCTTTACTGCCATCTTCTGTCGAAGGAACTGAATTGAGAATCTTCATTTAACTCATTCTCTGCCATTGAAGGACATAGACATTGTGCGTTCGACAGGATAAAGAAAGTCTGAAATAGCATTATTATGTGAATTAGAATCATATTTTAGGACGATTCGACTATATACAACAATTTCGCAAAGCGCAGATGACGAGAAATTAGTCTTTTAATCTGCCGTTTAGCCACGCTTACCATTATAGGACTCTAGCGTCCCCAACAGGATGATGACGTCAGCAGGGTCACAGTTTCATCTGATTTAGAATTCAGCCCATTGAGGGGGAATTATTCAGAACGAGGAAAATGCAACAAAGAGAGCCGCAAAATGTCATTGTTTTAGTCTCTCTACTCCAATATTTTTACAGAATATTCTTTTTATTGAAGTATCTTTTCCCCAATTTCTGAATAAATAGTATAGTCTTGCAAATAATAGTCTTGTGCTAAATGGAATATGAAATAATAAAAATGCATTTATTCAGTATGACTAGGGATGGGAATTGATACTGATATTGATATTGATTTACGATTCCGATTCCATTATCGATATTGCTTAACGATTCAATTCTTTATCGATTCTCTTATCGATTCTAATTTGAGGAAAAAGAAGAACAAAACGTTTTGACTGGCATTGAGTTTGTTTAATCAGAAGTCACAACCTTACTAACTCATAACGAGGTCAAAAGAGGCCCAAAACCTCAATGTTAACTGTGGCAATACGTGGCAGATTCAGTAAAATGTTACACATTCTTGTGTAACATTTTTTCTATGTGTTAAAGCAGGGGTCCCGAAAATTTTTCCTTTGAGGGCCACATAACTTTTCCCTTCTCTGATGAGGAGCCGGGGTCAGTTTGTAACAGAAAAAGTGTGATGATTGCAGGAGTGCTGAAATGTAAAAATGTGTTTTTCAGAAAGCCACAATCAAATAACCCTTCCTGGATTCTTCATGGGACAAAAGTAAAGAAAAATAATAATATAATTTAATGTAATAATAATAAATAATAATAACACTATTAATTAAATAGATAATAACGAAATACCCCTCTCTGAGTTCGTCACAGAAAAAGGCCAGGACATTATTGAGAAAAAAAAAATAATCAAAATGCTCTCTAGTATTGTTCAGGGGGCCGGACCAAATGTGGAGGTGGGCCGTATTCGGACCGCGGGCCGTAGTTTGGGGTTAAAGTGTTAAAGTATTACCATCTATCTATCTATCCACGCGAAGAAGAATGCGCTCACGTGAAGAAGAGCGCGCTTACATGCGGAGAAGAAGTGCGCCTCCAAGTGAGTGAGCGAGTTAGTGAGAGAGGGAAACACTACGAGCCTACGTTCTTTGTTAATGTTTGCAAAATATCTGCAGAGGCAACGCCTGTATGTATCATGTTTTGTGATGTTTTTGTGTGTTTCCACTCGCGATCGGACACTTAAATCCAGTTGTGTAGTGGTTTGAACGATGTGCTAATGCTAGCGAACGCATGCTAACTGTCTATTTATATTACTATATTAACAGCTAATCATCGCTGATTTACGTTGATGTAAACCTGTTTGTTATTGGGGACGAAATTGATTTGTTTCATTTCTATTTTTAGTTTCACTCTTCAAGTGATGGTTGAATAAAGTCAGCAAATTATTCCAACGTCTTCTGCATCGTCATTTGGGAGTTTAGCTAGCTGCTGTATAGCCAGGACTGAGCCTCAGCGTCTCGGTGAGGACAGTGCAGTCGTATTCCCTCCCGATGCAGTTATCTCTACCTTGTAATGACTGCAAATCGCTTTGTTTTAATTTGTCCTCGTGAAGTGAAGACACACTTTCGAGCGTTTGAACCTACGTGCTGTCATTGTTATGTTTACGGCTGCAATGCTCGTGCTAAACCATCGTAACCTTTCATTTTCACCCTCTTTCCTGGTGAAGTGTAGCAAAAGTTTGGAGCGAGTGGTTCTTAGCGCCATGCTAGTTTGATGCGTCAGGAGTTCTGGACAACAAGACACGTCACGTCACAACGCAATACGTGTCTTTAGGAATCGTTAAAGGGATCGTTACGGCTTTTTCATTGTGATGTCGAGGCCTCGAAACACTAGGAACCGGTTCGGAATTGGAATCGGATTTCGATTCCCATCCCTCAGTATGACATGGCGAAATTACTCCATAATGGTCAAAACTGTCGACTTCACCTTTACTGTCGCACCTCCCGAACGATATTTTATGCCACCTAAGTTGGGTTTATGTCATTTCCCTTCCCCGGCTGCGGAGAATGTAAAGAAACCAAGAGGCGGGGCCGTAAAATAATGCTTTATTACACGGCGAAGACGTAAACAGTGAGAGGGCGGCATGCAGTTGTTGTGCAGCTAACGTCGCAGGATATGTCTGAGGAGAACTTTTCTACATGTCCATCCATGATCAAAAGTAAGTAAATAGTCCTTTATTTAAAGAAAGTTTGTAGTGTTTACTTTGTAATCGCTGATTTCGCGGCCATTTTTAACACAAAGTTGCAATTTCCGATTCGGGGTTGAAAATTTTGGCTGAACACCGGGCACACGAAGAGGGCAATAAGCAGTGTATAGAGGGGGCTGTGCAAACAAGCCGCCGGTCGTCCGCCGGGTGGCATTCTCGGTGGACAATCAGCCACAAAATGCAAGCCACCGCCGTTTTAAAACGTGTGCCATGATCCCAGTATTTGACATAATGCAAAATACGGTGTTTACTCACTTCCTCGTAAGACCAATGGTCCCACAGTAGTAGGGCTTGTTTTGGCCAATATCCGCGGTGAATGGGAAGCTTCTGAAACCAGAAAAGGGTCACACGCCTCTCCCTGGCGCAACAATTTTCTGCAGCCGTTTAGCTGGCGTGATGCGAAAAATAAACGAATTAATCTGTTAGGGCAAGGTAGGCAAAGTTGATTTGGACCAAAATGCAAGCCGGAAACAGATGAAGTGTGAAGTGGTATTTATTGTACAAGGACAAAGTGCTGAGCGGCTGGTGGGTTGAGTGATCAATGGCTGTGGCTGTGGCTGCGAGGGCTTTGATGGGTGGGTGTCCTGATGGCAAAAAACAGAATAAGTTAAAAGTTCAAAGACAAGAGTCACAAACTACAAGCTTAGTTGGCCGATGTACCAATGGTGACTGGCAGAATCATCTGGCACCTGCTTGCTGTCCAGCCCGATCCTTATGAGCAGTGTTGATTGATGATGAGCTTCAGGTGTGCTCCCAGGTGAGCCAAGATTGGAGTGATTCCAGACATCAAAAACAGGAAGTGTTATACCAATAAAAGCCAGCAGAGGGGAGTGTGGGCAAGGACCACCACATAATCCACAAAATCAGCTGAATTTGCAGTCCATCTGCAATGCTGTATTGTGAGATGCTGACCCGGGTGACGTCACATTCGCATTCGTCCTAAACCCGAGACTGAAGCCGGAAGTCACTCATTTTCATGGCACAAGATTCAATAATTGAATATATAAAACGATCTCTTCCACACACATTCAAGCGGTCCATTTTTTTTTTTTTTTAAATTGACTGTTTGTTATTGAAAAGCATATCGTTCTTTTAACGTACAATACGAAGAGATTTTATATATTTCTGTTGCTTTTCCTTTTTACAAACAAAATGAAAAACATATATATATACAGTGATACCTCAGCTCACGAACGCTTAAGCTCACGAACTTTTCGCCTCAAGAACATTAAATTCGCGAGCATATAGTCTCTGCTGACGAACTAGTTTTCGGTGGACGAACCAATTCACGCGGTCGAAAAGCGCCACGAGAAGCTGACGCATGCTCACGGCGTCCCAGTTCGTCCCCTCACTTTCGTTGAGTGCGGACGTGGTTTGTGTTTGATAGACATTTTGGACCATATTGAGTGTACTTTTGCTATTATGGGACCGAAAAAGAGTTACCTACAGTCCTTATGGAAGGTGACTCGTGTTACCAATTCGCCCTCGACTGGTAATTGGCGGTGCTTTCAGCTTCCCACCGTAGTGAGAAGTGGACCGGCGAGTCACATTGGCTCGTTGTCGTCGGTTGTCTTCGGTTCGCCCGATTTCCTCTCCAGAAAGGAGGCGGCGTGCATACAAACACCCAGAGGTGTCGGATTGCTTTTTGTGGGCACTTTTATTAACAACCAAAAGCATGTGGGGGGCACAGCAGTGGAGTCTACGCTAACTGCGCACTTTGCTGGTAACACTCTCCTTCCAAACAGTAACTCCCTCCCTCTCTCCTCCTCCCACTCCATTCCATCAAGCCATCAACTACCATCACAAAGGTAAATAAAACGACTTTATTATACAGTACAGTTTATTTTTTTAACTATAATACAATAGCACATTTATTATACATAAAATAAGGTATATTTTTGTGTAGTTTTAAGGCTTATTTAGTAGAAAATTATGTTTTATGGGGACCTGGGAACGGATTATTCTCATTTTAATGGTTTCTTATGGGAAATAAATGTTCGGAAGACGAACTTTTCGCCTTACACACACTTTCTGGGAACCAATTATGTTCGTGAGCTGAGGTATCACTGTATATATATATATATTTTTTTTTTTTCCAAAAAAATTAAACCAAAATCCAATGAGCAGTGAACCTATTACGTCACTATACCTTTTACATGCAAGAAATCATTATGCATTAGCATATATGAATCAAAATCACTTCGCACAGGCTTCACATGTTCTGTCCATTTTGTCGACATCACATAAAGCATGTTCAGTTGTAGCTTTATTGCGTAGGAGATCCTCTCCATAATAAAAATCACTCTAACGACGTCAATCCAGTCATCTGTTGTTGGTCTTTCAGGTTTGAGCCACTTCCTTGTCAATGCTTTTTCGCTTGCAGCTAATAAAATATGGATGAGTTTCATTTCATTACTGCAAATTTGTTGCACATTTATTTTACATAATTACTCAGGGTGTCAACAACAATCGAAGCGGCGATGCATCCCGATGCGGGGCATGGACGATTCGATTCGATGCGGGCAACAAGCCGAATCGATTCAGCGCATTTTAAAATATATAAGTACGTTAAAAAATCTTCCCTGCGCAATTCCGGTGATGCAATGGATTAGGTTTCCCCATTTGTATTATTATTCTCATGTTTAATTTTTTACACACCGCATAACTCTGGTCAAGTTTCCCACCAACTTCGTAGAAGTCAAAATGTCTCCAGATGTCTGCTTTTAATGTGTTAGGTGCATCAATAATCTTTCTCGCTCCCACTTTCTCCGCTTCAACCCTTGTTATGTTATGTCCTATCTCTCTGCTCTCTCAATTAGAGCTTAGTTCGGGCCTAAAAAATCCAACCCGCACCGTGTATTAAAGTCCAAAATTTTATGTTTTATTTATAGGCTTGAGCCCGAACCACCTTCCTCCCCCTGAAAATGTACGTTTCATTTGTAGGCCCGAGCCCGTTTTATTTGTGAGGACTCAGCAGGAGGAGCAAATGCGGGGATGCAATGCGTGGTTGCGTTTTGTGTGATCACAACTTGGACGATGCCTATGTGCATAATGATAAATTAAAACCTGTCTTTTGTAACAAATTCTCCCAGATAAACAAGACTGTAAGATGCATATTCAATAAACATTTATATCGTTTATATTTGTGTGTCTGTTCTATCAGGTGGATAGTTCATGAGTCAATTTGTCGGCAAAATGCAATAGACATTTATTTCAATTTCTTCGAGTTGGCAGAAAAAAACGCAAGTTTTCTTAATGTTTAGATAGTCTACATATTTTTATTATAAATGCATTTACACAACGAAATGAAGCTGGAAAGGTTTGTTAAATATATTTCTGTGTGGGATATAGTGCTCACTATACGCGCCTCTCGACAAGGAGAGGAACAGCAGCATATTCAAAAATAAACTAAAATACTTTTAAATAACATTCTTTATTTTAATGACTCGCATCAGAACACACAAAAGAACAACCTGCCTTAAGGAGCACTGAAACAAAATAATGACGTTTTAAGGAACACCACGAACTCCACGATGTCCTGCTTAGCACGAAAAGGTGCAGCCCTAGAAATAAATGATAATAACGATGTTTGACTAATATCTTTTAGGCCAGTACAGTTTTTAAAATGCCTGCTCAGCGTCAATGTGCCAGTCTTTCTGCTCTCGTACGAGAGCAAAGTGCCACATTTGTTGCATTCGGCAAGGCCGACAGTTTTCTGTAACATCTTCCACTCTCAATTTAAATCCTTTCCACACACCACTCGTGGATTCTTGCCTTTTCAATCCCACCGTCTTTAGTTTGCTTTTCACCTCTTGCGGCTCTATATCGAAATTCAAAAAGGAAATACCAGGATGCAGCGTTGCAGACTCGCAGAGAGTGCCAAGAGCGGGGGGGGATTAAAAGGAGGGCGGGGCCACGGCGTTCATGTGCGCAAACAATGCACTGGCTCATGTTTGTGATTACAAAAGTGCCTTCTCTCTGTTTCATCCAATTTATTTTTTTTATAACAAGTATTCCTTAGTTTAACATCCATACATTCTTTTAGTATAGGCTACAAATATATATTTATTTAAAAAAACGTTAGCGAGAGTGAATCCGGCCCGATCCGACCCGAACGTAAATTGGCATTTTGGCCCTGACCCGGCCCGAAATTTGGTCGGGTTGGGTTCAGGTTCGGGCTCAAGATCTAGGCTCAACTGTAGAGGGAGCTACCTTACATTCAAATATCAATCAATTCCCTGGATTGTTATTGTGATAAAGATACTGCTGCACTACAATATTTTCTTTGTCGTTTTCTTTAATATTTACTTGAATATTTTTATTGATGGGTCGTTGTGACTAAAACACAGTGACTGTTATTACTGATTTTGCACAGGAGTTCAGATGTTGCACTGTGTGAAAGGCTGCTACGGTGTGTAAAAAAAAGAGAAAGCACTAATTAAATGCTGTGATCTGTTACATATATATATATATGTATATACATATATCTGAAAGTATACTATTTTCATTTGACTTCAACCAGGAGTGACACAAGAGCCAATAAAAATTTGTTTAATGTCTGATCGCTTGTGTTGCCTCATGATTCTCGAAAAATATGCTTTGCTTTAGAATTTTAATGCATCCCAGGCTTTAATGCATCGCGATGCATTGCCGAATCGAACCGAATCGACTCATGACCTCTGAATCAAATCGAATCGCATCGAATCGAATCTTGGCCCTCCGAATCGTAATCGAATCGAATCGGGAGGGCAGTGCCGATGCACACCTCTAATAATTACATGGTAGCAAAGGACATGGGGATGTCAAAATTAAAAATCTTTTGTAGGTGATAATGAATGTCCAACCAATATCTTTGATTAACCGCACAATTCCAGAATATATGGAAATGGTTTGCTCTTCTACTACTGCATCTCCGACATGCATCTCCCATCCTTTGATGTTTTTTCTGGACCGGTGTAACAAAAAACCTCATTGTGTTCTTCCAACAAAATTCACGCCAGTTGCTTGACCTCATCGTAGTCCATTGTGTGTAACATATATCAGTCCATTCTTCTGTAATAATAATACTCCCTTCTTTTTCCTAGTTCAGCCTTTACGTAATGTGTGCTCCCCCTTTACTCACCAGTACACCGTAATATAATTTAGACAGTATTCTTGTTGGGTGAAGTGATTTCGTTAGAGATATAAATGTTTAGGAGTGGGAACCTCTTGGAACCTCAGATATCATACGATTTGCGATACAAAGCTCATGATAACGATGATCTGACGATATGGCGATACAACGATTATCGATACATTGGTCAGGAAATCATTCTAGGATTTTCTACAAACAACTAATAAACAGGAAAACAAGTTTCTGCTGTGAATTGGAATGAGTTTATCGCTAGTAGACGTCCAATCCAACGGATTGAACGTCTGTGGCCGTCAGTGGCAGCCAATGCCGCAGTGAGGTAATTTTGGGCCATTTAAGGTCATTTACCTGTTGATTTTCAGTTATATCCTGTTGATTTTGGTTTATTTTATGGTCACTTCCTGTTTATTTTGAGTTACAGAACAGGAAGTGACCTAGGAATCACCCAAATGAATAGGCAGTGACTCAAACTCAACAGGAAATGACCTGTAAATGCCCTAAAATAAACAACAAGTGACCTGTAAATGGCCCGAAAATTGGATCGAAAGACTGTGAATGCTCTGGTTTTGAATGAACGAACATTCCCAGTCTAAATGGATTAGGTGTCGAGCCCAATTAACGCATTGACACCTTTTTAAAATGATATCTCGATGCTTGACAGGAGCATATCGATTAGCCTGGTACACCAGACTCAACGCTGTTCCAGCTATTGAGTCTGGCCACCATTCCCACGGAAACAATTTCCAGGGCGGAGCAAGCCACAGCAAACAGACAGCGGAGTGGACCAATCAGCGACGGGCAGACGTGACGTTAGTAAAATGGCGACGGCAGGACGAGGGACTTGCGCACGGAAGTAAACATACGAAGAGAGCGGAGTTTATTCGACATGGCTAGCGCGAGACAGACTGCTGTCAATGACTCGTGTCGATGTGTTTTTGGTCATTTAAAACTGATTTTACCGTGGATTGGAACATATTCTCGGCTCTGCCGTTCACCATCTGTGTTGTTGAAGAGACGACTTTCGACACGCAAGAGTGACGTTGCTCGTGAAGAACACGTCACACAAATAAACGAATCTGATTTGTCGATTTATTTTGTATCTGCTCGAAAAGGCCGTTAATGGGATGGTTCCCAGACTATTTCTCTCAGTGTTTGAAAAATACAGGGAGAATAGTCTGGCAGAGCCAGGCTACATATCGATAACCTTTTGGGATACAAAGTATCACGAAATATCACCATTTCGATAATCTGTCCCACCCCTATAAATGTTTGTAAAAAAAAAAAAAAAAACCTTCAGCAACATTTAAAAAAAATTTTTTTTGATTTATGTAGTGCCTGACCGGTAAATACTTCAAAAAAAAAAAAATCATAAGAGCCCAATCCATGTTTTTGTTTTAAAACTTCAAATGGTTGAAGTGCCCCCTCGCGGGTGACTGATTTATAGTCTGTTAATCCTTTTGAAATCCAAAATTTGAATCTGCTATCATACTTATTGGGGGTGAAGTCAGAGTCATAGGCGCACCATCTGTACATTTTTGTTTCCCTTTCCAAATTGCATATTTTAAGAATTTCGATTAATGCTACAAACATCATATTGGAAAGTTTTTGCTCAAATATACTGTAGTTTCCTTCTGTAGTTTTGCGTCAAACAATAAAGCTTTCAATGGAATATTTTGTCTTGTCTTGTCATGATCTTTCCACCTTGATGTGTAAACCGGGGAGCACATACAACCAAGTGGTTTCAACTGGGCAGCAAAAACATATTCACGTAAACAAGGCAGGTTTCTACCACCCCTGTCTTTCTTCAGTTGTAATGTGGAGTATTTTACCCTAGGCTTTTTGCCCATCCAAATAAACCTTGATATCATTTTATCCCGTTCCAGAAATTGTTTGTCATAATAATAATGATAGGCATTGAAATAAATACAGCAATTGAGAGAGGACATTCATTCTTACTGATTCGATTCTAGAATTGAGATCCAGAAATGGCACCACATTCCATCTTAGGACATCTGCTTTTGATTTGGCATTCAGAGGTCCATAGTTAAGCTCATACAACTGTGAGAAATCTCACATAATATAATAACTAAATATTTGATCGCTTCTGCATCCGAATTCCATTTATATTCTTTCTTAATATGTTGGGGTGGATTGTAGTTCAGAGTTAATATCTGTGTTTTATTTACATTAATTTTATAACCTGAGAAGGTTCCATATTCTTCTAGTGCTCTAATCGTTATTGGTAATGTTTGTTTAGGTTGAGTTAATGTTAATAACACATCGTCGGCATATAAAGCAAGTTTTTGTTCTTCACCAGCTATTTTAATTCCTTTGATATCGTTTCTTTGCTTCATTCATCCTAAAGGTTCAATAAATAACGCAAAAAGTGCAGAGAGATTACATCCTTGTCTGTTTCCCCTGTGTAATATGATCGACTCCGTGAGGTCCCCATTCATTTTTATTCAAGCAGATGGTTTATTATATATTCCTGAAATTATGTCAATTACTGATTTGTGGAATTTAAATTTGTCTAATACTACCAAGCGGTCCATTTCATTCAGGAGCATAAAACACTGAGTGAAATATGAAATAAACATTATTTTTGATGTCATACATTGAATGAGTCAAAAGAAAAAGTCTTGCCGTATTCATGGAACATTCGGAACCTCTTTTTGTGTCTTCTGTCTTTTGACGTCAAATATTTCTCAACAATTTCAAATTTAAATTTCAGCTGTGCTATGACTAAGACTTTCTCATGAGAACCAGGTCAGTGCTTGTTAAGGTTGACTCATCTATAAAGGGTACACCAAGTTTGGCTGTCGCTATTGCTGCTACATTGTGGGCTCTCACATGGCGTCCTGTGGTATTTGTGAAACATTGAAATTGGAGCATCAGTTGCAATCGAGCCATCTAACCGCATAGCTTATCAGTCAAAAAGCGTCACCGCAATGTGTTTGCTCCATTGGCGATTGCTCTAAGACTGTAGATGTCAAAAAATAAGTTATCAAATGGATACTCTTGTGTGCACATGTCACAACGCGCTCAACTTTTGTTCAGAATTAACCTTCTTATCACTGGTTATGACCTGGCTTGCCTTTGAAACCTTTATTACCAAATATCACATTTGATACACCTGAAGTTTCATGATTTTGAGAGTAATTCAGAATTTTGATATTTCTTTTTGGAAAAAAAATGATGGATGTAAGTCAAGTAGGTTCCATGAAAAAAAAAAAAGCAGGATTTAGCTAGAGTTATAGATATTAGAGCGCTTATTGCACTTATTCATTTTGACATTTCTTTTTACAAATTCGAAAAAAAGGTTTCAGTAGGACCTTATTTTTCAAATTTTGGGATTCTCTGGTAATTGCTTCATGTTGCAGGTCTTTAAGGGTTGACCATTTGCGCAACTTCACAGTCCTTGAAAAAGCAAGGACGCTGGTGCGTCTCCAAAGTTGAGAGTGCATTGTTCCACCACAGCGAAATGAGAGGAGTCATTGGCTTAAGGGTGGTTTATCCCGCCCATCGGACGCTGAGCTTCTCTGGGGGTCTATGGGCAGTGGCGGCGCTCAGCTGGCCCAGACGCTGAGTTCTCTGTATTGATTGGATGATCCGTCTGAGGCGGAATCCCTTTTTGATTGACAGCGAAATGAGCGAATCTGTGATCTTGTCGTATGAACATCCAGAGAAGGCATTTTTCAATTTTAATTCCATTGTTCTGAATTGAACCGGAGACTTTCATAATCAACCTAGTGACACTTGCTTTGTTAAAAAAGATTAGCGAAAGAGCGAGCTCCTATTTCCTGTTTATTTTTTTTTTTATTATAGCTGCTTGTGTTTGGGGACTTGACTTCTGGCACTCTATTTTCCTTCCCTAATGAGCAGCGGGTGCCACTGAGCCCCTTCACTGTCACAAAGCACTCACAGGTGGACACACTTTGAGCTTCCCCTCTTTTAAAAACCAGCATCCGCAACTGGTTTGCACATAGATAAATGGTCTTTTAAACCACTCATTTGTCTTCTTGCGCTTTTACCTTCACTGCATGTGTTCCCTGTTCCATTTGCGTGGCTGCCATAATTCTTAATCATCATCCAAATTGATGTTATTGCATAATTGTAGCATTTGAATGAAAACACTTTTGTTGTTGTTGTTAGTTTTTTTACAACTGTTAAAATAAATATTTAACAGATAAACATGGATGAGTGAGTTAGTCTTCTTGAGTTGAAAAAAATATACTAAACTAATTGCTTGCAACTGACAGCAGTAGACGTCAGATTAATTTAAACCATTAGGACTGGCTCTTTCATTGCCTAACCGATGGCAGCCCTCCCCATCAAAATGGATCAAATGTCTAGCGCCGTGGATGGCATTCAATGAGTTAATAGTGAGTGTTGAAGGGAGCACCGACAACACTAATCAACTTGTAAATATTGGAATTGGGAACCATCAATAATTATTCAATACGTAACTCATAAACACGTTGACAATAAATGCAGAAAAGGCGATATTTGACATTTACATTTTTAATGTGCAAATTATGACATTAGAAATACAATAAACAGCAGCTTTACACTTTATCTACATGTTGTGGATATGGACAGCAGAATTTTCTAATAGCATGGCTAATGTGCTTGTGCCTACTGTTCTAATGGCAGGTTTGTCAGGAAGAAAAATGTTTAATATTTAATACTTGGGGGGCACACTGAGAGAGCAGACCTCCGCCTACACAGCAAAATTCAAAGCCCCACCATATTTGGGAGAGTGGGAACTCCCTTCGCTCAAGGCCCGAAATGCCATCACTCTTTCTCTTCTCATCATATCATCCACCCTGCAATATGTATATATACAGTATAAGCTAATCCGTTATCAAGTTACCATGAAATTACTTTTCTGCTCTATGTGACCCTTGACTTCATTACCCCAAAATTTAATTACCTTTTACACTTGATAGTACAAACATACAGTATCCTGCAAGTTTGATAATCTGTTTATTTGCTCTTGAGTTATCTTGAACACTGGCACACAGACAAAAAAAATAGCAAAAAGACATATAGAACAGAATAAATAACATCTGCCTTCAGTAGTTTTTACCTTCTAGCTGAGGTAAAAAAAAAAAAAAGGATGCAATGTTAGTGTTGACCATGAGATGGCGACACACTTTTTGCGTGACACAAAATTTAATCAATAATAAAAGAGGAAACTATCAAGTGTGTATATTCATTTTACAGTTATCAAAAGGTCGTTGTATGTACAGTAATTGACAGTCCAAAGTCTGTACAGTTTAATTCAAGCAGAGGTTTTGACTTATTATAAAATGTACTGATACCAGAACATTAACGCAAGTATCTGTACTTGTACTTATCTACATAGTGAGTACTTTCTCATACTTGTTTGACTTAATAGTATAGAGGTCCAGTGACGTATTTTCGCCCTTCAAAAGGTCTTGTGATCTGTCACCTTTTGTCAGTCTGGAGACTGACAGTCCGAAAAGGTCCAGGCGGAGTGTAGTGGACGACAAGAGCACGGCGGCTACCGTCCAGGCTGGGGTCAGTAGCATTGGCGAGGGAGTGGCGTCGGCGTATACCGGGGAATAAGTCATGTAACCATGGTGAACTCTGCGACCTCAGGCCAGGCTGTGCTGCTTGGACTGACGGGGGCTTCGCTTTGCACTTGACAAAGGCAACGAGGCAGCGGGAAAACTGAGACAAATGAAACAAATATGACAGGAAAAGGACCGTACAGTAAAACAGTTTTGTAAATGGAACTTGAATAGTAATAAAGACCAGTATCATTATGCTTGACATCATTGGTTGTAATGACTCTAACCTGGTTGTTGAAGAATACATAGATGATGGGGTTGATGACGGTGCTGAACTTGGCCAGGACTGAGGGCACCACGCTGGTGGAGGGTGCGACCAACTGTGAGCTCCCAAATGTGGTAACCAAGGCCACCACGCCGTAGGGCATCCAACACAACAGGTAGCACGAAACCAATGTCAGCACCATCCTCAGGATACGATGTTCTCGACGCTGTGCTGTCAGAGGGTTGAGCTTCCCCATCTGAAGAAAACACTGCCGTGTCATATGCAAATAATGCCAATAATCATACATAGTGCCCTAAGTTAACTCTTTCAAGCATTTACCCTTTGTGTAACATTATCAATAAGTGGCAGTTTTGTGCCATCTAATGGTAGATTAGGGAGCACCCATCATGCATTCATTGACCCCCTGGGCTCCTTTCAGCTTTCAATCAGCTTCAATCAGTTTGTGGGTTGACCACTAAGCAGACATTAGGTACAGCAAGGTATGATTTATGAATAGTTTTACATAATATTTTTTGCTGCCACAAATTTGTATTTAGTGTGACTGTCAGAATTGGTACGGAACTCTTTTGCTTCTTTAACTAACGTGGCGGTGTCCAGTTCCGTGGGGAGAAAGAAATGAAAACAAGCTGCTTTGTTGAGGCAACAAACGCCAAATCTAGTGACTGATTGCTTTGTTTCTCAGAAAAGCCCGAGGTTAAGGTTACCGGGCTCTCGCTGAGGAGGAAAGCGAGCCCCCAGCTGTACAGTAATCAAGTCTGCCAAGACCACCTTCTTTCATAACTCCCTTGGGTGAGCACACTATTAGAAAATAGAGGAGCTTACATAAGGGCAGGTATCCAATAGTAACCGTCCTAAAAATACCTTCTTAGGTGATTCACTGATAGCAATTGCAGCAGCAGACATTCTGAAGGGACGGGGTGCCGATTGAGAAGACTTCATTAGGAATTATTTGAGTGACTGGCGGATGCACATAAGAAGAGCAGTTGCTCATGAGTCACCGACAAACCAGAGGGGGTCATTGACCTCGGAAATACAAGCGCAGACAACTCCGACCCCCCGCCTTTCTGGCGGTTGTGTGCTTGCATTTGAAGACAGGCAACAAAGCACCAGGAGATAAGAGTGAAACACAGGCGGAAAAAGTACAGCAAAAGAACTCACGCGTCTAATGGTGACCAGGATGCATCCGTAAGAGTAGACCATGAGAAGAAGCGGCAGCAGCAGACAGAAGATGAAGAGGCACAGCACATAAGAGACGCTGCCGGGTGAGCGCAGGTGCCACTGGACCGAACAAGTTGTCCCGGGACCTTCAGGTCCATAGCTGCTCCAGCCCAGCAAGGGAGGCATTGTCCAGAAGAGGGCATAAAGCCAGCAGCCTCCGATGCACAACCAGGCTTTCCGGAAGTTTGAGATGTCCACTTGGGAGGAACGCAGAACTGTGGTGTAGCGTTCGTACGAGAGGACGGACAAGGAGACCAGAGACACGATCCCTGAAAAAGTGGAGGAGACACGATCTCTGAAAAAGTGGAACAGACACTTTATGCACTTCGCGATGTGCTGCTAGCGAGTTTCTCTGAATAAACTTTTGTCAATGAAAGTGGTAAATGACGATACATTTTAAGTCGTAATGCATTAAAATGCCCATTTTTTCCCTCCAAAATACAAAAACAACAAAGTACTATGGACAGAAACTAAATGCTAAGAAAACAAGGTGCAATGTCACAAATTCAAACACTGGGGATCATCTTTCTTGGGAAAACATGACTGGACACGGAAAATGATCCGACAAAACGTAAGTGGTACAACAAACCATCAAAAACTGAAAGCAAACAGGGAACTAAATGCAAACAAATTGACGGAACCACGAGGGACATCTGGACAAGATGCTGATTGGTTAACAGTCAATTTTGCACTTCCACAAATCATGATTGACTAGTTAGTTACCTAGCTGTCTCACCTCGCCTCCGTTCAGATGGCATTAATTCATTGCCTGCCATTGACAATGTTAGACATCCAATCATTTTAAACTTGGAGGACTTGCTTTGAAGGCACGCCCAATTCATTTTGTCTGCCTCGCAGTGAAAATGAATTAGACGTCTTGCTACGTCAGTGGCGGTTAATGCGTTAAATAGAAATTCACCTTTCAAATAATAGAGGAACTCTTCAGTTTGGCTTCTGTTTTGTGTACAAAGGGCATTTATTTTAGTATGCAGGGTTTGCATCAGTTGCTATGGTAACAAAAAATTCCTAAAAAGATCAAGAAAAAAAAGCCCACGGAGCTAAACCGTGTGGCGATTTCAGTAACCCCTGTGGTGTAGTGCCTCCCAGGGATCTATTCTGGAACCGCTTGGCTTGTGGTTACTAGCGACGTGTCGCCCTGCTGCCGCTTGAAGTCTTCGGCACCACGCTGATTTCAAATCGTTTGATTTAAATGTCCTGCTTCAGGTGACTTCGAAGCAAAACTAAAAGACCACAAGTCTCTTTTCCTTCACGTCTGCACTGGAAATGGAAACGTAGCTCTTTACACAGCCAAAATTACATTGTATATAACTTTTAACTAGCTTTTAACATGAATTCTAAGCAAGGGCGTAGGTTTGCATAGGGACGGTAGGGACAAAACACTATACCAACTTTTCAGGACGCTCAGATTGTCCCCACCAACTTTTAAGCAATCTTATTTGCATTATACAGTATAATGACTTCAGTTATATAAGTCATTTAGATTCTTTCCATATGTTGTATGGATAGAATTGACCTTACAGTTATTAAGTGAATTATTCTCATTATGTTCAGACTTGCATTTCCCCTTTTTCTTGCTGAATGTGCCAGTTGCCCCCCCCAAACACACGTTTGATTGGCTGATGACTAACCCCCCACCCCCATTTCTCCTCTCAACACAAACGCACACACACACAACCTTGACAGCAATACATGCCGCCTCCTCTGCCCACTTCAAAGTGATATTAGAAGTCCTTTTCGGCCACCACCACCACCAGCAGCCACTGTAAATAATGTAAAAAGACGTCAATACTATGGACGGTGATGAACACGCCACTAATTTTGCTACTGACAGTCTAACTTGCATCAGATTTGGCATAGCATTAAACTGTGAGCTTGTTAACCTACAAAACTTGAGTACACTGCAAAAATACACCCCCTTAAAACAAGTTAAATTCCCTTGTTTTCAGTGTAAATCTACTAGAAGTAAGTGAAATTATCTGCCAGTGCTTCAAGTAAATTTTACTCAGATTTTATTTAAATAAGAAAAATAGCTAGCTGAAAGTAAGGTTGACAGACTTATTTCTGGTCTAATTATAAATCTGCAGAGTGTTTTCTATTGTTATCGTTAATTGAACAGTTAGAAATGTAGTGAACTCTAGTGAAAACTATAGAACCAGCAAAACGTGAGCAAGACACTGCTTAGTGAGAGAGGTCCCATGCAAGACACAGACTGTGTTTCACAGGAAAGGGTTGACAGTCAAAAATACACATGCTGCTTATTTACTTCTTGCAAACGGCCTGGTTTAGAAGAAAAGAAGGCTAGAGCATGTTGTGACTACACTTTTGAAACCAAATACCTGTATAGTGCATTCATTCATTCATTAAAATGTGTTCATTTATTTTTTACATTATTTATTTAAAAATATTTTTATTTGCAGCTTATGCAGACATTATTTTCAGATAATCATACATTAATCTAATTGAGATAAAAAGTTTAATCCCGATTAAATCCCCCCCATAATTGCTCAACCTACTAATGCACTTTAAAGATGAAAATAAGGGAAAAGAAGATGAAAGAGACAGCCAATTGGAGCAACATATTACTCTTGTGGTGAAGGACAATATAGGCTAACATTTAGTTCCATGTATAGGTTAAGTAGTAACTACCCCCAATGCCCCCCCAATAAACAACCACTGTAAATTTCCTTTATATAAAGCACGGGGCAATATTTTGAAACACAACTTTCTCCCACGAAAATAATGATTTTAACTTCATTCATTTTTAGGTCGGAAACACATGAGCATATTTGTGGGAAATGTAGCCCTGACCACCGTTCACCTAATCTGTTTGGTCTTATTAATGTCCTGTCCCCAGCAAAAAGTGTACATGCAGGTTATGATGTTACCGATGTTGAGACCAAACCTACGCCCTTGATTCTAAGGATCATTCATAAACGTCACCGGTGTAAGACAAGAAACCAGCACGAAACGTTTGAGTTTAGTAACTTTGTATTTGAACTTTCTCCGAAAGGGAAAAGTTGAGCACAAAACCTACCAAAGAATGAGTTTGCGAATCCGTACCACCTGCAGCCAAACTCCCCGATGAGCCAGCGTCCGTGCACACTGGCGGCAAAGCTCAGCGGGGTCCCGAATACGCACACCAGCACATCGCTCAGGCTGATGTTGAGTAGGATCACATTGATGGGGGTCCACAAGCACCGGAATCGAGCAAACACCAGCAGCGTCAGGGAGTTGTTGACGATTCCCGCTACCAAGATGATGCCCAGGCACACTGCCACCGCTGTGTGACCGCCACGACTCAAGCCACCTGGAGCGTCCGCTTCACCGACTCCGCGCGCAGCGCTGTCCGGGGGCTCCGGCGGTAGGCTGCTGTTCAACGTGCTGAAGTTGTGGGAGACGCGGATGTGGACTACCATTGTATGTAGTGGGTACTGTGCAGCGCAATGCTCGCACAAACACTTGAGACTGAAAGAGGCGAGTGTTTCCATCCTGCGCACCTGTAATGTATATAACGCACACGCAAGCGCGCACGCACGTATTCAATACGCTAAGTATAGTTGTTGGTTTTGGCAGAGGATGAAAAGTAGTATAGTATTTCTTACATTCTGCTTATTAAACTCATAACAAAAAAAAAAAAAAAAAAAAACGTGGAACGGATTAACCCTTTATAAGGCACCCGACTATTTTTTTTGGCAATTTAACAAACTCAAATATTATTAATTATTACTATTAGGGTTGTTCCGATCATGTTTTTTTGCTCCCGATCCGATCCCGATCGTTTTAGTTTGAGTATCTGTCGATCCCGATATTTCCTGATCCGATTGCTTTTTTTCCCCTCCCGATTCAATTCCAATCATTCCCAATAATTTTTCCCGATCATATACATTTTGGCAATGCATTAAGAAAAAAATGAATAAAACTCGGACGAATATATACATTCAACATACAGTACATAAGTACTGTATTTGTTTATTATGACAATAAATCCTCAAAATGGCATTTACATTGTTAACATTCTTTCTGTGAGAGGGATCCACGGATAGAAAGACTTGTGACTTTGTATATTGTGACTAAATATTGCCATCTAGTGTATTTGTTGAGCTTTCAGTAAATGATACTGCAGCCATGCCCCAATGCATGATGGGAAGTGGAACCATGATGGGAAGTGGAACCATGACTGTGCATCGTGCTACCATTCTTCTCTGCTTTGGGAATTAACTTAAGGTGTTAAGACAAAGATCAATTGCCACCTTGCTTCCTCACATTGCTTCCCATGATATTTCTAAACATAAGGAGAGGGATTGCAAGGCTTTAGCCAATTGAACAAAGGCTCCAAAGGCTGCCAAAATTCACTCTACTCATTTAGCGCTGCCTTTTATCTCTCTATATAGGTAAAATGACGTTATTACAGATTGAGCGCGACAATGAGTGAGAGGGTCGTGCAGCGCATACATTTATTGCGTTAATTATTTTAACGTGACACATTTTTTAATAAATTAATTGCCGCCGTTATCGGGATATTTTTGATAACCCTACCTTAAGCCTAAACTAAAGACTCTGGATGAGTGTAATATATTATGTCTGTAACGTTAAATACAATTAGAAAACGATTTAATTAATATACTGTATATATATATGTATATATATAATAAAAAAAGGCATGGCCGATATTTTTTTGCTGATTCCGATACTTTGAAAATGACGTGATCGGAGATCGGGTCATCTCTAATTACTATATAATGATCGTAATGACCTCATGTTAATTTTGGGTTGCTTTTTTTTTTTTTTTTTTTTTTTATTCAAACAGTGACGAGCAATTGAGATTTTCTTCTGTTTTTTTTTTTTTTTTTTTTTTTAAATTTAATTATTACTATTATTGTCTTTTGGGTATTTACTAGACACTTTCTGCTGATTTTTGAGTATTTCACGGTCACTTCCTCTTGATTTTGGGGTATTTCTATGAGAATTAAAGCTAGTTATGACCCCAATGAAGTTCTACAGTAGATTGAAAAAATCATAGTACTTCGATGCCCTATAAAGTTTTTGTGATATTTCAATTATTATTCCGTTATAATTAGGACATATTACGTGCAGTGTTGTTAATAATGGCTTTAGAGAATAAGGGCGTTACCAACTAGGGGTGTGACAAAATATCGAAATGGTGATATATCGTGATACTTTGTATCCCAAAAGGTTATCGATATGCTCCTGCCAAGAATCGAGAGATCATTTTAAAAAGGTGTCAGTGTCTTAAAAAAAAAAAAAAAGAACCAACAAGTTGCTACCAAAATCTTCCACCAGAATAGTATTTCAGTTAACTCTAAGGCTGCATTAACGGTGCTCGACACCCAGTCAATTTAGACTGGGAACGTTCATTCATTCGAAACCAGAGCATTCACAGTCATTCTGTCTGATTTTCAGGGCATTTATAGGTCACTTGCTGTTCATTTTAAGGCATTTACAGGTCATTTTCTGTTGAGTTTGAGTCACTGCTTATTCATTTGGGTGATTCCTAGGTCAGTTCCTGTTCTGTAACTCAAAATAAACAGAAAGAGAGCCATAAAATACCCCAAAATCAACAGGAAGTAACTTAAAATCAACAGGAATATGACCTTAAATGCCCCAAAATTACCTCATTGCCTGGCATTAGCTGCAACTACCGGCCATAGACGTTCATTCCGTTTGAAGTGGGAGGGATGAACAGAGGCGAGTGACAGCGAATGAACATTATCCCAGTTCAAATGCATTGGACGTCTACAAGTGATAAATTCATTCCAATTCACAGCAGAAGCTTGTTTTTTTGTTTATTAGTTGTTTGTAGAATATCCTAGAATGATTTCCTGACCAATGTATCGATACTCTTTGTATCGCCATATCGTCAGATCATCGTTATCGTGAGCTTTGTATCGCAAATTGTATCGTATCGGGAGGTACCAAGAGGTTCCCTCTCCTATTACTAACGGCGTTATTTTTGTCAGGAGTGGGTAATCTCATTAATTACTTTTCCCATCTTTGCAACGCCGTTACCGTTACTGAGTATGTGAAGGCGCGCGTTACTGGTTTGGTTGAATGATGCAGGGGACACGGAGAAAGTAGAGCAGGAGGAGGGAAGGGGGTTGTGAGTGACTACGTTGCAAACGCGATGCTAGGTGGCTCGGAGCGTTAGCATAACATTCGCGTTCCTGCTAGCATTAGAATCTTGCATGGCGAGCGTCATCTTAAACACCAGGAATTTTTTTCTTTAACATACAGTCCGTGGTGTCCAGGTGGGTACAATTAATTAAAAATAATAGACTGTTTTTCTGTTGAATATGTATTATCATCAACAAGTGGGTGTTGTCCTTGTGGATGCTACAATATAATAATTTTTGTTTTTTTTATTACCAAAAATGGTCACTTGCCCTAAATTTTTCTTGAATGATATATCTATAAATCTTGTGTGATTTTCAAAATTTATTATTATTATTATTATTATTTTTATTTTTTTTTTAATCAAAACAACTAGAGCAAAAATAGGAGAGGGTGATAAAGGATTCAGAGCCTCACCTGCATATTGAAAAATATATATATTAGAGGTGTGATTGTACACACAAGCCACGGCTCAGTACGTACCTTGGTACGGGGGTCACAGTTCGGTGCGGGTTCAGTACAACAGGAAAAAAAAAAGGCTTTTTTTTCTCACATTTGAAAGTTAAAGTTATATAGTGTATATATGTATAACATTACACTCTTATATAGGTGACATTTAAAAAATGTAAAAAGTGTGATGTTTTTTGGAGGGGGAGAAAAAGAAAAAAGTTCAATTCAATCAGTTAATAAAAACATTATTTGATGTGAAAATTTTTAAATAGAATGGATCATGTAATAACGAGTAGAACATGAAAAGTAACATCAGTTACTTTGCCGAGTAATTGATTACTCTTACATTGAGGTAACTGAGTTACTAACTCAATTATTTTTTGGGAGTAATTTGTAACTGTAACTAATTACTTTTTTAAAGTAAGATTAACAACACTTATTACGTGAGATACAGGTAGGTGTTAAGAGCATGGTCCCACCAAATTTAACTTCTATCCAAAGGTTGTTTCCACTTCATCCACGTGGGGGCAGTATATCACCGACATAAGGGCATACAACACATGTAAAGGTGTGGACACAACTCTCTTTTCTTTGCTGAGGATAAAGACTGCATACATGGAGGTATTATTATTTTTGCTTGTTGTGAGGTGAGTTCAGCATGTTGTGGTCATATTACAAAGATTTATTTTTAAATTGAAAAACAAATTAGCCAGATGACAGTTTGTATCCCAAAGAGAAAATCTTGAAAGTCTGTTCATTCGTATTTGTAGTTGCCATTTGCTACTATATTTTCAAGTGCATTTATAGTCTGTCTAAATGGGGACTGCATTGTGGGGGACATTTTGTACAACTCGTGAGAAATCCATACATCACATGCAATTTGGTTTCTCCCTGTACAATTAGCATTATTGACTCGTCCACAGGCAGTAATCTGCACACTCATTGACCTACGAGGCGTTTTAGTATTCCCCACATATGCACAAGAACAGAGGATTATGACTGTTTACCATTTAATGAGATCCGGGTATGTTTTCCGACATAAGAGAGCGCCCACATCCAATCTCCTTTTACACAAGAACTAAGTTCTCAACATGAGGTGCACTTTTGTAGATTGAAGGCTGGCCTCATTATATCTTCTTTTAGCAGCTGACATTGTGTGTTCTTTTGCCTGTTTTCTATATTTGGATGTGTTATTTACGATAGAAAATGCACATTTTTCCTAATGCAACATTTATGCAGGCTACGTTTTCAAGAAATGTTGCAATTATTTTCTGTAAATAAGCTTATTGAAAAGGATTCTTTTGTTTTGTATGATTCCTTTACTTCCTATGACTTTAGTATGCTTTTGTCTAAAAAGTTAAAACACACCCTGAAATGGTGTAATTTGGCATTCATGTGTAACGAAACACAAATGACCTATTGAAAGGTATTGACCAATACAGTGAGCAAAAAATGCGTTAAAGTAAAATCCCAGCAGAATTTCCTCAATAAACAGATGATGAAGCTGCGGGTCTTCAGAGACGATTCAAGTTGACAGAAGTGATGGGGTTTTCTTGGTCAGCATATTGGCTGAATTGACTGAGCATGCTGGCCACCCTCCCTATTGATGTGACATTAGGGTTTGAAGATAACCATTCTACTTTGTTAGAGACAGTCAATGGCATGGCAAATGTGAGTAAATACTTTGAGACAAGCACTTTGTTTTAAAAGTGGTTTTCAACAGTTAACTTTTACAGTATTACCTTGCTCAAAGCAAACCATGATTGTACAAATGTATCTAATGTGCAAAATACTGTATGTATAGTTTCAGAAAAAAAAAAATGGGGAAAAAAGTGAAAATTTTGTGAAACAAAATATATATTCTTTATCAGGGCCACAAACAGGCTTTCAAAAAGACACCCCCCAAACTATTTTAACTCATTGGCTACCATTGAAGGCGATGGACGTCAAACCCATTTTAACTGGGTTCAGATGGATTGGAGATGTACTAGTGGCAGTCATTTAAATCGACAACAGAAGAATGAAAAACCACATGATTGTCTATTATGGTCAATGTCACTGAAAGAGTTAAAAAAGAATTTACTTTGCAAGGCCTCAAACAGGCTTTCACACAGACAAAAGGGAGTTTGCGTATCACCAGTGGAGCTCATACCACAACTTCAGATACACTGACTTTAAAGGGACTTAAAGACTTCTAGGCTCTAATAAGCCACTTGTTCTCTTTTACTAAAATATGTTATCAAAAATACATCAAATATTGTCATTGATTTAAAAAACTATAACTATAACTGTGCTAGCCAGCAAACTAAGCTAGTATGACGACTGGCATGATTTTGTCACATTCTGCTGCTGGTCAGATCGTTTTGTTACAGAACTGTTGAATGAGTTCCTGATGTCGTACCAGCATCCAATTCCAGCTCATCAGCAGTGTCTTTAAACCGATCCTAGGCAGGTTACCGAGATATTGACTTGTTGCCATTTTTTTTTTTTTTTTATTGATCCCGGCCAACTGTCATGGACACCCCCGCCCCCCTTTTCGCGATCGTGTGTTTTTTGTTTGTTCAATAAACCCTTGCACGCAATCCCTCTGTTATTGTTGTCTGCTATTTGGGGTCCTACCTTCCTTCCGCATTTTCGGACAGTAACAGATTTATTGGTTTTATTCTGAGGACTTGAGTTACTGATTGCAGCTAATAGATTGATAAGCAATAAACATACTATCGATGTGGTGTTAGTTATTGTTACTAAACAGGGTGCTCTTGAACGCTACCGTTTCTCCGAGTCCGCAGCTGTCACTGTCACTAGACGAAAACTACCGGTGTTCTGCAATTCCTTTCTACGCGGCGAGACATCCCACATATGCGCACATCGGTTAAAAATGGCGAGTACTTCCTATTTCTATTCTTATTTTGTGTTTTATTACCTTTTCATTGCCTCAAAATACTTTTGCATGTGTTTCCCTCTCATACTTCTAAGCATTGTGTTTTCTTGTGGTAGCTTTAAAGCAGATTGTTGATCTGTTGACCACTTTAGTCACGTAGCGTTTTTAAACCACCCTTATTTGATATTACTACGTTTAAATATTTACTTAAGGCATCTTTAGTACGTTCTGCCTGTCTGCATCTAAACAAAACAAGCTGAAAGCGCATGGTAGTACTTGGGTGTCAAATTCGCATCTTGTTAGATGTGTAGCACATTTTTGCAGAACACCGGTTTTGTCCTACTCTCGTCTTGTCTCATCCCGTCTTTCCTGTTCATTTTGCTTTTTCTGTACCTCTCGGGTTCAAATTGAAAGGGCTGAACAGATGACATGTCTATGTCACTAGAGTCGTACTCTGGAAGCCCAGTGTTCTATCAATTAGCGCTGCTTCGTCAAAGTAATCACCCCATTGTTGATAGCAGCTTAATGTTGAACAAATGTAATTTACGTTTTGACATGTATATTTAGATATACTGTATATAAGATATACAGTACTATTATATTAAATATTTAAATACTCTTGCTACAGTGCCAATATTCTATCTTGAACAATAAACACTATTAAAACCCAGGCGACCCACATGTTTACTACTTATCAGACAACGTTAACGTCCTAACGATATTACCTCGCAATATCATCAATATTCTATTGTATTCTTTCATGCATATACGTAATTGCTTACACAGTTTAATGTTCAAAAGGCACTATTAAATAGATATATTTAAAAAAAAATTATACACAGCAACAACTACAGCAACGACGTCGTAGTCAAAATGGTAGATGACTATTTAACTGGAAGGACATTTGACATGTGATCACCCTTGGAGGGACGTCGTTGTCATGCGCATGCTCAGTTGCGCTTTGGATATCAATTCGACTGGGATATCCAATCATCAGAACACCGGTAGCGTAGCCCAGTGACGTAATCGCCCTGCAACGTCAACAACAATGGTGGCCTACTCGCTAAACTAATTTTACAAATTGTATAAAAATGAAAACATCAAGAGTGGCTTTAATATCAAATTATTTTTACTCATACTAACGTTTATCTTTTAAGAACAGCAAATTTTTCTATCAGTTGTTCCCTTTAAGCCATCCGAATTGTATCAAGTTTGGCAATACACTCTAAAAAGTACTGTAAATCAGAAAATAGTACATTAAGAAGCTGGTTTCAATTTCAGTTGAAAAAGGAAACATGCAGCATATAGTATAACATAGAGTATAAGTATAGAATTATAACAAGAAAAGGTTACTGGACTTGTAACTTCTTTGTTGAATTTGTTGTTGTTTATCAAATTACAACCTTCAGAATGTTTTCACACGAATAAACTTCACTAAATGCGGTACCTCAGTTCAGCGCTCACTATATCAACACCTTACCAATTTCATCATTTTCACAAAGCAAGCAAGAAGGTGCAAAAATCTTTCACTATGAAAGCAGCGCTAATGTGTCAGGAAGGGAAGAAAAAAAATAATAAAACCAAGCTGCTTTTGGGATGAGTTTCCTCTTTGTCCTCTGCCAAGCAGAAAATCAGAAGATTCGCAAGAAAAGTGTCAAAATGACGGCCTAATTTGAATCCTTTCTCTCCCGGACACTTTGTTGGAGGTGATAAAATGGTGGGCATTCAATGAAGCATGATCATGGAGCCATTGATCCTTTTGCAGCAGGGGGGTTTACATTCATATCCACGCATGATTGCCTCACACTCTACAAGGTGTAAGTGACTGCAAAAAAAAAAGGCCGTCAATCATTGAGACACCTTATATTCAAAAATAAATATCCTAACATGGGTCCACGGACCCCTGACAACACTAAAATGTTTCAACGGCACCCTTATAATTACTATTAATCTTGATTAAGTGTCTTGAAAGGGCAAGGAATTGTTTTCTTGTCTTAATTTTTCAAATCTTTAACTGGGCTGCATTGTGTGAAATTCTGTATGACAACTTTTCTGACTTTCTAGGAGTCTTTTTTTTTTTTTTTTTTTTTGCAAGATTGTTTATTATTATTATCATTTTAGGTTTATATGGTTTACTATGTTTTGTTTTTTTAATATTTAGGAATCCAATTCATTTGAACTTTTTTAGGTTTACATGGTTTACATTTCGGTTTTAACCAAAATGTAATGGAAGGTGATTAAATTTTGTGAGATGTCTGTTTATTACTATGTTTTTCTTCTAGCTCACTCAAGAACAAATAATTATTATGTATAAAACTTGCAGGATATGTTTGGACTATGTAACCTAAGGGTGATTGAATTTTGGGGAAATGAGGCCAAAGGTCACATAGTTCAGAAAAATCATTTTGTAACATCTTGCTTCATACTTACTGCGAGTCGCCCACAACCAAATGTGTTGATCAGTGTTGTTTTCGTCAACGATAACAAAAATATTTCGTCAACGAACAATTTTTTTCATGACGACATCACGATGAAGCGCTGATAACTTGTCTTGGGAGGCTAAAACGAGATGGATGCTAATTGTCGTCTGACGACACGAGAACGAGATAAAAATTTGCCATATTTTCCGTCATAAATTCACAATGGTGATATTTTCTTATTGTATGTTTAGTTAACACGTATTTAGCAGTGGTTGGTTGTGCCACTCATGTGATGTACTGCGCCTCCCCCTACCCCACACACGCGCTTACTTACCGGCTGCTTCAAGTATTCGATTAATTAAAGTGCCGTTGTCATGGTTTATTTTGAAAGTGCATTTAGTTTTATTGATTAGGGTGGATACATTGCCCTCTGGTCTGGCGCTTTTCACATGGCTGAATCAAACTGCTCCCTGTTAAGACCAACGTAAGCTAAGTTTTTGTTTGAGCTAATATTTTTTAATGCATTCATAATTTAGTTTATAGGTATATTTAGCCGTTTTTTGTGGGAATATGAGTCTGAACCATTTTTTAAGACCATTGTAAAAAAAAAAAAAAAAAAAAAAAAAAAAAACTAGCATTTTATAGCATTTAAGCTAGTGGACTTTTTCCTATGTAAGTTAGCCAATTGTTCTTTTGTTGTACATAGATCCTCATTTTTAAAAAAAATCATACTGTTTGAGGCTCAGCTCAGGTATCTTAATTTTTCATGTTCCTTATCCGATCACGTGATTATTCGAACTAAGTAGTCCATCGATTAATCGACTACTAAAATATTCGATAGCTGCAGCTCTATTTGAAATTGTTGGCAAGTTTTATTTATTTAATCATGGACTAAAACTTTTGACGTTTATAGATGAAAACATTTTGAGAATTGTCGACTAAAACTAGACAAAATTTGGGAAAACCCATTGGCAGTGTATCAAATACTTGTTCTCCCCACTGTAGATGAAGACGAACACATTTTAAAATGACTAAAATATGAGTAAGACGAAGGCTAGGTTCATACTGCAGGTCTTAATGCACAAATCAGATTTTTTCGCGTTTTTACCCGATTCGAGTGAGGCATTAACTAATCGGTCTGAACAGGACAAGTGGTATAGATGTGGACCATTTCAAATCCGATCTGGGTCACTTTTGAATGTGGTTTAAATCCGATCTGGGCCACATTTTTCCAGAATTTCGCGGCGGTCTGAACTGTCAAGTCTCCCCCATCGGAGTTCATGCAGCATGTACGTCATCAAAGAGTGAGAGAGACAGGGCGTTACGGTAGTGTTGCAGCTGTGCGTTAGCGCCTAGCTTGCCTTGAACACGGCTTTTGGGGAAGGGTCGGGCTTGACAACAGTCATAAAAAAAATTAAATAGGTTGAGGATAAGCCTGAAAATGCTCTGTTTTCTCTCTGCGCCATATGAGCAATATTTCAAGATTGCTGTCCTTATGTGTGTGTGTCATGCACGGACAGTGCGTCCATGCTATCGATCCATATAAACTTTAAATATAAGACTAAACGGGGATTATTTATGTCTGTTATTTGTGTCCTGTTTTTGGAAATCAAAATATGATCACCTTTGAATGATGTTGAGCCAGCATGTGTGGTCATTTGTTTTGATGCCCCTGCGCATGCGGGTCAGTTTCCTCAGTGCGTCTCGGACTGCAATTTAGTGCACATGCGTGATACATGAACGGGCTCAATGGACAAAGGCAGTCTGAACGGCCACGCCAGAAAAACAGATATGACAAAAAAATCGGATTTGTGCATTAAGACCTGCGGTATGAACCTCGCCTAATAAATATTTTCGTCCAAAAGACTAAGACAAAGACGAAAATTAAATACCTGCCAAAAACAACATTGGTGGTGATACTTTGAATTTGGCTGCTTAGGTGGAAGTAAACTCTGTTATTTGAATGAAAAATCCAAATTCGGCAGTATCCGCCATCTAACCCGTGACCTTAATGCTTTGGCTGCCATTGATTGACATTCAATAAACATCCAATCCATTTGAAGTGGAAGGCCCGGCCTCTCCCAGCTCAAATAGATTGGGCAGCTATCACAGTCAATGGCATATAATCATTCATGGCCATTATAACTCCCAATTTTATCACGTAATGGCATCACACAGATTTTTTTTCTGGGGTGGAAGGAATTTCCGTTTGCCTAACTTGTAAAAATATTCAGTCAGTTTTGTCGAGAAGTTGCTTTGCTGCCATCTTGTGAAATACTGTAGTTAGGGAATTATAATTCATTCCAGTAAAAAGAAGTAGCATAACAGGTTTTGTTCATTTTTTTTTCGATCACATGCCGAGGCGCTGAAGTCATTTCGAGAAGATAATCAAAACTTGATGCCTCTGACAGCCATGACCTAGATTTTATTTCTTGCCTGGCAGTAAACCAGTCTGGCTGGCAGAGTAAATAGACACAGTGGCAAATACACATCAAACAGTACTCATTCCCATTGTTTCTTTTATTCACAAAACTTGATTCATCAAAAAAGTAGAAAAAAAAAAAAAAAACTTTGGCAATGAATTTTTGGAAAAGTCGTTTTTTTTTAACGACTCTAAAACATTATTTCTTTAGACATTAATTCCTTTTGACTTAATTACTGTTATTTTTGTCACTTAGCTTGGTGTACTGCAATATGAAAATCAAGAGCAGTTTTCTCATTCAAGGTGTTTTTAATGTCATGCCTTGAGTTGAATTCTGTTAATTTAGTGCCCTAGTGTCTGGACCATGCGATTACTAGTGCTGCAGCGATACTATTTTTCGGTCCCGATACCAATGCAGATACCTGGCTGTGCAGTATTGGCCGATACCGATACCACTCCGTTTATATATTTTACTTTATTTCATTTTCAAAGAGCTACATACTTGGATGTGAAACCATTGCTATCATGGCTTTGTCAGGCTGCTGCTTACTTTTGCAAAGCAAGAAAAAGACTGATACAAACTGAATCCAGTAGAACTTTTTATTGCATGCCTGGTATGGGTGACAATAGTTTAATAAACTTTTGACTCTCAAAGGCCAAAATAGTGCTACATTTGTGAAATTAAAACATGTGTAATACTATCCCAACAGTAAGAAAGTAAAAATACATTCATAATAATAAACTCTGAACTGAATAAACGTTTTAAACCTCTCAAAAGCCAAACAGTGCAACTTCCATGGAATTAAAAGTAATAATAATAATGATTGACCATGGCATTCTGTCTCCCTATTAGCCTCCCTCTTTGTGCACCAGCAGCAAATAACACAACTCCATCTACTGTATAGACCCTACTCACCAACGTCACAGAGTGACGTGTCGCTGTATCCGGCCGCCATATTGTCCGTCAGTGTTTATCCGTATTCTCAATGGTTTCAATTTGTCGTGCAATTTATAGTGCAATTCATGGAAGCCCCGGTGCTTTCAGACGCTGTAAACTCATTGGATGCGTTGCATAAAAGGCGTTATGTGGAAAAGCTTCAGTCTATCCATTCGCCAGATCCATATTTGATGCCTAAATCGATATTTTTCGACCCGCTGTCTTCGCCCTCTCTGCCTGACATCTGCTACCCTGATATATACAACTATATTGTCCACACAAAATCAGCCTATTCTCACGAAAGTTTGAAAAACTTTTAGAGCAGCACTCTAAGCAAGATTACCCCATGTGACCCTTCCAATTTTCTAAAATGGCGAAAATCAATTAAAAAAAAAGTTAACTGCGATGGCCGACGCTTCAAGGATAGGTGGATATTGGACTATTTCTTCAATAAAACACGAAACAACTGTGTCTGCCTCATTTGCAAAGAGACAGTCGCTGTTTTCAAAGAGTTCGATATGACGCAATATTACCAAACAAGATACGCTGACATGTACGACAACATTACAGGGAAGATACGCAGCGAGAAATTATAGCAACTTGAAGCTAGTTTAATTTCACAGCAGCAGTATTTCACAAGAGCCCGAGTGTCTAAAGAGAACGCCACAAAGACGAGATTGTTGAAATTATGAATTAAAAAAATTATAAAGCAAATGTGACACACAGAAGGGCTTGCTAACATTTGTTGAAATATATTGTTCTATGTAAATCAGCCAAGGTAACCCCCCGCATTTTTACCACACCAAATCTGGCCCCCTTTGCAAAAGGTTTGGACACACCTGTTTAACTTCTTTCACTTGGTACCAGCTAAATATTATTCAAAAGACAATGACGGTGGAAGAAATAAGCATTTTGAATTTGAAACTGTATGTTGTCGGCGATTAGCCTCGCAACAATCTTAATTGTGGTTGTCAGCCCAAAACCCTCTAAATATATATCAAATTCATCTTACCAGATATAAAATGACTACTACATAATCTGTAGTGATCGTTTGGTGTCCAGTTTTCTCGTCGAATTGCAGCAGTCCATCTCGCTCTCCTCTCCGGGTCTCTCGGAATACGGTAGATTTTCAAGTCTCTCCGTCTATCTTCTCTGTTATTGCAACCAACCGCCACACACGCCTTCACCATTTTGATTATTAATGTTAACGAGCAGAAAAACACGCTATAATAGGAGGAATTTACGTAGCGGTAATGCTTAAACCCGACGAGCTGACGGACAATATGGCGCGGAGGCGTGGTTGTGACGTCATGTGAGTAGGGTCTATAACGACGCACAACTGCAAACAGCGCACACACGGACAGCTTAGCCACGTAGCTTAGCTTACTTTGCTTTGCTTAATTCTACAGCACGTCTCAAATTACTGCGGCATTTCTTTCAGTAGAAGACAAGAAAAGTAAAGTACCTTTGACTTCGGGATGCTCCAGTTGAGCAGCAATAGCTTGACCGGTGTGTGTGTGATCCCTTGAATTCATTTGCATGAAGTACTACGCTTTCCACTCGACTGTCAGACTAAGCAGCAAAAGTTGGGAGACGTGACTGTTCCAGACGTTGGTTGAAAACCTTATGGCGCCTGCACCAGCTTTTCTAAAACATGTTTCGCTACTTTATTTTTAGTGCAGGATAGTCATCTCCTTAATACATTTGCAACTTGGGACCTTATACTTAAGTACTGCGTGAGCCATAAAAAGCAGCATTCCCATGCGTTCGACGAAGGCAAGTGGCAGGTTACAAACAACAGTCATTTCGGGGAATTTTCCGGACATCTGTCTAGCTGCTTCACGCTTCTCGTCCCACTGCCCAGGGTTTGCTGCTGCGGTCCATCACTAGCCATGGTACTCAACGCTGAAATATTCCGAAACCGCCAACAATTTTCTTTTCCTACTCCTAGTTTCTTTTTCCTCCATAAGAAAAAGCTGCCCTGGCATTGGTTAAGAGCAACTATTGGCCCACTCTCATTGGTCTGGAGCAGGTTAATGGCGATAGCTGGCATGCAAAGTAATGGGGAGAAAGTGTCAGGAGAAAAAAGGTTGCATTCAGTGTTACTGGACCGGTAAATTGTATCAGCGCCCTGATTTTTGGTACTCGCCGATTCTGATACCACCATTTTGGGCCGAATCGGCCCCCCCGCTGATACTGGTATAGGTACATCTATAGCAGTACTTCTCAAATAGTGGGGCGCGCCCCCCCAGGGGTGTGCAGAGCGATGCAAGGGGTGGCGCGTGTGACCTCGGGGAACATGCTTTTTTTTTTGTTTTTGTTTTTTTTGCCGTACAACAATAAAGTGTACTTGCACATCCACTCAGTGGGTGGCAGTGGCGCTCTCATTTTCAAAGTGCGCGCAGTATTTTTGAAGTAAGCAAGAGCACATGGAAGAGACTCATGAATGAAGAGCTGGAGAGCTGTGCGCCGTTTTCGAAAGCCATTTTCCGGCCGGACTTACGCAGCGACCCACTGTCTTCTCCGGTTGTCACGTGTCCGCCCGAAAAGTGCCATTGTCGGCTTGGTATCGTCACGACGACCGCCCTCACCTACGGTTCTCCCTCGGCCGCCGAGAATGCGCGTTTTTCGGGCCGTTTGCCTTTTGGCTTTGACATTTAATACAGTGGTAGACGAGGAAAGACCACTGTTTACTGTGTCTAAAAATGATTATAGCGGACAGCCGGAAGCCAAATCAATTAAGACGCCACTTAAAGACATTAGACCCCAATCTCATTGATAAGCTGCTTGGTTGTTTTTCAGTGAAAACGTGCCGAATATTGCTTTGTCAGTGATATATCAGTAAACCAGTGAGCACTGTTAGCATGCTCAGTGCAGTATAACCCCACATCATTGCAAACTGGAGGTGATACTGGGAGCAGCGAGCAGCGAAAATAAAAACTGTCCTTCTGTCCAAAGACACATTTTTTTTTCTTCTTCTTCTATTCAGTTTTGTTTTTTTTCAGTCAATTTTTTTGGCATATTGTCCTCATGAGTTAATGTTTCTAATCAATTTGAATTTGTTAGTATTTACTGATTTTATTTTTCAGTATCAAATGGTCAAAAATGTACCTTGGGTGTAGTTTTAGTTTGGATGTGATTTTTTTTTTTAATTCAGGCAAATTGATGCGTGTTAAGTCTTTTCTGTTACAAACAAAACAATGTGGTTAAAGTTATACTTTATAAGTTGATCTCAGTTATTTTCTCTAATAGAAAAAAAAGGATACAATGTAAGGCAGAGGCGTACTTATAATAGTAATAGACAAATGATACTATTTACAATGGCAGCAGAGTTTTGGGGGGGGGGGGGCGCGAAACATTTACGTCTTCCTTGGGGGGGCGGAACAGAAAATAATTGAGAAGCACTGATCTATAGTGATTACACATTGATGTCACCTGTCGTTGCCTGCTCCTTGTGTGTTGACCAATCCGCTGCCTCTTGTGTCACCCACCAAGGCCTCATCGTCTTGTTAACACATATCTGTATTTAAGATCCCCATGTGCTGTCTGTTCTTGTGGCGTCATTGTTTATTTCTTGTCTATCACAGTGCCAGTTTCTGCGTCCAAGCCCTCGTGTGCTGGTTCCTCTGCCTCAGTAAGTTTTGATACCCTGTTTTGTTAGTACTCCTGAGTTTTGTTTGGACTTTGCCTTTTGATCCTATTGTTTGTACTTTGTGTTTTTGTTAAATATCATTAAAACCATTTTGAGTTCACCACCACCCTGCCTTGCTTTTCCCTGCGTTTGGGTCCATCTGCCTTTCCCTGCATTTGGGTCCGCCTCGCCTGCATGTCGTGACACTTAACTGCCTCATCGACATCAGAAATCGCCATTAGGTTGGGCTCTAGCTGATACAAGTACAAGAAAAGTGCTCTCAGTCGGAAATGATTAAAAGCAGCCTAATGTAAAAGGAATTAAAAATACTGCTTGTGCCATGAAAAAAAGGCATAGTTTGGGGTATAATCAACAAACCTATGCTCTGATGTGTGCAAATTTCAGTTAAAACTATGAACAGTTAACATTTGAACATGGAGCCTATGGAAAAAAATCATGAACAATAAACATGGTTGTCTTGAGTTGAGAACCTAAGCGCAGACAGTTGCGATCTTGATTTTGCACATCTTAGCAGAAAGAATCTTGTTTAATAAAGTGAAAAGACGCAGAATTTCAATTTTCCGTTGTGTTATAGTGGACAAAACCTAAATAAAAGCCAACATTTCCAGGAAGAAGGCAAAATACCCGTTTCCTTTCATTCTGAAATGCCAGTACTATTTTAGCCTATCAAATGCGCATATCTCAAATTGTCCAGCCTTTTCAATTTTACTTTTTTTGTTGTTGTTTGTTTTTTTTACATTATGCACAACTTCCATTTTATGTTTATTGTGCAATAATCTTATTCTAACAGGTATTTGTTACATACAGTATGTCGATACATTTTAATGCTTTATAAAAGATTTATGTCTGAATTTTGGGCGGCATGGAACGGATTAGGGCAGTTACATGGACAACGTGCTTCTACTTGCGGAATTTTCAGGTTACGAAACTACTTCCAGGACCAATTAATTTTGTAAGTAGAGGTACCACTGTATTTTCTTAGCTGTATCAGCGTTTATGAGTTCTACGTACGTGTGGGACTGATGTCATGTCCGTCACACAATGGCTGCGCTGGTAAGCAGTCTCATTTTTTGTGTTAAAACATTTTCTCCATGATCAGAGGTCTAAGAAATGTGCGTACTTAACTATTTTGTGCAACCAAATTTCACATGAAAGTCGTTTACACATGGTGCGCCATAAGCAACTACGTACATACTGTATTTTCTCTTGCTTGTAATTTCGTTGATGCTTATGCATTTTTTCTCTTTTATAAGTCATTTCAAAGCTGAAATCTTATATTTTTATATTTTATTTCAGTTATACGGTTATACTGGTGATGTCCAGCAGATTAACAAAATAGCAAAAGATTGCAGATTAGAAGTAGTTCTGGAAAGCCGAGAGTGTGACATTTGGTCAAGAATTTCGTAGGAAATTTCAATCCATGCCTCCAACCTATCCAGCGATTATGAGTCTTGTGAAAAAGTTTGGTGAGGCCGATACAGTAGAAGAGAACAACATGCAATTCTTGGGATTTGTTCTGTAAATGAATTTATGCATATTATTATTTTATTTTTATACTGTAACGTCGGTCCCTTTAACTCATTCAATCCCAGCCATTTTCACCGGAGCAGGGCCCTTCGCTCCCAGCTGCTTTACTGGATTTTGACTGATTTTGCAAGGCCCACAGAAAATTCTGTTCTATTGCCATATAAAACGTTTAACCCACCAAAAGAAAGATTAGACTCTCTTCTTTCAGCAGAAAGAAAAGTTAGTTCATATGTTTTTTCATTCTTTACAAATCAGCATTATAAAATAGCTTAGTTTGAACAATTTTCCAATTTCTGATGAAAAAAAAGAGAAATTGAGCTTTTTGTAAAAGCATACATTTCATACATAACCTTGACTTTACCAAGCTATTTTTTGCTTTTGTGACATCCCAAACAGCTGAATAATGTGTTCGTTCCACAAAATAACATAAACAACAAGACAAATAGAGCTTTTGATCGCAAACTAACAATTTATTATTTACACATAACTAAACTATTAAACTGTTGAACTATTTGCGCACATAACAATAGGGAAGGCTCTCGGCCGCTCCCGGTTGAATGAGGTGGCTCCCAGTAATCTGATGAGTCCGGCTCAAGATCGGTCCCACTTTTTTCATCATCTTCATCATTGGTTTCAACCTCGGGCTCAGGAGTACCGCAACATGAGCTCCGCAGAACGCTTGTGGAACCTGACGCTGTTGTGGCCGTCACCGTCCGTCTCATCAAGATAGATTTTTTTAATCCTTCTTTGACGATGGTTTCGTTTTCTTTTCAAAACACTCATCCA